>NC_056740.1:306962772-307270272 GCF_019279795.1 Protopterus annectens
TCAGATTCATCCTGAGACTTAGGATACTCTTTACCCCCTTATTAGGATTCTAATGCTGAGGAATTGGTTCCTTCACCCTCTCCACCTGAGGACTACTCCTTTGGGGAAACCTTACATACCATGAGGGAGCATTTCCATTGGGAGGGCCAGGATTACTCAGAATCCAAGAAAAGGCTCAGAGATTTCCTTTTATTACCTCAACACAGACCCCTTGCTATTCCGACAGTGCTAGATATTGTGGATGATGTGTATACTGAATCCAGTTTAAATCCTGATTCTTTACCTCCTGCTCCAGTTAAGCCAGACAGATACTACAGAGTCCCTGGCTCTCACACATTTCTGTATAAAAGCCCTGTTGCTGACCCTGAAACTATTTCTCAGGGCCCCAAAGGGGTAAAGGCCAATTCAGCAAAGAATTCGGTCCCCTCTGACAGAGATTCCAGAGCATTAGACAGATGGGGAAGAAAGTATATACATCTGCAACTTTAGCAACGAGGGCCTTAAATTGCCAGTTTCACATGCTAAAATATCAGCAATATTTGATGTCTCAGTTGAAACAAAAATGCTTCCAAACTCAGATCCCCCTAATTATAAGGAAAGGCAGGATTTGTTGCATGCAGCTGAACAAGTGGGAAAACATACTTTGCAATGTGGTTTTGATTCATTAGAGGCCTCCAGTAGAGCAACAGTTGCAGGATCTGTCATTAGAAGACATGCTTGGTTAAAAGAGCATACATTACCGGATCATGTTAAAGCAAAGCTATTGGATGCACCTTTGCAGCAGGATGTGTTATTTGGAGTTAAGGCAGAAGAGGTATTGAAGAAAATGGAGGATAAGGCAAAATCTATGCAAACAGTGAAGGATTTCTTACAGCTTCAGCCTCCTCGATTTAGCAGAAATTGGCAAACCAAAAATTGGTCCTTTCCAGTTACAGACAGACCTCAAAGGGGCAGATACAGACGTCCAAGAGGTAGAGGGCAACCACAAGGTCCTTACGGGCCTCGACAGTGGGGTGCATCAACCCAGAAAGAAGGGGAAGACAGGCCCCAACCTTATAAAAAACAGCCCCAATGACTTCCCACTACAGCTGCCAAACAGTTCTCTCTTGGCAGCCCCCTTGGGAGGAAAGCTGGCACTTTTCTATCACAATTGGCATATGATCACCAAAAACAAATGGGTTCTCAACATTGTATCTCAAGGTTACAGGCTCCACTTTCACACTCTGCCAAGGTTAAAAGGAATGCCAAATCTGCCACCAAATCGGTGGGCATAGACTCAAAGACAAATTACAGCACTCATGGACATGAGAGCTATTCAAAAGGTACCAACACAGGAGCAAGGACAAGGATTTTACTCAAGACTCTTTCTGGTTCCCAGAAAGGACAAAGCCTGGAGGCCCATTCTGGAACTTTCTTCTCCAAACACTTAACTGGATGTTCCAAAATTCAAAATGTTGACACTACAGCAGCTTCTTCCCATGCTGGGCAAGAAAGCTTGGCTCGTAACTTTGGATCTCAAGGAGGCATACCTGCATGTTCCTATCAGACAAAACTGCAGAAGATACCATAGATTCATAGCTGGTTCAATGCAGTACCAATTCTCTGCACTGCCCTTTGGCTTATCTACTGCGCCCAGGGTCTTCACAAAGTGCCTGGCACCAGTAATTGCATTTTGCAGACAGAAAGGAATTCAAATTTATCCGTACCTGGACGACTGCCTGATTCAAGCAGAGAGCAAGGACATTCTTCTAAACCATCTGGCATTTGTGAAAAAGTTAAGTTGTCTAGGGTACACAGTAAACGAAAAGAAGTCACAACTAGTGCCCTCACAAGAGATAATATTCCTGGGTGCCAGCTTGAATACAACGGCCCAGATGGCTTATCTCACGCCAGACAAGCAAGGACAACTGACTCAATATTTTCAATTGATGACAACAAAGACCCAACTCCCTGCAAGAAAAATTCTGCAGACCTTGGGTTACATGGCATCTTGCATACTACAAATTCCATATGCCAGACTGCATATGAGAAAACTACAGTGGTACCTAAAGAGTGTCTGGTCTCAACACTATCAAAATTTGGAAACAGTAATACCACTTATTCCTTGCCTTCAACAGGAGTTTCGATGGTGTGCTCAAGCTTGTCACCTCAACAAGGGACAGCCTTTCACTCAACTTACAGCCAGGCAAACACGGACAACAGATGCATCGGATTACGCCTGGGGAGCACACATGGCAGGAAAATGTATTCAGGGCAAGTGGCCCGCAGAACAAAGGCATCTTCACATCAATCAAAAAGAGATGCTAGCTGTACAAAATGCCCTTATAGCTTTCAAGGACATTCTGCATCCAGGACAGCTACTACTAAAGACGGACAACACCACAGTTATGTGGTAAACAAGCAAGGGGGCACTCATTCTTATCCCCTCTGCAGACAAGCCATGACCTTGTGGAACATAGCTCTAACCTATCAAGTTCAACTGCAAGCACAATTCCTGCCAGGAGAGAAAAACACACTGGCAGACGACTTAAGCAGAAACATCATGGATCCGCACGAGTGGAAGTTACATCCACAAATATTCAGAATGATAACACAAAAATGGTGGAGCCCGGACATAGATCTGTTTGCATCCCCAGAGAACTGCCAGCTACAGAAATTCTGCACAAGGACTTACCACCCACAAGCATGGAAAGTGGATGCCCTCTCATTCAGCTGGAAAAACCTACAAGTATATGCTTTCCCACCTCCTTCCAAAGGTACTCATAAAAGCCAGGCAAGAAGAGCCAAAGATGATCCTGATTGCCCCATACTGGCCACGCCAGCACTGGTGCCCAATCTTAAAGAACTTAGCACAAGGTCCACCCTGGATTTTGCCTCAAATCCCACATCGTCTGACTCAGCACAACAATCATATACTTCACCGCCAGCTAAAGACTCTAAACCTGGCTGCATGGAAGATTACTTAGTCAAGCAAGCAATGCCTCTCTCCAAAGCTGTTATGGATGTCATTCTAGAGGCCAGAAGGCCTAGCAGCAGGAAAGCCTATTCGGATAAATGGAAGACATTCTGTGCCTGGAACCAGGCTCACAGCCTTAACCCTCTTGTCCCAAGTATTCCTCAGATAGTACAATATTTAACTGAAATGCTGGACAAAGGCCTCTCCTTTTCATCCATCAAGATCCACGCCTCTGCCATCTCTGCTCATTACAACACAGACCCGCCAATTTTTTTAACCCCTTGCTAAGACAGTACCTCAGAGTGGCTAAAAACATAAGACCGCCCCGTAGAGCACCTACGCCAACTTGAGACCTCAACTTCGTGTTGGAAAGATTTACTTTACCTGTTTTTGAGCCAGCTAACACAGCAGATTTAAAATATGTCTCTTGGAAAACTGCTGTGCTCCTGGCAATAAACCTCAGCACGAAGAGTTTCAGAATTACAGGCACTAATGGCAGTGGAACCTTTCATCATTTTCCACCAAGACAGGGTGTCTTTAAGAACAAACCCTACTTTTATGCCAAAGGTGGTATCAAGTGTGGCTCTAAACCAAACTATTCACTTGCCAACTTTTTATCCAAACCCACAGAATAAAGGGGAGAGACTTCTGCATTCTTTGGACATACACAGGCAGTTACGATTCTTCTTGGACAAAACCAAAGCTTTCAGAAAAACTGAGCAATTGTTGCTAGCATATGCTGCAGGTGCACAGGGAAAAGCCATTTCAAAACAGACCATTTCAAAATGGATAGGACACTGTATATGTTTTTGCTATACACCCCATGGGAAAACTGTACCTAACAGCATTAGATCTCATTCCACCAGGGCAACAGCCATTTCAACTGCCTACCTCAGAGGAGTACCTACCAAGGACATTTTGGGAGCAGCAACTTGGAGTTCTATACATACCTTCACCAAGCATTACCATCTGCCTCTTTACTCTAAATCCAGAGCTGGCTTTGCCACTGCAGTTCTGCAGGGCCTTATAGCCACCCATATTGCCTTATGGAACCAGCCACCCTACCTCAGCTTTGGGATTCTACCCAAGTGTAATGACTGCAGCAGTGTAACACGATGAACATTGTACAGTTTTGTACCTACCATAAATGTAGATGTTCGAGTGTAGACACTGCTGCAGTCCAGGTTACCCTCCCTCCTTCCCCTCTTACTTGCTGGTACGTACCTAAGTCTTCTACCCTTTACTACCTATGGGGAGTATTTGCTGGTAACTGAAAGTTGTTGATTGCTTTTCTTATTTATGTTTTATTAGCAATTTGCATTGTCTACCTATTTGGGGGCACCTGACATCTGGGGCAAGAAAAAATGAAGAAAATGGCATCGGCTGCATCTTGTATACCCCTGTCACACTGACGTCAGGGAAGAAGCGACAGCAACCGATGCCGGACCAAGACTTTGGAACTCAGGCCGACTGGGGGACCGCCTGATGGCAGGATAACCCCAAGTGTAATGACTGCATTAGTGTATACACTCGAACATCTACATTTATGGTAGGTACAAAACTGTACTTTTTCTCTATAGTGCAAACTTCTGTGGGGGATGAGTACTTTTGCATGAATTTGTTAAGGGTTAAGCAGTGTTCTGGCTTGTAGAGATGTCTGTTTTGAAGCTAACTGAGGATAGCGTTAGGTGATGTATTTCTAACCAGTTTAATTCTCTGAGGGCTAAGCAGTGGTGCTCTGCTGTAGTTTACTGCAAATTTGGCGATTTTATTTGTAACATTGTTTAAGTTTGGACAGTTTTGAGACTTGAAATTTAGTGAACTCTTTGTCAGCATGCAGGAGAGATTGCAATAAGAAAGTAGAAGGCAATAGGCCTTTTGGCTGCATCAGTGAGAGTTTTTTTTTTTTTTTTTTTTTACTGTGTATACCTAGCTCGTGATGACTTTTTTTAAACCACATTTAATGCATAGTGGTTGAATTTCAGTTGGTCACTTAAGATGACACCAAGTAATTTTGTGTGATTTACTTGTTCTGTCATGGTGTTAGCAGAGAAAATATGTAGTGTTTTGGTAGTCCTGTGTTTTGCTGTGAAGAGCAGTAATGCAGTTTTTTAGTGTTTAGAAGTAATTGTATATTACTAAAGCATATATTCATAAGAAGGATTGAGTAAGCTTTCGTTTATAGTGAAATTTGGCTGAGCAGTTTTGGGTCAGGCCATTGAATTAGGGTAGCATTTGTTGTAGCAGTGTAGAACTCATTGATGAATACATTGAAGTATGAGGCCTAGTAAAGATCCTTGTGGGATTCTAGTACCTAGATGGCAAAAAAGGGGAGAAATCATTTTCCGTTTTACTGTTTGTGGTCTGTTAGGGAGGTATAGAACCATTGCAACGAAGAGTTGGTGAGCCCAACGGATAATAGTTTATGTAAGGGTTTCTGGTGGGAGACAGTATCAGAAGATACTGACAAGTCTAGGAAGATGGTGGAGACTAGACATTTCTGCTGATAGTATTAAAGTTCAGCAATGCAGTAGTTGTGATGAGAATGGAGGTTTTGTGTTGAAGACATGCTTGTTGTCTGTTAGTTGATAAGTTGCTTATAAGTACATTTTTCTAATAGTTTTGATAGAGGAGATAAAGTAACAGTTGGCCTATAATTTGAAAGATCTTGATGGATTTTGGTTTTGGACTGCAGAATCGTGCGTATTTTTTCCATAGCAAGGGTACTTTCAATTCTAATAAGTCGATCCATATCTGAATGTAAACAGGATATGCAATAGCCTGACCTTCTAATTTAAGATATCCGTTGGGTAGATTGTCAGGAGCATTTGTAGTAGGCTTTAATTTTTTGAGGTACTGGTTGAAATGAGAAATGTTTAAGATGGTTATTTGAGTAGGGACCTCAAAAGTTTGATTAGTTAACCAGATAATTTAATGACTGGGCTATCTGTGTAAAGTGGGTACTAAATTACTGTACACTCATTTTTTTGTTTGTTTGGTGTTGGCTGTGTAGCTTGTCCTGAATTTAACAGTATGACTAAGGCTCAGAACAGATGTTCTTCATGTTTCACTGTTGCAGTCATTGCATTCGGGTAATCTGCCGGCAGGTTGCCCTCAGTCGGCCTGATTGAGAAAGTGTTGGGTCCTGCGTCGGTTGCTGTCCCTTCTTCCATGACGTCAAGTCGTCAGGGGTATTAAACATGCAGCCAACGTCATTTTATCAGTCTTTCTTGCCTTGCGGTGCCTGAAGCAGAAGCAGTTCGCAAGTGCCAGTCGGCCAACTCCTGACATTTCGAGTTTCAGAACCTAAGTCTTCAACGTAAAGCTAAGTACCTTGATGGGGAAACTTTTTCTTGCTCCTTACCGATGTCAGTAAAAGTTAATAATTGCATTAGTTGTGGAAAGCAAATACCTCATAAAGATTTTCATTCGTGCTGTATTCCTTGCCTAGGCCCTGACCACGACGTACCTTGCTGTCGGTTTTGTGCTTTATTTAATCAGCGCACTATCCATCGTCTGTATATTTTTGCCAGTAAATATGTTGGTTCTCAGTTTAATTATCCAGAGCTGTCGTCTGTTAGCCATCCGACTACCGGGATTCCAAAAAACACAAAGATAAAGACAGAGACAGGCCGCCGAGGTCCAAAACTGCCGATGATGCTTCTCCTAAGCCAGTTCGCCTGTTCTCAGTGAGGCACTTTCGCAGCCCCTGATACCTGCTACTTATTCTCAGGCCTCTACTGAGACCCATTCAGATGCCGCGAGATACTTCAACTATGGAACCCTCGGATGTCTCTGCCTTGGATTGGTCCAGAGCTGCTGTGCAGGCACCGGCTTCTGAAGGTGTATTCAGGCCTAGAGACTTGCATATTAAATCGACACCGCCTTCATTACTAAGGCCTAAATCTCGATCTACAGGAAAAAAGACTTCGAAACACCACCACGGCAATGCAGTTCTTCAAATTCCTAGAGTCCCAAACAGGCAGTCCAGTAGAATAAAAATAATTTATTAAATAAACAAAAGTTCAAATAAAACAAAATAAAATGAATAATAACATCTGATGAGCGCTTTCGGCTATTCAGCCTTCATCAGATCATAATACTTATTTCAATATTAGCGTTTAAAAAGAGTAGCTTGACTAATCATGTTTCGTTTCTGACATCCTGGTAAACTAATAGCCAATAGTTATGACAATAATACTGATTTCCTATAGGAAGAAACGGAGCTATCAATCAAACAAATTGCCAAATAATGTTCCATTTAACAATCTTCATAGCCAGTAAAGCAGCAGGATTATATACCCATCATTGGTCCACAGAATTTACTATGTAAAATTACAAACCAATAGTGCTAGCTCTTTATCAATAAGCATAGCCAATCAAATGGCAGAGTTACACATCAGTCACTGTGTACACACCTCCTTGGATAAGAACTTATATGTTATACTGTATCATTAGGAGATTTTGGCCAGTATTAACCACTGACAGCAATATCGAAAACATTGTTGGTGATGCTCCCTGTTTTCTCTTTAAAAACAAGAAAAATATCAAAAGATTATTATGCAACAAGGATGGATTTGTTTGTAAAAATATTCTGAGAGAAAAGGTACTTTTAAATGCCTTAGATGTAAAGCCTGTCCACATATAGACTGTGCCAATTCCTTCACCCATCCAACTACAGGAAAGGTATATTCCCTCAACTGCTATGCCGACTGCAACACCAAACACCTAATTTATTTAGTGACATGCTGTCAGTGTGAGGTGTTTTATAATTGGCAAGACTAATCAAAGATTTAAAGATGGAATCCTGAGACATCTCAGGGATGTCCTACACAAAGATATGAATAATGCAATGCATTGGCAGTGCATCATTTTGATAATCCCACACACCACTTTAAGTTTAAAGCCTTGGAAATTATGGCTGTAACTAATAGAGCAGGTGACGTTAACAACCGTACGGAGCTATGTGAGATCAGTTGGATAGTTAATCTGCAAGCGCACCACCGACCTGGCTTAAATTCTGTTGTTCCATTAAAACCAATACTAAAAGCTAGAAGGAACATGATTGGATATTAGTAAAAGTCAGTTTTATCTTTGAAAGTTCATTTGGAGGATAATTTGTACTCTATCCAATGAAGAGTGACTATACGTAGCGATTTTACCAATTTGCACCATAAAGGGTGAATGGGAAGAACAGCGATGACTGTGCAACTTTATTATCGGATTGGTTACGAATGAAGTTCGATGTTGATTGGAGTGTACGTTGACTATACACTTAGCCACTGGCTATATATACCATCCAGTAAGGAACCAGCCCCATTGTTATAGCTATTCGTTAGTTGTTCTATTTAATGGCCACTATAGGCCAATAATGGAGGAGGTGTGTTAAGAGAAAGAACAGCGATTGGCATGTTACCTTGCCATTTTATTGGATATGAGCCCTTTCAAGGAACTATTGGAGTGGTTTTTCATTATGTAGACTCCTCTGAGGCCTTATGGTGAATGAAGCGTCCTCTGTTCATTCGCCTGATTTTTGCCTGGTGAAGAAAGCTAGAAGGAACGTGATTGGACATTAATAGAAGTCTGTTTTTTCTTTGAAAGTTCATTTGGAGGATGATTTGTAATCTATCCAATGAAGAGCGACCATACTTAGCGATTCCACCAAGTTGCACCACAAAGGATGAATAGGAAGAAGAACAGCTATTGCTGTGCAGCCCTATTATCGGATTGGTTATGAAAGAAGAAGTTCCATGTTGATTGGAGTGTATGTTAACCATACACTTAGCCGCTGCTATGTATACCGTTCAGTAAAGAACCAGCACCATTATTATAGCTATTGGTTAGTTGTTCTATCTAATGGCTGCTATAGGCCAATAATGGAGGAGGTGTGTTAAGAGAAAGAAAAGCGATTGGCATGTGATCTTGCCATTCTGTTGGATATGAGCCTTCTTAAGGAATTAGTGCCATTGGAGCGTTTTTTCATCATGTAGACGCCTCTGTGGCCTTATGGTGAATGAAGCGCCCTCTGTTCATTCGCTGGATTGTAACCAGTAAGGAACCAGCTTTATCTGTGTTTTGTCCTTTGATTGGTTATGAGCTCTAATGAAGTATTCATGCCGATTAATAGTTACTCTACACAGTCGTCCCTGTGGCTTTTGGGACATATTTTATATTTTGTTCTATGTACTTTGTCCTATAAGGAGTTATTGCTATAGTTATCTGGGGAATCGCTTCTCCAGCGGCCATCATGAACTCTAGTTGAAGAGATTTACGATCTTGTCACTTGATTGGTTAGGACTACCTATGAAGAGTTGATGCCATTGGATTGTTACTCTCTATAGCAGCCCTTGTGGACCTATGACAGTACTTTTGCCTAGGGGCTTGGAAAATAGTTTTCTAGTGATCGCTATAAGTTTTTATCTAAGGAGGTGTGTACACAGTGACTGATGTGCAACTCTGCCATTTGATTGGCTATGGTTATTGATGAAGAGCTAGCACTATTGGTTTGTATTTTTACATAGTAAGTTCTGTGGACAAATGATGGGTATATAATCCTGCTGCTTTACTGGCTATGAAGATTGTTAAATGGAGCATTATTTGACAATTTGTTTGATTGATAGCTCCGTTTCTCCTCCTATAGGAAATCAGTATTATTGTCATAACTATTGGCTATTAGTTTGCCAGGATGTCAGAAACGAAAAATGATTGGTCAAGCTACTCTTTTTAAACGCTAATATTGAAATAAGTTTTATGATCTGATGAAGGCTGAATGGATGTTGTTCATTTTATTTTGTTTTATTTGAACTTTTGTTTATTTAATAAATAATTTTTATTCTGCTGGATTGCCTGTTTGGGACTCTAGGAATTTGAAGAACTGCTTTGCCGTGGTGGTGTTTCGAAGTCTTTTTTCCTGTTGCTGTTTCCGTTGTCTTCGACACCTTCAGCGAGGTTTGGAAGTATTTTTCTCATTATATCTCGATCTATGTCTAAAAAAACGACGCTCAGGCCCCTATGCCTAAAAAACAAATGATAAAAATGTCTGAAGATCTAATTACTCTAATCAAGGGTAGTCAACCCCCTCCCCCCCCAAGAGTCCTTAGGGCTGAGCTTGATTATGAATCTTCTGATCAGGATTCTGTTTCTTCTGAGACCTGAATTTGTCCATACCTACCTATGAGGTTTCTGATGCAGAGGATTCCATTCCCTCTGCTTCCCCTCCTGAGGATTTTTCTTTTGGGGAAACTTTACATGCGGGAGCATTTCCACTGGGAAAGCCAGGAATTTTCTGATTCAAAGAAGAGGCTTAGGGATTTCCTTCTTCTACTTCAGCATAGTCCTTTGGCTATACCTCTTATACTAGACTTTGTTGATGATGTGTTCTCGGAATCCAGTTTGGCCCCCGATTCCCTGCCTCCGGCTCCAAGTAAACCTGACAGATACTACAGAGTTCCTGAGCCCCACAAGTTTCTTTTCAAAAATCCTGTTGCAGATCCAGAAACTAGGGGCTCAAGGGCATTAAGGCTTCTACTGCTAAAAATCGTACCCGTTCTGATAGAGATTCCAGGGAGCTGGATAGATGGGGTAAAAAGGTTTTATTTCTGCAACCTTAGCAATCAGAGCTTTAAACTGCCAATTTCATATGTTAAAATATCAACAGCATATTATTGGACTGCTTAAACAGAAAATTATGTTGATTCCTGACTGTGTGGAAAATAAAGATTTACAGTATTTAATGCGTTCTGCTGAACAAGTTGGAAAACATACTTTGCAATGTGGTTTTGATTCTTTAGAGGCCTCTTGCAGGGCTGCTGTTACTGGATCTGTGCTTAGAAGGCATGCTTGGCTTAAGGAGCAATCTTTGCTTGATCATGTTAAAGCTAAACTGTTGGATGCTCCTTTAAATCATGACCGCCTGTTTGGCAATAAGGCTGAAGACGTTCTTAAAAAGATGGAAGATAAAGCTAAATCTATGCAAACTGTTAAAGATTTTTTACAAGTGCAACCTCCAAGATTTAATAGGCACTGGCCTACTAAGAATTGGTTCTTTTCAGTCCCTTCCAGGTCCCCTCAAGCCAAACCAGACACAGGACAAACCCCAGGTTTCAGTCCCAGGGGACTCTCAGAACTAAGCAGTGGGGGGTCCTCCACTTCCAAATCTGGAAATAACAAGACACCCCCCTATGGTAAACAGTCTGAATGACTTCCTTTTAAAATTCCCAAGCGCTTATCTTTTGACCACCCCTTTGGGGGGAAAGATTGCCCTTCATGCAAAGAACTGGGAACTCATAACTGAAGACAAATGGATTTTAAATATAGTGTGCCAGGGATACTGATTTTATTTCCACATGCTGCCAACACCAAACGGGTGTCCAGACCTGCCCCCAGATCAGTGGGCAGAGGCTCAAAAACAATGACTTTCCCTCTTAAGCATGGGGGCTATTCAACTGGTACCAGAAGAGGAAAAGGGACAAGGTTTCTACTCCAGGCTTTTTCTGGTACCCAGAAAAGACAAATTGTGGCATCCAATCCTGGACCTGTCTACTCTAAACACTATTTTGAAGATTCCAAAATTCAAGATGCTGACTCTTCACCAATTGCTTCCTATGCTAGGCAAAGACGTCTGGTTGGCAACTCTAGATTTAAAAGAAGCATACCTGCACAACCCAATCAAGGAATATTGCAGAAGATACCTACGCTTCCAAGCAGGCTACTTGCATTATCAGTTCTCTGCACTGCCCTTTGGCTTGTTTACTGCTCCCAGGGTATTCACAAAGTACCTGGCTCCAGTTATTGCATTTTGCAGGCAAAGAAATATTCAAATATATCCATACCCGGACAATTGTCTAATTCAGGCAGAAAACCAGGGCATACTTTTAAATCATCTGGCGTTTGTACAAAAGGTGCTAACTTGTCTGGGGTACACCATAAACAAAAAGAAATCACAACTGGTATCCTGTCAACAGATTAAATTCCTGGGTGCAAGCTTGAATACAACTGCCCAGATGGCTTTCCTCATGCCAGAAAAGCAAATTCGTTTGGTAACTTACTTCAAACAAGTGGCCACAAAAGCCCTGCTATCTGCAAGCAAATACTGCAAGCCTTGGGGTTCATGGCCTCCTGCATTCTTCGAATTCCATATGCAAGACGGTTTATGAGGAAACTACAGTGATATCTAAAAAGTCTGTAGAGTCAACTAAAAAGTCTGTGGAGTCAACATTGTCACAGTCTGGAAACAATGATTCCTATCGTACCTTGCCTATGCCTGGAGTTCCTATGGTGGGCAGAGGCCTGCCACCAAAACAAGGGACTACCATTCACACTACCCCTAACTACAGATGCATCAGACTATGCATGGGGGGCTCACCTGGCAGGGAAGTGTATTCAGGGCAAATGGAACCCAAATCAAATGCACCTACATATCAGTCAAAAAGATAAGTTAGCTGTACAGAATGCTCTGACAGCCTTCAAGGACTACATTCTTCTAGGACAGCTAATGGTAAAGATGAACAACACCACGGTTATGTGGTACATAAATAAGCAGGGGGGTACACATTCCTACCCCCTCTGCAGACTAGCCATGGCATTGTGGAACACAGCGTTGAGCTACCAAGTGCATCTACAAGCTCAAGTCCTGCCAGGAAAATTTAATACACTGGCATACGGACTAAGCAGAAACCTCATGGACCCACACGAGTGGAAACTGGAACCACTGATTTTCAGCATGTTGACAAGCGAATGGGAGAGCCCAGTCATAGATCTGTTTGACTCCCCCCAGATCTACCAGTTGGACAAGTTTTGCACAACGACTCCCCACAAACAAGCCTTGAAAGTGGATGCTCTGTCCTTCAGCTGGAAAAACCAATCAGTCTATGCCCCCCCCCCCCGCCTCTGCTCTCCAAGGTCCTACTAAAAGTTAAACAGGACAAACCAAGGATGATTTTGATTGCTCCAGACTGGCTGCCCCAACGCTGGTACCCCTTCCTGCACTGTGTCGCAGTTATCTCCATGGCACCTGCCTCAGACCCCTTCCCTGCTGTCTCAGCAGGAGAACCAAATTCTGCACCCTCAGCTTCAAACATTGAACCTTGCAGCCTGGCTAATCACTTAAATTCACCCTATCATCCTTCTGCAAACCTGTGATGGATGTCATCTTGGAGGCAAGGAGACCTAGTACTATAAAATCTTATGCTGACAAATGGAAAAGATTCTGTGCCTGGAACCAATCTTTAGGGATGAGCACAGCAGTGCCCAATTTACCTCAGATTTTGCAATACTTAACTGAGATGTTACACAAAAGCCTGCCCTTTTCTTCCATTAAAATCCACGCCTCAGCTATTTCGGCTCATTATAACACAGAACCTCCTCTCTTCTCTCATCCTCTGCTCAAGCAGTTTCTCAGATTGGCAAAAAGACCACCTAGGAGAGCTCCAACCCCTGCCTGGGACCTTAATTGGAGAGTATTACTTCAGATTTAAAATTTCTTTCTTGGAAAACAGCCTTCCTTTTAGCAATTACGTCAGCTAGAAGGATATCTGAATTACCGGCCCTTATGGCAGTGGAGCCTTTCATCATCTTTCATGTGGACAGGGTATCTCTGAGGACCAATCCATCCTTCATGCCCAAAGTGGTTTCCAGTGTGGCTCTTAATCAGTCCATTCATTTGCCAACCTTCTTTCCCAATCCGCAGAACAAAGGGGAACGGATTCTGCATTCCTTGGATGTGCACAGACAACTTAGATTCTACTTGGACAGGACTATACCTCCTAGAAAATCTGAACAACTGCTGGTAACGTTTGCTGCAGGGGCAGAGGGGGGAGGCTATTTCAAAACAAACCATTTCTAAATGGATAAACCATTGCATATATTTCTGCTATAAGCACCATGGAAAACCTGTTCCCCAGGGGATCAGATCTCACTCCACCAGGGCTGAATCTACTTCTTCAGCCTTTCTCAGTGGTGTTCCTACCAGGGACATCCTAGAAGCTGCTACCTGGAGCTCTGTACATACTTTCACCAAGCATTGTCATTTACCAATTTTCTCTAAACCCAGAGCTGACTTTGCCACTGCTGTCTTGCAGGGCCTTATAGCTGGCCCTAATGCTATATAAACTCCTCCACCCAACCATAGCTTTGGGAATCTACCCAAATGTAATGACTGCAGCAGTGAAACATGGAGAACGTAATACAGTTGTGTACACTTACCATAAATGTGGATGTTCGAGTGTCTTCACTGTTGCAGTCCTGGTTACCCTCATTCCAGCTCACTGACTTCTATTGTCTATACATCTATTTTTCTTTACTATGCTTAAAGCATTCTGATGTATTTGCTTTTTGTTGGAGGTGTAACCTTGTATATAATTGTTTCCCATTAAGGGGACACCTGACATCTAAGGCAAGAAAAACTGATCAAATGGCGTCGGCTGCATGATGTTCATCGCATTTCACTGTTGAAGTCATTACACTTGGGATATCCTGCTGGCAGGCTACCCGCAGTCGGCCTGAATTCCAACGTCTAGGTCTGGTATCAGTTGCTGTTGCCTCTTCCCTGGCGTCAGCGCGCCAGGGGTGTAAAAGATGCAGCCTACGCCATTTTCTTCAGTCTTTCTTGCCGCGCGGTGCCCGAAGCCAAAGCAGTATGCAAGTGCCGGTCGGCCGACTCCTGAGATTTCCAAGTACAAATTTCAGATTCGAAGTCTTCATTAAAGCTAAGTACCCCATTGGGGAAACTTTTTTCTTGCTCCACACTGATGTCAGAAAAAGTTAACAATTGTATTTCTTGTGGGAAGCAAATACCTCATAAGGATTTTCATTCCTACTGTATTCCTTGCCTAGGCCCTGATCACAACGTTGCTAGCTGTCGGTTTTGTGCTAGATTTAACCAACGCACTATTAAGTGTCGGTATGATTTTGCCTTTCATTACTTTGGCCGAAGATTCAATTATATAATGCCGTCGGAACAGCCGACGACCGGAGTTTATAAAAAGCGCAGGGAAAAAGAAAAGGACAGGCATCCAAGGTCCAAAACCGACGAGGCTTCCGCAAAGTCAGTCACCAGTTCTCAATGAGGTGCTTTCAAAGCCCCTGGCGCCCGCTACCTCAGAGCCACAGGCCGCTGATGACTCCCACGTGGAGCCAGCTAGGCCTCTGGATACTCAAGTTATTGGACACTCTGAAACTATACCCTCAGATGGGTCCGGAGCCGCTGAGCAGGCATCAGCTTCTGAGGGTGTTTTCAGACCTACACAGTTATATGTAAAGCTTACTTCAGCTTCCAAAGCAAAGACTAAAGCAGTTCTAAAGACAAAGAAACAAGTACAGCATTCTCCTGGACAGACTTCCATGCCTAAAAAAACAGATGCTCAAAATGGACGAAGACCTTATTGCCTTGATCAGGGGTTCCCATCCCCCTCCTGACAAGAGACATAGGGAAGAGATAGAATATGAATCTTCAGATCAGGTTTCCATTTCCTCTGACTCCTCTTCTGAACAGGAATACTCTCTTTCTCCTTACGAGGATTCTGATGCTGAAGAATCTATCCCTTCAGCCTCACCGCCTGAGGATTATTCTTTTGGGTAAACCCTGCATACCATGAGGGAGCACTTCCACTGGGAGAGCCAAGACTACTCAGAATCTAAGAAAAGGCTTAGAGATTTTCTTTTACTACCCCAGCACAGGCCTCTGGCTATTCCTCCTGTGTTAGACATGGTAGATGATGTATTTTCAGAGTCCGGACTTTCTCCTGACTCTTTACCTCTTGCCCCTGTTAAACCAGACAAGATACTACAGGGTTCCAGATTCCCATAAATTTCTTTATTAAAAACCCTGCTGCTGACCCAGAAACTATTTCTCAGGGTCCCAAAGGGGTCAAGGCTTCTACTGCAAAAAACCTTATCCCCTCTGATAAAGATTCAAGGGCACTAGACAGATGAAAAAAGGTTTACACTTCTGCTACTTTGTCTGTGAGGGTTTTAAATTGTCAATTTCATATGCTTAAATATCAGCAATACTTAATGTCACTGCTAAAACAGAAAATGTCAAATTCTGATTGTGCAGAAAATAAGGAAATGCAGGATTTGTTGTATGCAACTGAACAAGTGGGAAAGCATACATTGCAATGTGGATGTCCTTCAAGAATGCAACTGCAGTCCTTACATATGGGTTGTTCTGCCTCAGGCAGCCCTCGGTCGGCCGGATTCCAAAGTCTGGGTCCGGCGTCGGCTGATGTCACCTCCTCCCCGATGTCAGAGCGGCTGGGGTATAAAAGCATCAGCCGACGCCATCTTCCCCAGTCTTTCTTTCCGCGCAGTGCCCGAAGCAGAAGCAGTTCGCAAGTGCCTGTCGGTCAGCTCCTGTGTTTTACGTATCCGAAGTCATCAAAAAGCTAAGTACCCCGTTGGGGAACCTTTTCTTGCTTCAGCCGATGTCAGAAAAAACTGAAAAAGTTAATAACTGTTTGTCTTGTGATAAACAAATACCTCATAAGGACTTCCATTCTTACTGCCTTCCCTGCCTGGGCCCGGACCACGACGTCTCGGCCTGTGCTTGCTTCAATAAGCGCATACTCAGGCGCCGGGCAGAGTTTGCTGAAGACTTCTTTGGCGAAAAATACTCTTATACCATGCCGTCCGAACAACCGACACCACATATTCCCAAAAAACGGAAAGACCGGGACCGACATTCTCAGCCCGCGACTTCCACCGACACCATGCCAAAAACTACCGCGAGTGCATCGGTCTCTTCTGAGGCATTTTTTCCACCGCTCCAGACCGACGACACCGCTTTACCGATCACTTCGGCCCCAGAGCCTACGCCGGTGCCGGTTGTTGATTTTCCCCCAGAAACTGAAGCCCAAGATTTGCCGGAGACCATACCGGTGGACAAGGTTACTCCAGCACGTGGGGCGGCTAGCCCCCCTATGTCTATGTCTATCAAGGCCTACACACGTGCTAAGGCTTCCAGCCAGGCTAAGTCTCACCCTCCTACATCTTTGCCTCAGCCCACTACTGATAAACAAATCATGACTTTAGCTGCAGATCTAATTTCCTTAATCAGAGGCTCCCAGGCCCATCCTGACAGAGGTCTCTGGAGGCCTCTTGCAGGGCTGCAGTTACGGGTTCTGTCATTAGGAGGCATGCTTGGTTAAAGGAACAGAATCTGCCTGATCATGTTAAAGCAAAATTATTAGATGCTCCATTACAGCATGATACCTTATTTGGTGTTAAAACAGAGGAGGTGTTGAAGAAAATGAAGGACAAAGCAAAATCTATGCAAACAGTAAAGGATTTCTTACAGGTACAGCCACCCAGATTTAGCAGGAACTGGCCTACAAAGAATTGGTCCTTTCCAGTGTCAGGCCAGGCAGATACAGATGCCCCAGAGGCAGATGCCAGTCCCAGGGCTCATACAGGCCTAAACAGTGGGGTGCTTCTACCTCCAAAAGCGGAGAAGACAAATCACAGCCATACAGGAAACGGTCCCAATGACTTTCCTCTGCCAGCACCAAGCACTTATCTTTTGGCAGCCCCCTTACGGGGAAAACTAGCACTTTTTTCTCAAAATTGGCACATGATCACCCAGGACAAATGGGTCTTGAATATAGTGTCCCGGGGCTACAGGTTCCACTTTCACACCTTGCCAAGGGCAAAAGGTATGCCAGACCCGCCGCACAATCAATGGGCAGAGGCACAAAAACAAGTTTCGTCCGTCATGGACATGAAGGCCATTCAGCAAGTACCACAGCAAGAGCAGGGACAAGGATTTTACTCAAGACTTTTCTTGGTACCCAGAAAAGACAAAGCCTGGAGACCAATACTGGACCTGTCTATTCTAAATACATTTCTGGACATTCCAAAATTCAAAATGTTGACTCTGCAGCAGCTCCTGCCCATACTGGGCAAGAAGGCTTGGCTCATAACTTTGGACCTAAAAGAGGCATGCCTGCATACTCCTGTCAGACAGTCTTGCAGAAGATACCTCAAATTCATAGCTGGCTCAATGCACTACCAATTCTCTGCACTGCCCTTTGGCTTATCTACTGCGCCCAGGGTCTTCACAAAATGCCTGGCACCAGTAATTGCATTTTGCAGACAAAGAGGAATTCAAATATATCCTTACTTGAACAATTGCCTTATTCAAGCAGAGACCAAAGACATTCTGCTAAAGCATCTGGTGTTTGTAAAAAGATTACTAATTTGCCTAGGGTACACAGTAAACGAAAATAAATCAAAACTAGTACCCTCTCAAGAGATAATATTCTTGGGTGCAAGCTTAAATACAACTGCGCAGATGGCTTATCTCATGCCAGACAAACAGAGGCAACTGACCTCTTGCTTCAAAATGTTGGCAACAAAGACCCAGTTATCTGCAAGAAGAATTCTGCAGGCTTTGGGCCTCATGGCATCCTGCATTCTGCTAATTCCATATGCCAGACTGCATATGAGGAAACTACAATGGTATCTAAAAAGTGTTTGGACTCAACATTGTCACAGCCTGGAAACATTAATTACTCTCATTCCTTGCCTGCAACAGGAGTTTCAATGGTGGGCACATGCCTGTCACCACAACAAGGGACAGCCATTCATCCTACCCACAGCCAGGCAGTCAATAACAGATGCATCAGATTATGCCTGGGGTGCCCACATGGCAGGAAAATGTATTCAGGACACATGGTCCACAAGCCAATGACACCTTCATATCAATCAAAAAGAGATGCTAGCTGTTCAGAATGCCCTGACAGCTTTCAAGGATCTACTCCATCCAGGACAACTACTGATAAGGAAGGACAATACTACAGTCATGTGGTACATAAACAAGCAGGGAGGCACACATTCCTACCCCCCCTGCGGAGAAACCATGACTTTGTGGGACACAGCATTGACTTATCAAGTATACCTGCAAGCATAATTCCTTCCAGGAACGAAAAATACGCTGGCAGACAAACTAAGCAGAAACCTCACGGATCCCCATGAGTGGAAACTGAATCCACAAGTCTTCAACATGATAATAAAGAAATGGGGATGCCCAGACATAGATCTATTTGCCTCCCATCACAATTGCCAACTACAGAGATTCTACACAAAGACCTATCACAAGCAAGCATGGAACGTGGATGCTGTATCATTCAGCTGGAAAACCCTAACAGTATATGCCTTTCCTCCTCTGCCTCTCCTCCCCAAGGTACTCCTAAAGGTCAGACAAGAGAAGCCAAAAATGATTCTGATTGCTCCAGACTGGCCCCGCCAGCACTGGTACCCAATCCTAAAGAGCTTGTGTCAAGGCCCAGCCTGGACATTGCCTCTAATTCCTCATTTACTGACCCAACCAAACAATGGGATCCTGCACAGCCAACTCAGAACCCTAAATCTGGCAGCATGGCGGATAATGTAGCCATTCAGAACACACCTCTCTCTAAAGCAGTGATGGATGTTATTTTGGAGGCCAGGAGGCCCAGTACCAGAAAATCTTATGCAGAAAAATGGAAAAGATTCTGTGCTTGGAACCAGGCACAAGGAATTGACACGTTTGTATGAAATATTCCACAGATTTTACAATACCTAACTGAGATGCTGGACAAAGGCCTATCCTTTTCATCAATTAAAATCCATGCCTCTGCCATTTCAGCTCATTACAATATGGAACCACCAATTTTTTTCACATCCGTTGCTAAGACAGTACCTCAAAGGAGCCAAAAACATAAGACCTCCAAGGAGAGCACCAATATCTGCATGGGACCTCAATTATGTCTTGGAAAAACTCACACTGCCGCCTTTTGAGCCAGCCAATACAGCTGAAATAAAGTTCTTATCTTGGAAAACAGCTCTGCTCTTAGCAATAACCTCTGCAAGACGAGTCTCAGAGTTACAGGCACTCATGGCTGTGGAACCTTTTATCATTTTCCATCCAGACAGAGTTTCTCTGAGGACTAACCCAACATTTATTCCTAAGGTAATGTCCAGTGTGGCCCTTAACCAAACCATTCATTTGCCTACTTTTTATCCAAACCCGCAGAATAAGGGTGAGAGACTCCTGCATTCTTTGGACATGCACAGACAGCTACTCTTCTACTTGGACAGAACTAAGGCTTTCAGAAAGACTGAGCAACTCTTAGTAGCATACGCTGCAGGATCACAAGGAAAGGCCATCTCAAAGCAGACTATTTCAAAATGTATAGGCCACTGCATTCGTTTGTGCTATTCACAAAATGGCAAAACAGTGCTTAAGGGCATTAGGCCACATTCAACCAGAGCAGCAGCCACTTCAGCAGCCTTCCTCAGAGGAGTACCAACCAAAGACATTTTAGAGGCTGCAACTTGGAGTTCAGTGCACACTTTTACCAAGCACTACCACTTACCTTTCTACTCTAAATCCAGATCAGGCTTTGCCACTGCAGTTCTGCAGGGCCTTATAGCCTTTCCTAATCCTATTTAGACCCAGCCACCCAACCTCAGCTTTGGGATTCAACCGAAGTGTAATGACTGCAGCAGTGAAATACGATGAACATGGTACAGTTGTGTACCTACCATAAGTATAGATGTTAGAGTGTATTCACTGTTGCAGTCCAAGTTACCCTCCCACCATCCCCCTTTTCCTTGCTGGGACTTATCTGTACTTCTCTATCCTATACAACCTATGTGGTGTATTTGCTTGTGGATGAAGGAAATGTTATTTTTGTGCATGCATTCTTATTGGCATAATTTTCAGCCTTCCAATTTGGGGGCACCTGACATCTGGGGCAAGAAAAACTGAAGAAAATGGCGTCGGCTGCATCTTTTATACCCCTGGCGCACTGACGTCAGGGAAGAGGCGACGGCAACCGACGCCAGACCTAGACTTTGGAATTCAGGCTGACTGCTGGCAGCCTGCCAGCAGGATAACCCAAGTGTAATGACTGCAACAGTGAATACACTCTAACATCTACATTTGTGGTAGGTACACAACTGTACTTTTTATATCCCTGATGACCTGACGTCATGGAAGAAGGGACAGCAACCGACGCAGGACCCAAGACTTTATTAACCAGGCTGACTGAGGGCAACCTGCCAGCAGATTACCCGAATGTAGTGACTGCAGCAGTGAATAACACTCTAACATCTACATTTATGGTAAGCGTACACAACTGTACTTTTTGTATTATTAGTGTGTATGTATTGATTGGTTCTGTAGTAAATTTTCTTATCTTTGGTGATAAGTTGTTGTGCTATGTTTCTCTCTTGTCTGTATGCTAGTAAAGTTTTTTTTTTTTTTTTATTTGTCGAGACCTTCCATATTTTGTCTTTGTTTCATGAGTTGTTTACATGTTATCACTCCCATTGTATCGTTAGCGTTTTGGATGAGTTGCCAATGTAACCCAGTACTGGCTGGCTTTCCTGCCCTATCTCTTCATATGACAGCTTGATTGGCTGAGCATATCCTGAGAGGGACACCTAGGCTTTCAAATGAAATGAGTGCTCACTCTACAATTTAATGAAGAACGTCCTTTGACACTTCACACGGTCCAGTGATGATCTTTCTGGTTTAGTGCTTAGATAATCCCAATTGGGGGACTCCCTTCCTCTCATTTTATTGTTAGATTTATTATTTTCTTTGCAGTTTTTACATTTATTTAAAATATTTTTTTCTGGCAATGTCTGCAGTAATTCCTGCAGGAATTTCTGCTTATAGAAGGGTTTTATTTGACAGATGCATGTTTTAATGTTTCTGAGGAAACTTTCAGTATTTTCTGTCAGATGTGCAATGTGTATGTGTGCTGTTAGACACTGGATGGCTGTCTTTAATGTTGCTACTCTGCTTTATTTTCATATTTTGAAAATATTGCATATCTTTTTTTTCAGCATTTACACATTATTTACTGTATGTATGACTGTTTATTTTTAACTTTGGATAGCAAATTTGCTGCAAATGAAGTTATTTGAATGTACTCTTTCAGACAGGAAAATATAGTTTAAATTGCTTTTAAATGTTATTTTATGTCAGTTTAATATGGTTGAAGTGTGTGGAGCTAATATTTAACACAAGTTTGGCACATTGGTTGCTTTGGCATTTGGAGTTTGTTTACTAGAAATTCCTTAACTTCTGTCAGTTGTAAAATAATTTGTATAATAATTCTGAACACATTTCAAACTGTCTTTTGTGATAAAGTATGACTTTATGTATGTATGACACAGTTTAGTTGTGTGGGGACATACTTATTACTAGAAACGTTAAATGCTTATTGTGATACATTATCTAGTACTGTCAGTTTATTATTCTGCCTGGTGTTCTCCCCCCTGGCTTGTTGGATCCTAACTCTGGTACCTCACTCCATCAGATGTGGTTGCACCTAACAAAAAAAGACAGTGTAAAACTTCACATCAGCGTATGGTTAGTGATTCGGTTGGGGCCACTGCTTGGCTTAAAGACTATTGACCTTTTGCCCCATTCTCATCTAGTGTAGCTGTACTAGCCACAATGTAACAGAGATTAGACACATCCACTGGGGAAGTTCCAGTACCTGGTGCAGATACAGAGAGAACCAAGCCATTTAGGTGCAGGAGTAGTCTGGGGTGAGAGACCCTTTTGCCAGACATAGTATTATGTCCCCAGATATTTTATATAGTAGTGAAGTTAAGAAAAAGAAACAGAAGCTTCATTGCATGGCTGTTAACTGTTTGAGAATATGCCCTCAGTTTAGAAGAAAAAGATCTGAGGGAAGAGTTGCTTGATTTAATAGAGATGGGTAGGCATATTAAGATCAATGAAAGAAATAGTTTACATAAAGTCAATAAGACCCAAAAGTCTGATTAAACAAATGAACACAGTAATCAAGACTGTTAACAGAAATGCATGTGATATAACAGAAGTAAAAGGTATATATTACTTCTTTTTCTTTTTTCGGCTTTTCCCATTTAGGGGTTGCCACGGTGAATCACCTGTCCGCTCATGATTGGCAGTGGAGTTTTACAGTGTCGAGTTGCCAGTTCAGTGCCTGACCTTCCACAGAAGGCACGCACATGCACGCACTCACGCCTAGGGCCAATATAGAGTGTCCAATCCACCTACAGCATGTCTTTGGGATATGGGAGGAAACCCACGCGACCACAAGGAGGACATGCAGACTCCGCACAGAATGCACACCAGCCGAGAATCGAACCGGAGAGCCTGTTGGTGTGAGGCAGCAATGCTAACCCGCTGCACCACCACGGCCCCTAAATAGCATATATTAGTGTGCAGTTAAATTAATAACCGTTAGTCTTACCTTAAAAATATGGGCAATAAGGGAAAGGAAATTATAAAGTGCACAGATAAATAAGAGTTTTACCTTTTTAGTTTTGAGTCAAGAATAATGCCTCAGGATGTACAAAGTACTGGTTTATTCCATATACAGTGCTGGGAGGCTGCCTTCAAAAAATTTCAGATCAGTCTGCAGTGCCAGAACAAAGAAAACTGCATTATTTTGTACTTTTTATTAGTTTCATGCATGCAGAACATTCTTAGCTTTTAACAAGTCATTATACTTTAAAATATTATATGCTCTTGTGATCCTCGCTTAGAACTTCACATGAACACTTGACAGTATACTCACTGTCTTTACAGACATCCTTGCAGTGACTCATCCCCCAGCTGAGAAGACCAGAGCTTATAAAAGATTCCTGACACATTGTTTTTCTTTTTTACCTCTATTAAGGTTCTGAAACCAAACTTTTAAACATAGTAACATCCCTTAACTCCTTCAGCACTTTCTTTGTCTTCGGTTATCTGTCAGTACACTATGATTTGCTAATAAAGAAAATGCAGTTGTAAGGCACTTGAAATGTAAAGCTACAGCTTATGTGAAACTATATTTTGCATAATCATGCATCCGTATTGCATTGTTTTTAACATAGACATGTTATAAACATTTTATGTGACTCATTTGTGAAGAAACTGCAAGTTAATATGCATTTTGTGAAGAATAATCATAAAACAATATATTTTTCCATAACAAAAGGGGAAGAAGTTAAACGCCATCATGGAAGTATAGTGGCAGATCCAGGACAGATGTGGATGGGGAGCTGTTGTCAGCTGTACATCAGATTTACTTGCTACTCAGATGTCCTTCAAGGATGCATCTGCAGTCCTTACGTATGGGTTGTCCTGCCTCAGGCAGCCCTTCGGTCGGCCGGATTCCAAAGTCTGGGTCCGGCGTCGACTGTTGTCGCCCCTTTCCCGACGTCACTGCGCCTGGGATATAAAAGCGTCAGCGGACGCCATCTTCCTCAGTCTTTCTTGCCGCGCGGTGCCCGAAGCAGAAGCAGTTCGCAAGTGCCGGTTGGCCAGCTCCTGTGATACCAGCTAACCGAAGACTTCAAAAAGCTAAGTACCCCATTGGGGACTCTTTCTTGCCTCAGCCGATGTCAGATCAAACGGTTAAAGTTAATAATTGTTTAACTTGTGGGAAACAAATACCTCATAAGGATTTCCACTCTTACTGCCTACCCTGCCTAGGCCCAGACCACGACGTCTCGGCCTGTGCAGCCTGTGCTTCTTTCAATAGATGCACTCTTAGGCGTCGGACGGAGTTTGCAGAGGAATTTTTTGGGGAAAAATACTATTACAATATGCCGTCAGAGCTTCCGACACCTCATTTACCAAAAAAACGGAAGGACAAGGACCGACACACGCGGACCGTGGTTTCGGCCGAAACCACGCCTAGGCCTACCGCGAGTGTCTCGATCCCTGCTGAAACAGAATCCTCTGTGCTTCCGACCGACGAAACCGTTCAACCGACAACCTCGGTCCCGGAGGCCTCCTCTGAGTCGGTCATAGAATTTCCTTCGGAAACTGGTGCTCTGGAAATATCCGACACCATTTCTCTGGATAAGACTACTCCAGCACGTGGGGCAGCCAGGCCTCCTGCATCCATGTCCATAAAGGCTTTTACACGTGCTAAAGCTGCTAAACAGCCCAAATCTCTCCCTCCCAAGGTTATTCCTCAGGGATCCAGTACCGGTTCACAGATTTTAAGTTTAGCTGAGGACCTTATTTCCCTAATTAGGGGCTCTCAGCCACATCCGGACAGGGGCTCTCAACCTCCTCAAGACAAAAGGCCCAGGATTGAGCAGCCAGATCCCCAGTCTTCTGATGAGGCCTCAGATGACTCTGCCCTATCAGACTACCAAGAGGAGGCCTTTACAGCCTACGAGGATTCTGATGCAGAGGAATCTATTCCCTCGGCCTCCCCTCCTGAGGAGTTGTCCTTTGGGGAGACCCTTCACTCTATGAGAGAGCATTTTAAATGGCAGGGCCAGGAATTCTCTGACTCCAGGAAGAGATTAAGGACTTTTTTGCATTTACCTCAGCATAGACCTTTGGCTATTCCTCCTGTTTTAAATGTCATTGATGATGTGTATGCTGAGTCTAGTATTTCCCCTGACTCCCTTCCTCCGGCTCCTGTCAAACCCGACAGGTACTACAGGGTCCCGGACTCGCATAATTTCCTTTACAAGGGCCACTCTGCTGACCCAGAAACTATTTCCCAGGGCCCAAAAGGGGTTGCAACCACCACTACTAAGAACCCACTTCCTTCTGAAAGGGAGTCCAGGGCTTTAGAGAGATGGGGTAAAAAGGTGTATACTTCTTCCACTCTTTCTATGAGGGCATTAAATTGTCAATTCCATATGATACAGTACCAAGAGTATTTGTTAGATGAATTGCATAAAAAACTATCTTCACCTGAACCCCTAGATCGCAAAGCACTTCAGGATCTGGTACATAACTCCCAGCAGGTTAGTAACCATTTCTTGCAGTGTGGTTATGATGCATTGGAAGCTTCATGTAGGTCAGCAATGACAGGTGCAGTCATACGTAGACATGCTTGGCTGAAGGAACAATCCCTGCCAGATCATGTTAAAGCAAAGCTTCTGGATGCTCCGCTGGAAAAGCAAAAGTTATTTGGCTGCACGGCTCAAAAGGTCTTAAAGAAATTTGAGGAAAAGACTAAATCAGTACAAACAGTCAAAGATTTCCTACAGGTCCAACCACCAAGATTCAGCAGAAATTGGCCTTCTAAGAATTGGTCCTTTCCGGACACAGACAGATTTCAAAGAGGCAGAAACAGGCGTCCTTTCCGGACACAGACAGATTTCAAAGAGGCAGAAACAGGCATGCCAGAGGTAGAGGGCAAGCTCGAGGCTCCTACAGAGGACGTCAATGGCAGCCTCCTAACCAGAGAGGTACTACAGGACCTACAACTTCTACACAAGGACCATCTCAATGACTTGACCATGACCCCGCCAACCAGGACTCAATTGGAAGCACCTTTGGGCAGAAAGCTATCTTTATTCTCAAGAAATTGGCACAGCATTACAAAGGACAAATGGATACTGCAAATAATAGACAAAGGATACAGATTCCATTTTCATACATTACCAAAAAGACAAGGCATGCCAAACCTGCCACCAAACCAAAGGGCAGAGGCTTTCAAACAAATTTCCAAACTACTTCAAATGAAAGCAATAGAAAGGGTTCCTCTCTCAGAACAAGGCCAAGGATTTTATTCCAGACTATTCCTTGTTCCAAGAAAAGAAAAGCAATGGAGGCCTATTCTGGACTTGTCCGCACTGAATACTTACCTCATCGTGCCAGAATTCAAAATGCTGACATTACAGCAACTCCTTCCCATGCTGGGCAAGGCATCCTGGCTGGTAACTCTAGACCTCAAGGAGGCATACCTGCATGTCCCTATCAGACAAAGTTGCAGAAGACACCTCAGATTTCTTGCAGGTTCAGAGCACTATCAATTCTCAGCATTGTCATTTGGCTTATCTACTGTGCCCAGAGTATTAACGAAATGCCTGGCATCAGAAATTGCACATTGCAGACTTCAGGGGATTCAAATTTACCGATATCTGGACGACTGCCTCATACAAGCGGACAGCCAGCAAACACTGGTAAAACATTTAAACTATGCCATCCGACTACTACAGGCCTTGGGATACACAGTCAACATTCAGAAATCAAGACTTGTTCCATCCCAACGAATAATTTTCCTGGGTGCAAAACTGGATAAAAACACCCAGGTGGCTTTTCTCACAGAAGAAAAACAAGCACAACTACCAGATTATTTCAGAAATCTGACAACACAAACCCAACTAACTGCAAGGAAAATCCTGCAGGCACTGGGATTCATGGCATCTTGCATTCTTCTGATACCACAAGCAAGGCTGCATTTGAGGAAACTACAATGGCACCTAAGGAGTCTATGGTCTCAGCACAGTCAGTCTAGAAACCTTGATCCCCCTCATTCCATGCCTTCAAAAGGAATTCCTGTGGTGGGCAAAAGCAAGCCAGCTAAACATGGGTCTGACTTTCAGCAAGCCACATATCAGCCAAACCATTACAACGGATGCCTCGGACTATGGATGGGGAGCACACATGGAGGGCAGATGCATTCAAGGACAATGGACACAAAAAGAATTACATCTGCACATCAACCAAAAGGAAATGCTGGCAGTGATGCATTCCATCGAGGCCTTTAAGCTCTTCCTGCACCATGGAAAACTGTTAATAAAGACAGACAATACCACAGTTATGTGGTACATAAACAAGCAAGGAGGTACCAATTCATACCCTCTTTGCAGACTGGCAATGCATCTGTGGGAACTCTCCCTAAAACTCAATATAGAGCTACAATCCCAGTTCGTACCAGGAAAAGACAATGTACTGGCGGACAGCCTGAGCAGAAACATCATGGATCCACACGAATGGATGTTGCACCCAGATATCTTTCTCCAGCTAACACAATCATGGGGAACGCCGGACATAGATCTGTTTGCTTCCCACCACAACCATCAACTGAGGAAATTCTGCACAAGGACATACCATCCTCAAGCATGGAAAGTGGACGCCCTCTCCTTCAGCTGGAATACTCTTAACAGTATATGCATTCCCACCACTGCCATTAATGACCAAGGTCTTACTGAAGATCAGGGCAGAGCAACCAAAAGTAATTCTGATAGCCCCGGACTGGCCAAGACAACACTGGTATCCACTGTTAAGGAGCATGTCACGCACGAAACCTTGGCCTCTACCACAATGGCCACTTCTTCTGACACAGCACAATTACAAGACTCTGCACTCCAGTCTAAAAACCTTACAACTGACAGCCTGGAGAATACCTTGACTCCTCGCCAGGATAAACTATCCAAGAGGGTACAGGATATCATCATGGAAGCCCGGCGACCTTCCACAAGAAAAGCATATTCAGCAAAATGGAAGAGATTTCGTACCTGGAGCACCGCAAAGGGTCAAAATCCGACAGTCATGAGCATTCCACACATTCTGGAATACTTGGCTGAAATGCTCCATAATGGCCTTCTTATTCCTCCATAAAAATTCATGCTTCAGCAATTTCAGCAGAATACAACACTGACCCACCTATATTCTCTCATCCTCTGCTAAGGCAATTTCTAAGAGGGATAAAAAACATCAACCCTCCAAGAAAACCACCAGTGCCTACTTGGGACCTTAACTTCATGTTGGAAAAGTTAACTCTTCCTCCCTTTGAACCAGCAGCATCTTCAGAACTACAATTCCTGTCTTGGAAGACTGCCTTCCTTCTGGCCATAACCTCAGCAAGACGAGTATCTGAGTTACAGGCCCTCATGGCAGTACAGCCATTTCTCATTTTTCATCAGGACAGAGTCTCTTTGAGAACCAATCCTTCATTCATGCCAAAGGTGGTATCCAGGGTTTCACTGAACCAAGCTATTCACCTGCCTACCTTCTTTCCAAATCCACAAAATAAAGGAGAGAAACTTCTGCATACTTTGGACATCCACAGACAGTTGTGCTACTACTTGGACAGAACTAAGACTTACAGAAAAACTGACCAACTCTTTGTAGTATATGCTGCTGGTGTACAAGGAAAAGCAATTTCCAAACAGACAATTTCTAAATGGATAGGAAATTGCATTCGGTTCTGTTACTCCTTACATGGGAAAGCTTTGCCAGCTAACGTAAGGCCTCACTCCACCAGAGCAACAGCCACCTCCACAGCCTTCTTAAGAGGGGTGGCTACAAAAGACATTTTAGAAGCTGCTACATGGAGCTCCATGCATACATTCTCCAAGCATTACAACTTGCCCTTATATTCCAGATCCAGAGCAGGCTTTGTTACTGCAGTCCTGCAGGGCATGTTAGCTACACCATCCTTTTCTTAGTTCCTACCTCCCCCAGCTTGGCTATGGTATTCTACCCATATGTAAGGAATGCAGATGCATCCTTGAAGGACATAGTACAGTTTTGTACCTACCATAAATGTAGATGTCCGATAGGTATGCATCTGCAGTCAGGTTTTCCCTCCCTCCTACCCCTCTGTGGTACATTTTGGGTACCTACCCCTATTTTTTACGCTAGCTGGGGTTATCTTTTATGGCGTATTTGTTTTTTATTGCTGTATATGTTTGGAATTTATTCTTTCCAAATTTAGCCTTACTTAGAGGGCAACTGGCATCTGGGGCAAGAAAAACTGAGGAAGATGGCGTTGGCTGACTCTTTTATATCCCAGGCGCAGTGACGTCGGGAAAGGGGCGACAACAGCCGACGCCGGACCCAGACTTTGGAATCCGGCCGACCGAAGGGCTGCCTGAGGCAGGACAACCCATATGTAAGGACTGCAGATGCATACCTATCGGACATCTACATTTATGGTAGGTACAAAACTGTACTTTCTGCACGTTCTAAGTTAAAGGAAAATGCAACCTTCCTTTTCTCTTGATGCTGAGTGGTACAGACATATTAAGTTGTCCACTTATTTCCACAAAAACAGTAAACGTATTCTAGAAATTGAGCTATGAACAAAAACTGTGGAGAATTAAGAACTTAAAATCTAGCCCAACAAGGAGGAAAGGAAAGGGAAGCGTACTGCAGTATGGGAAAAGGGGACACAAGTATCCTAGGTGTAATGGAACTTCACATAATTTTCTCTTTTATTCAGAAATGGAATTCATAGGTTCATAGGCAGGTACTAGGCTATTGGCCGTAGGGCCTATACAAGCCTAGCCAAAAAGGTACCCTGGCTTTCGCCACCCAAGAAAATTATTTTCCTGTGCCCCTGTCAAGCAGAACCACAGAAGTGATCCCTGGGGTGAATTTCCTATTACCCATCCAATCATCAAGATTTTTCTTGGAGTGCTAATGAGGAGCTCTGTTTGACATAGGTAGTCTGTTCCAGAATATGGGAAGTCTCTGGGGACAGGAATCTATCCCTCCAGCATGATGTTCTTCGTGTTTCACTGTTGCAGTCATTACATTTGGGTAATCCTGCTGGCAGGTTGCCCTCAGTCGGCCTGAATTCCAAAGTCATGGGTCCTGCGTCGGGCCCTTCCCTGACGTCAGTGTATTTGCTTGTAGATGAAGGTAAAGTTTATATTGGTGCATGTATTTTTATATATATAAATTTTGGCTACCCTTTTAGGGTGCACCTGACATCTGGGGCAAGAAAAACTGAAGAAAATGGCGTCGGCCGCTTCTTTTATACCCCTGATGACCTGACGTCAGGGAAGGGCCGACAGCAGTTGACGCAGAACCCAAGACTTTGGAATTCAGGCCGACTGAGGGAAACCTGCCAGCAGGATTACCCAAATGTAATGACTGCAACAGTGAATACACTTGAACGTCTACATTTATGGTAAGTGTACACAACTGTACTTTCTGTTTATTGTTTAAGACTTTTTTTTTTTCACAGAATTAGTAAGCAGGAAGTTTTTTTTGCAGTAATGACATTATGAACAGAAGTATTGATAGATGCTGTAAATAATTAAGTAAACAAAGCAAGAAATTGAAGGGAAACATGGAATTCAGGAGGACAATAGGGTCCTAGTTAGTCGTAACACAACTTGGTATTTTTGCACATATTCAGTCCACTACATACATCTGTGAGCTGTAGACCCAAAGTCAGTGCACACCAAAGTAATTGTTTTGAGGTTATGGACCCAAAGTCTTAGAAAACCTGAATTCTCATTTTGTAAATTGAGACCCAAAAGTCACACCACACCACAATCACAGTTTATATACTGTAGACCCAAAGTCATGGCATATCAAAGTCATTTGTAGAATGTGGAATCAAAGTAACTGCAGATTTTGTGAGCTGTGAACCCAGTTATTTTGTACTTCAAGCCAACTCAAAATTCCATGTAGTCCCAGTCCATGCCCTCTGCTAGTCAGTGTCGCAATTCATAGTATTAGGTAGTTCAAGTCATCTTGGATGCCTCTTACCAGATTCATGCAGTGTCCTCAACTGCTGGAATTCTGTCACTTTGTGCATACATCAGTGCCAAACCATTCAGCTTGTCTTCAGTCATAGTTGAATATGTGGGTGTCTTGATAAGTCAAAGTCTGCTGACTGCTGTGTCACATTCACAGCTTGTAATGGGGAATGTCCCATAAATCTTCAGAACTGTACTTATGTTTGGAAACAGACATGGGTCACAGTTTGTTAAGGGATCAGTAATGTCTGGAAGCACATTAGAATGTCTCCACTTAATGTGCCAAGTGTGCAGCAGTGCCTGCAAGCCATCACGATGTCCTTCAAGGATGCATCTGCAGTCATCACATATGGGTTGTCCTGCCTCAGGCAGCCCTTCGGTTGGCCGGATTCCAAAGTCTGGGTCCGCCATCTTCCTCAGTCTTTCTTGCCGCGTGGTGCCCGAAGCAGAAGCAGTTCGCAAGTGCCGGTCGGCCAGCTCCTGTAATTCAGCTAAACAGAAGACTTCAAAAGCTAAGTACCCCATTGGGGACTCTTTCTTGCCTCAGCCGATGTCAGATAAAATTAATAATTGCTTAACTTGTGGGAAACAAATACCTCATAAGGATTTCCACTCTTACTGCCTACCTTGCCTAGGCCCAGACCACGATGTCTCGGCCTGTTCCGCCTGTGCTTCCTTCAACCGACGCACTCGTAGACGTCGGGCGGAGTTTGCAAAGGAATTTTTTTGGGGCTAGTTTTGCTTACAATATGCCGTCGGAGACTCCGACTTCACATTTAATAAAGAAACGGAAGGACAAGGACCGACACACGCGGTCCGCGGTTTCGGCTGAAACTGCGGCCAGGCCTACCGCGAGTGTCTCGGTCTCGGCTGAAACAGAGTCCTTGGTACCTCCGTCCACCGAAACCGTACAACCGACAACCTCGGCCCCGGAGGCCACTACTGTATCGGTTATTGAATCTCCATTAGAATCTGGTGTCCAGGAACCTTCCAACACCATTCCCTTAGACAAAACTACACCAGCACGTGATGCAGCTAGGCCTCCTGCATCCATGTCTATTAAGGCATTCTCTAGGGCTAAAGCTGCTAAACACTCAAAATCTATGCCTCCCAGGGTTATCCCTCAGGGACCCACTACAGGTTCTCAGATCCTTAGTCTAGCAGAGGACCTTATTTCATTAATTAGGGGCTCACAGCCTCATCCGGACAGGGGCTCTCAACCTCCTACAGAAAAAAGGCCCAGGGTTGAGCCCTCTGATCCCCACTCCTCTGATGAGGCCTCTGATGGCTCTGCTCTCTCGGACTACCAGGAGGAGGCTTTTTCGGCCTACGAGGATTCTGATGCAGAGGAATCTATCCCTTCGGCATCCCCTCCTGAAGAGCTGTCCTTTGGGGAAACTCTGCACACTGAGGGAGCATTTCCAATGGCAGGGCCAGGAATTCTCTAATTCCAGGAAGAGATTAAGGACCTTCTTGCATTTGCCTCAGCATAGACCTTTGGCTATTCCCCCTGTTTTGAATGTCATTGATGATGTGTACTCTGAGTCTAGCACAACCCCTGACACTCTCCCTCCGGCTCCTGCCAAACCCGATAGGTGTTACAGGGTCCCGGAATCCCATCTTTTCCTTTACAAGGCCCACTCTGCTGATCCAGAAACTATTTCCCAGGGCCCTAAAGGGGTGGCAGCTGTCACTACAAAAAATCCACTCCCCTCTGAGAGGGAGTCCAGGGCTTTAGAGCGATGGGGTAAAAAAGTGTATACCTCTGCTACCCTTTCTATGAGGGCTTTAAATTGTCAATTTCATATGATACAGTACCAAGAGTATTTGTTAGATGAATTGCATAAAAAAACTGTCTTCACCTGAACCCCTAGATAGAAAATCACTTCAGGATCTGGTACATAACTCCCAACAAGTTAGCAACCATTTCTTGCAGTGTGGTTATGATGCATTGGAAGCTTCATGTAGGTCAGCTATGACAGGTGCAGTCATACGCAGGCATGCTTGGCTGAAGGAACAATCTCTGCCAGACCATGTTAAAGCAAAGCTTCTGGATGCTCCACTGGAAAAGCAAAAGTTATTTGGCTCCACTGCTCAGGAGGTCTTAAAGAAATTTGAAGAAAAGGCAAAATCTGTACAAACAGTCAAAGATTTTATGCAAGTCCAACCACCAAGATTCAGCAGAAATTGGCCTTCCAAGAACTGGTCCTTTCCAGACATAGGCAGATTTCAGAGAGGCAAGAACAGGTGTGCCAGAGGTAGAGAGCAAGCTAGAGGCTCCTACAGAGGACGTCAATGGCAGCCTCCCAACCAGAGAGATAGTGCAGGGCCTACAACTGCTGCACAAGGACAGACTCAATGACTTTACCTTGACACCGCCAACCAGGGCTCAATTGGAAGCACCTTTGGGCGGAAAGCTTTCCTTATTCTCAGAAAATTGGCACAGCATTACAAGGGACAAATGGACACTACAAATAATAGACAAAGGATACAGGTTCCATTTCCACACATTACCGAAAAGAAAAGGCATGCCAGACCTGCCACCAAATCAAAGGGCAGAGGCTTTGAAACAAATCTCCAATTTAATGCAAATGAAAGCAATACAAAAGGTTCCTCTCTCAGAACAAGGCCAAGGGTTTTATTCCAGACTCTTCCTTGTTCCAAGAAAAGAAAAGCAATGGAGGCCTATTCTCGACTTGTCCGCACTGAATACTTATCTCATTGTGCCAAAATTCAAAATGCTGACTCTACAGCAACTCCTTCCCATGCTGGGCAAGGGGTCTTGGCTGGTAACTCTGGACCTCAAGGAGGCATACCTGCATGTCCCTATCAGACAAAGCTGCAGAAGACACCTCAGATTTCTTGCAGGTACAGAGCATTATCAATTCTCAGCATTGCCCTTTGGCTTATCTACTGCGCCCAGAGTATTCACGAAATGCCTGGCATCAGTAATTGCACACTGCAGACTTCAGGGGATGCAAATATACCCATATCTGGATGACTGCCTTATACAAGCGGACAGCCAACAAACTTTGGTAAACCACTTGAATTATGCCATCCACCTTCTTCAGGCCTTGGGATATACAGTCAACATTCACAAGTCAAGACTTGTACCATCCCAAAGAATAACTTTTCTGGGTGCGAATCTAGACACAACCACCCTAATGGCTTTCCTCACAGAAGAAAAACAAAGTCAACTACCGGATTACTTCAAAAACCTGTCAAGACAAACTCAGCTGACTACAAGGAAAATCCTGCAGGCCCTGGGTTACATGGCTTCTTGTATTCTTCTGATTCCTCAAGCAAGGCTACATATGAGAAAACTACAATGGTACCTAAGGAGTTTATGGACTCAGCACACTCACAGCTTGGAAACTTTGATACCACTCATCCCATGCCTTCAAAGGGAATTTCTGTGGTGGGCTCAAGCAAGCCAGTCAAACAGGGGTCTTCCCTTCAGCAAACCAATAGCCAGCCAAACCATTACAACGGACGCTTCAGACCATGGATGGGGAGCACACATGGAAGGAAGGTGCATTCAAGGACTATGGTCACAAAAAGAGCTACGCATGCACATAAACCAAAAGGAAATGCTGGCAGTGATACATGCAATCGAGGCCTACAAGCTATTTCTACATCAAGGCCACCTGCTAATAAGGACAGACAACACCACAGGTATGTGGTACATAAACAAGCAAGGAGGTACCCATTCCTACCCTCTTTGCAGACTGGCAATGAATCTATGGGAACTTTCCTTGACACTCGATATAGAGCTGCAATCCCAGTTTGTACCAGGAAAGGACAATATACTGGCGGACAGCTTAAGCAGAGACATCATGGATGCACACGAGTGGATGCTGCACCCAGACATCTTCCTTCAGATAACACAATCATGGGGGAAGCCGGACATAGACCTCTTTGCTTCCCCCCACAATCATCAGCTGAAGAAATTCTGCTCAAGGACATACCACCCACAAGCATGGGAAGTGGACGCCGTCTCTTTCAGCTGGAGAACTCTAACAGTGAGTGTATGCATTTCCACCTCTCCCATTAATGACCAAGGTCTTACTGAAGATCAGGACAGAGCAGCCAAAAGTGATTCTGATGGCTCCGGACTGGCCAAGACAGCACTGGTACCCACTATTAAAGAACATGTCATGCACGAAACCATGGCCTCTTCCACAATGGCCACTTCTCCTGACACAGCACAATTACAAAACTCTGCATTCCAACCTGAAAACCCTGCAACTAATTGCCTGGAAAATACCTTGACTCCTCCCCAGGATAAGCTATCCAAGAGAGTGAAGGATATCATCATGGAAGCTCGCCGGCCTTCCACAAGAAAAGCATATTCAGCAAAATGGAAACGATTTCACACTTGGAGAACCACAAAGGGCCTAGATGCGCAAGTGATGAACATGGCACATATCCTGGAATACTTGGCAGAAATGCTCCACAATGGCCTGTCTTACTCTTCAATTAAAATTCATGCTTCAGCAATTTCAGCAGAGTACAATACTGATCCACCTGTCTTCTCTCATCCTCTCCTAAGACAGTTTCTAAGAGGAATTAAAAACATCAATCCTCCAAGGAAACCACCAGTGCCTACTTGGGACCTTAACTTCGTGTTGGAAAAACTAACACTGCCTCCTTTTGAGCCAGCAGCATCTGCAGAACTACAGTTCCTGTCTTGGAAGACTGCCTTCCTTCTGGCCATAACCTCAGCAAGAAGAGTATCTGAGTTACAGGCCCTCATGGCAGTACAGCCATTTCTTATTTTTCATCAGGATAGAGTCTCATTGAGAACCAGTCCTTCATTTATGCCAAAAGTGGTATCCAGGGTCTTATTAAACCAAGCTATTCACCTGCCTACCTTCTTTCCAAATCCACAAAACAAAGGGGAAAAGCTTCTGCACACCCTGGACATACACAGACAGTTGCGCTACTACTTGGACAGAACTAAAAGTTACAGAAAAACTGACCAGCTGTTTGTAGCATATGCTGCTGGTGCACAAGGAAAAGCAAATGTCCTTCAAGGATGCATCTGCAGTCATCACATATGGGTTGTCCTGCCTCAGGCAGCCCTTCGGTCGGCCAGATTCCAAAGTCTGGGTCTGGCCTCGGCTGATGTCGCACTTTCCCCGACGTCAGAGCGTCTGGGGTATAAAAGCATCAGCCGACGCCATTTTCCTCAGTCTTTCTTGCCGCGTGGTGCCCGAAGCAGAAGCAGTTCGCAAGTGCCGGTTGGCCAGCTCCTGTGATTCAGCTACCGAAGACTTCGAAAAAGCTAAGTACCCCGTTGGGGACTCTTTCTTGCCTCAGCCGATGTCAGATAAAGTTAATAATTGATGTTAAGTTGTCAATCTCGCCTTCATTCTTGCTTGATGGGTTCGGAGCCGATCCCTCGGCTCCGACTCAGCACTTGCTAAGCTCGAGAGTCACTTTTACCAGCTCGAGGCAGCCCCATATCCCATGATGCAAGGCGGTAAGTACCCAGATCTCGTTTGCCGCTTCGCTTATGAGGTCCTCCTTTTGCCAGCTCCTGGTAAGTGATTTACTAATACGCTATTTTAGCCCCTTTTAACTTAAAAACCCCTTATAGTTAGTTTTTATATAGTTTTAAACTGTTTCTGACAGAATTTTGTCTGTCTCTTATTATTTTTTTAGTCAGACTTTACCCATCCCACCCCCACCCCCCCCGTTAGGGTGCGTGCGTGTGTGTGTTTGTAGTTATACCTTTTTGGTATACTTAAATTTAAATTTTTTGACTGGTGTGTGTGTGTGTGCTTGTGTTACACCATGTCAAAAGATAGGGTCTCAGGCTTTAAGAAGTGTGACTCGTGCTGTCAGAAGATGTCTCTGACAGACGGTCACACTTCTTGCCTTTATTGCCTGGGGCCTCTTCACCTGCAGGACTCCTGTGCTATATGTCATTCTTTCAGCCAGAGAGTCCTGCAGGAAAGAAGAAACAAATTAATACTCAGGGGCCTTCTTAAGCGGAGGGCTCTCCGCTAAGTCGGCTCCACCTAAGACTGGCAAGTCTTCCAAGGCCCAGGCTTCTGTGTCAAAGCCTGCGGCCTCGGCTCCGACTTCGTTCTGAGTCGAGATCGGCTCCAGCTGGAGCCGATTCTGGCTTAACAAGCCTTCGCACCGATGGCTATCGGTGCCGATTTTGCATCGACCACTTTGGTGTCGGCTCGATCGGCTCCGACCACCATGTGGCACAGGCATCGGTGTCGGCTCAGATCGGCTCCGACACCGTTACTTTGTGGCTGTATCGGCTCCGGCTGGAGCCGATGCATCGAGCTACCTGTCGGCTCGATAAGTTGTCGGCTCCGACAGGTTCAATAGTTTCATCGGTTCCGATGGCTCCCGAGGAAGAGGTCGAGGTCTCCTTCCTTGGAGCCGATACTGTCGGCTCTGGCTTCACCTCTCCTCTCGAACGGAGCCATCGAGCCGATCTTCAAGGTCATCCAGGCTTTGACCATGACTTAGAGAGAGTGGTCAGTAGATTACTTAAGTCACAGGCACTGGCCCAAATGTTACATAGTCCGTCTCAACAGGCGACTATTGGTCCACACCCGTTACAGTTCCTCCTTCAACTCTACCCCAGAGCTTGGAGTTGGAGTCTTCGGAATGGTTACTGCTACGGCTGAGGGACGGATACCCCTTCTGTCCCTTCAGCCTCTACTCTTATCTCCTCTTGAGACCTTCCTTAGAGGGATTCAGTGGTGGGGCTTCCATGGTCTCCTCCGAGGGGTGAGTGGCATCGGACCCTTGTCGAACCGCTCTTCCCTTGGAGCCTCGGCCTTGGTGAGCTCGGCTCCGACATCTGCCTCGAGACTTCCCTTCGGTGGTCCCTGGAGTTCCTAGCTCTTGAACGGGTTCTCTCGGACCTGCCTGGGAGGGAGCATTGAGGTGATGAAGAGTGTGCTGGCCACTGGTATCAGCCAGCAGTCTGTTCCCTTAGCTCCTCCCTCTATAGTGCCTGTTGTCATCTCTGCCACTTCTCTTGCTACAGGACCCAGAGATCCTCCGCCTCAGGTTTCCCCATTGGGAATTTCCCCTCTTCCGAGGATTCTCCTGATGTTTGGAGATCCTCCTAGGAAGAGGACTTGTAAGAGGAAACACGTAGACTCCCGAGTCTATCACTTCAGATACTGACTTTGATGAGTCAGAGGGATCCCCAAGATCCCCCTCTGAGGATGTCTCCTTCTCAGACATCCTAGAACTCCTTAGACAGAGGGGAAACTGGCCCACCAACAGTCCTTCTGAGGATGAGTCAGTATACCTAGAGGCGTTTGGATCTCGGCCCTCCACCTCCTGGGTGTCTCCGCCTTTCGACCCCCTTATGCAGGTTATTGCCCGAAAGGCGTGGGCTGCTCCTGACTCTGTAGAGCCAGTCCCTAGGAGGCCTTCAAAATTTATCACTGCCCCGTGTGACAAGCAATTCCTCACTAAGGGTGTCCCCGCTGTGACATGGTGGTGGCTGCTGCCACCAAGAAGGAACTTGCAGATCCTTCCGTACCCGTCCATCCTCATAAAAAGTACTCTAGGACCATGGATAGGTATGGTAGCGGATGTTTTCCTCAGCGACCTTTGCTATCGTTCGCTGAATTACCTATGTCACTTCACCAGACTCCAAAGCGATATCCTTAAGGAGCTAGGTGACGTTGTTCTTGATTCTACAGCTGCAGGAGCTCAGGAAAAGATTGCTTCGCAGCTAGGAACCCTTAACTCCATTGCAAACTCCTCCATGCGGCTAATATCATATGCTGCTGATGGAGCAGTAGGAGCAGAGTACAGGTGTGGCTCTTAGGCGCCAAGCCTGGATGCGGCTATGTGACTTTGCAGATCCCTTTAAGGCGTCCTTCACAAATTCTCCCTTTGATGGGTCAGCTTTGTTTGGGCCTCAAGTGAAGGAAACTTTGACCAGGTGTGAGCAGGACGGCAAGACTCTTTCTGCCAGGAGTCCGTTTTCCACCCTTCTAGACCTTACCCCAAAGGACAGAAAGGTGGCAAAATGTGGTTCCAAATCCCAAGGAGTCACGCCCGGATTCACGTGGTCAGTTTACCCCTAGAGGCAGAGGGGTAACAACAACAGACGCGCTCTAGAGGCAGAGGGGTCCAAAACCAGGGAAACAGAGAGCCTCTCTCTGACAAGCCCTTTCAGCATCCCTGAGATGTTGCCCGGCTGTCCCTCCTTGGAGGCAGTCGGGGGAAGATTATCACTGTACCCAGAAGCCTGGCATTCCCTCACTCAAGACAGTTGGGTACAGTCGATCATATCCAAGGGTTACATAATTCCTTTCGAGGAAAGTCCTTTCCCCTCAAATTCCCTTCCAGATGTACCACCCGGTCTAAGGGAAATTGCAGAGTTAGAAGTCTCAAAACTACTGCAAAAAAGAGCCATTCAGCCAGTTACAACAGACCATTCAGAACCCGGAATCTACTCAAGGTTCTTTTTGGTCCCCAAAATGACGGGAGACTGGAGACCAATATTGGATCTCAGCAGACTCAACAAGTCTGTGAGGAAGACAAGATTCGAATGGTCACTCTTCAGTCAATTCTGCCCTTCTTACAGAAGGACAACTGGATGTGCTCAATAGATCTTCAGGATGCGTACTATCACATCAAGATTCACAGACGCTCCAGGAGATTTCTCCGCTTTCGGCTGGGGTCCAGTCATTTCCAGTTCAGAGCCCTGCCCTTTGGTCTCACTACAGCCCCAGAGTGTTCACCAAATGCATGGCAGTGGTCACGGCTCACCTGAGACGTCAAGGATTCCAGGTGTTTCCGTATCTCGACGACTGGCTCCTGTCAGCCACCACCAGGCATCAGCTTATTCAAGCCAGGGATTACACAATAAGTCTTTGTTCTCATTTGGGCATCTCGATCAACTTCAAAAAGTCATCCTTATCGCCCTGCCAGTCTATTACTTTCATAGGCAAACTTAAACACTGTTCAGATGTCAGCTACCCTTACAGATCAAAGAGTTTCAGACATTCAGAGTCATGTCAGGATCATTCTGGCCAACAAGAAAGTACAGGCCAGAATGGTTCTGAAGGTATTAGGCCTCATGGCTGCGGCCATTACTCTTCTTCCTGGCTCGATTCTACATGCGCCTTCTTCAGTGGATGCTGTTCACACAGTGGTCGTACCAACAACTTCCAATCGTCACCAGATTCTGGTGACACAGACTTGCAAAGATCATCTTGCTTGGTGGATCACATCTCCTCAGGTTCACCAAGGCAGGTACTTTGTACCCCATCCCGATAGCCACTGTCACCACGGATGCCTCCCTGATCGGGTGGGGGTCATTATCAGGGCAGGATGGTTCATGGGACGTGGCAGCCGTTCGAGTACCATCTGCACATAAATGTCCTGGAGATGAGAGCAGTGCTTTTAACGTTGCAAGCCCTCAACGACTTTCTTCCGTAGGGACAATTGCAGTCCACACAGACAACATGTCTGTAGTTTGGTATATCAACAAACAAGGCGGAACCAAGTCCTACCCCTTGTGTCGAGAAGCGCTCAGACTATGGCAATGGGCAATCTCCTCTCATCGGTTTCTGGTAGCAACGCATATCCCTGGGAAAACCAACATTGTAGCGGACAGATTGAGCAGAGCTATCCTCATGCCTCACAAGTGGTCTCTCAAGCAATCTATAGCGGAAGAGATATTTCTGGAATGGGGTCGTCCATGTTGCGATCTTTTTGCTACTCCCCAAAACAGCAAATGCCCAGATTTCTTCTGTCTCTTCCCTCTACCAGGCCATCCCCCCAGAGACGCTCTGACCCAGGATTGGCCCCAGGGACTTCTTTATGCCTTCCCTCCATTTCCTCTGATCCCTCAAGTTATCCAGAAAGCTACCGTTTTGAGAGCCAAATTGATTCTCATTGCCCCTTACTGGCCTCGACAAGTTTGGTTCCCGTTCCTCCATCATCACCTTTTGGTGCAGCCGTGGCATCTGGACCCAGTGCCAGATCTTCTGATTCACCAATCCGGTCAGCTGCACCGGTCTGTCCCTTCTCTCAACCTCACAGCATGGTTGCTCCACTTCCATCCTTAGCCAGGCTTCCTTTGATCTCTAACCCAGTTAGAGACATCATAGTAGCTTCATTAAAATCCTCTACCAGGAGGATTTATACAAGCAAATGGAAACGTTTCTCTTATTGGGCTAAGGCCAAGAATATTGATCCTTTCACTGCCCCTGTTCAGGCAGTCCTGGACTTCTTAGCAGAGATTTTTCATGCAGGCTCTTCTTCTTCCACAGTCAGAGTTCAATTGGCTGCTATCTCCAACTTTCATGTCGGGGTCGCAGATCATAATATTATGTCCCATAGGCTCTGCAGGGCCTTCTTGAAAGGAATTTTCCTACTAAAGCCTCCAATCAGGAATACTCCTCCTCAGTGGGATCTAAATTTAGTGCTGACATCCTTGATTCTTCCCCCCTTCGAGCCAGCTGTTTCTTGTTCCCTGAAATTTCTTTCTTGGAAAACTTTATTCCTAGTGGCTATTACATCGGCCAGGAGGGTGTCTGAACTTCATGCTCTATCGGTTCGACGCCCCTATTTGGTTTTTCACAAAGACAGAGTATCTTTGAGAACTAATCCGACCTTTTTGCCTAAGGTCGCTTCAAAGACCAATTTGAATCAATCCATTGATCTCCCTGTATTTTTCCCAAACTATTCAGACAGAGCTGAACAAAAACTACATTATCTTGATGTCCACCGTCAACTTAGATATTATTTGGACAGAACAAAAAAATTTAGAAAATCTGATCAACTTTTTGTTTCCTATGCGGATAATAAAAAAGGCCTTCCTGTTTCTAAAGTGACCTTGTCTAGATGGCTTTCTTCGGTCATCTCTGAAATTTATCTGCTCAGGGGAAAACAGCTGTGCTCAAAACCTAAAGCACATTCAACTAGGAGCTTAGCTACTTCTACAGCCTTTCAAGCTAGACTTCCTTTAGACACTATTTGTGCAGCGGCCACTTGGGCCACTCCTCACACTTTTGTTTCCCATTACAAATTGGACTTGGCCTCCAGGGACAGAGCCAGTTTTGGCTCTACAGTCCTCAAGAGTCTGTTCCATTGAGCCACCCAGGATAGAGGTGCTAGGGACGCGGTCCCATCAAGCAAGAATGAAGGCGAGATTGACAACTTAACATTAAGAAGTTATGTACCTACCATAACGTTCCATGTTAGTTGTCTTCTCTCGCCTTCTTTCTTGCGACCCTCCCTCCTTCCCCCAGGCCTGGACAGACCTTGTTATAAGAAATTATTATGCTGAAGACCATTCAGACCTGGTCCTTCTTCCATCCTGTAAGTTTCTTTCTTCCTTTGGGAAGTGTTTTATGCTTGGTGCTATTGCCCTTTGTCATCAAACGAGATCTGGGTACTTACCGCCTTGCATCATGGGATATGGGGCTGCCTCGAGCTGGTAAAAGTGACTCTCGAGCTTAGCAAGTGCGAGAGCCGAGGGATCGGCTCCGAACCCATCAAGCAAGAAAGAAGGCGAGAGAAGACAACTAACATGGAACATTATGGTAGGTACATAACTTCTTATTTAACTTGTGGGAAACAAATACCTCATAAGGATTTCCACTCTTACTGCCTCCCCTGCCCAGGCCCAGACCACGACGTCTCGGCCTGTTCAGCCTGTGCTTCCTTCAACCGACGAACTCTTAGACTTCAGTCGGAGTTTGCAGAGGAATTCTTTGGGGCAAGTTTTGCTTACAAGATGCCGTCGGAGACTCCGACTTCGCATTTAGTTGAGAAACGGAAGGACAAGGACCGACACACATGGACCGCGGTTTCGGCTGAAACCACGGTCAAGCCTACCGCGAGTGTCTCGGCTGAAACCGAGTCCTTGGTACTTCCGATTACCGAAACCGCACAACCGACTACCTCGGCCCCGGCCGAGTCGGTTATTGAATTACCTACTGAAACTGGTGTCCAGGAACCTTCCGACACCATTCCTTTAGACAAGTCTACTCCTGCACTTGGTGCAGCCAGACCTCCTGCATCCATGTCCATTAAGGCTTTCTCTAGGGCTAAAGCTGCTAAACTTTCTATAGCTTTGCCTCCCAAGGTTACCTCTCAGAGACCCTCTACGGGCTCACAGATTCTTAGCTTAGCAGAGGATCTTATCTCCTTAATTAGAGGTTCTCAACCTCATCCGGACAGGGGCTCTCAACCACCTCCAGACAAAAGGCCCAGGGTTGAGCCGTCTGACCCCCACTCCTCAGATGAGTCCACTGATGGCTCTACTCTGTCAGACCACAAGGAGGAGGCTTATTCGGCCTACGAGGATTCTGATGCTGAAGAATCTATTCCCTCGGCCTCCCCTCCTGAAGAGTTTTCCTTTGGAGAGACATTACACTCTATGAGAGAACATTTTCAATGGCAGGGTCAGGAATTCTCTGATTCTAGAAAGCGATTAAGGACCTTTTCACATTTACCTCAGCATAGGCCTTTAGCTATACCTTCTGTTTTGAATGTCATTGATGATGTGTACTCTGATGCTAGTACAGCCCCTGACTCTCTCCCTCCGGCTTCTGCCAAACCTGAAAGGTACTACATGGTCCCGGACTCACATCTACACCTGTACAAGGCCCACTCTGCTGATCCAGAAACTATTTCCCAGGGCCCAAAAGGGGTTGCAGCTGCCACTGCTAGAAATCCTCTACCCTCTGAAAGGGAGTCCAGAGCGTTAGAGAGATGGGGTAAGAAAGTGTATACTTCTGCAACTCTTTCCATGAGGGCATTAAATTGTCAATTTCATATGATACAGTACCAAGAGTATTTGTTAGATGAATTGCATAAGAAACTGTCTTCACCTGAACCCCTAGATAGAAAATCACTTCAGGATCTGGTACATAACTCCCAACAAGTTAGCAACCATTTCTTGCAGTGTGGTTATGATGCATTGGAAGCTTCATGTAGGTCAGCTATGACAGGTGCAGTCATACGTAGGCATGCCTGGCTGAAGGAACAATCTCTGCCAGACCATGTTAAAGCTAAGCTTTTGGATGCTCCTATGGAAAAGCAAAAATTATTTGGTTCCTCGGCTCAAGAGGTCTTAACGAAATTTGAAGAAAAGGCAAAATCTGTGCAAACAGTCAAAGACTTTCTGCAAGTCCAACCACCGAGATTCAGCAGAAATTGGCCTACTAAGAATTGGTCCTTTCCGGACTCAGACAGATCACAGAGAGGCAGAAATAGGCGTGCCAGAGGTAGAGGGCAAGCTAGAGGCTCCTACAGAGGCCGTCAATGGCAGCCTCCCAACCAGAGAGGTAGTGCAGGAACTACAACTGCTACACCAGGACAGACTCAATGACTTTGTTTTGACTCCGCCGACCAGGGCTCAATTAGAAGCACCTTTGGGCGGAAAGCTTTCTTTATTTTCAAAAAATTGGCACAGCATTACAAGAGACACATGGACACTGCAAATAATAGACAAAGGATACAGGTTCCATTTCCACACATTGGCAAAAAGAAAAGGCATGCCAGACCTGCCACCAAATCAGAGGTCAGAGGCTTTGAAACAAATTTCCAACTTAATACAAATGAAAGCTATAGAAAAGGTACCTCTTTCAGAACAAGGCCAAGGATTTTACTCCAGATTATTCCTTAGAAAATCAATGGAGGCCTATTCTCGACTTGTCCGCACTGAATACTTACCTCATTGTGCCAAAATTCAAAATGCTGACTCTACAGCAACTCCTTCCCATGCTGGGCAAGGGGTCTTGGCTGGTGACTCTAGACCTCAAGGAGGCATACCTGCATGTCCCTATCAGACAAAGTTGCAGAAGACACCTCAGATTTCTTGCAGGGTCAGAGCATTATCAATTCTCAACATTGCCCTTTGGCTTATCTACTGCGCCCAGAGTATTCACAAAATGCCTGGCATCAGTAATTGCACACTGCAGACTTCAGGGGATTCAAATTTACCCATATCTGGACGACTGCCTTATACAAGTGGACAGCAAGCAAACTTTGTTAAAGGACTTGGATTATGCCATCCACCTACTGCAGGCCTTGGGATATACAGTCAACATTCACAAATCAAGACTTATTCCATCCCAAAGAATAACTTTTCTGGGTGCGAATCTAGCCACAACCACCCAAATGGCCTTTCTCACAGAAGAAAAACAAAAACAACTACCGGATTACTTCAAGAATCTGTCAAGACAAACTCAGCTGACTGCAAGGAAAATCCTACAGGCCCTGGTTTACATGGCATCTTGCATTCTTCTGATTCCACAAGCAAGGCTGCATATGAGAAAATTACAATGGTACCTAAGGAGTTTATGGACTCAGCACAGTCACAGCTTAGAAGCTTTGATCCCACTCATTCCATGCCTTCAAAAGGAATTTCTGTGGTGGGCTCAAGCCTGCCAGTCGAACAGTGGGTTGCCCTTCAGCAAGCCAAGAGCCAACCAAACCATCACTACGGACGCTTCAGACCAAGGTTGGGGAGCACACATGGAGGGCAGATGTATCCAAGGGCTATGGTCACAAAGAGCTGCATGCACATAAACCAAAAGGAAATGCTGGCAGTGATACACGCAATCGAGGCCTTCAAACTTTTTCTTCATCAGGGCCACCTACTCATAAGGACAGACAACACCACAGTTATGTGGTACATAAACAAACAAGGAGGCACCCATTCCTACCCTCTTTGCAGACTGGCAATGAATCTGTGGCAACTTTCCTTGAAACTCAATATACAGCTGCAGTCCCAGTTCGTACCAGGGAAAGACAATATACTGGCAGACAGCTTAAGCAGAAATACCATGGATGCACACGAATGGATGCTGCACCCAGACATCTTCTTACTCATAACACGATCATGGGAAAGGCCGGAAATAGATCTGTTCGCCTCCCCCCACAATCATCAACTGAAGAAATTCTGTTCAAGGACATACCACCCACGAGCATGGAAAGTGGACACTCTCTCTTTCAGCTGGAAAGCTCTAACAGTGTATGCTTTTCCACCCCTCCCTTTAATTACCAAGGTCTTACTGAAGATCAGGACAGGGCAGCCCAGAGTGATTCTGATAGCTCCAAACTGGCCAAGACAGCACTGGTACCCACTGTTAAAGAGCATGTCACAGACGAAACCATGGCCTCTCCCCCTATGGCCACTTCTACTGACACAGCACAATTTCAAGACTCTGCATTCCAACCTGAAAACCTTGCAGCTAACTGCCTGGAAAATACCATGACTCCTCCTCAGGATAAGCTATCCCAGAGAGTGAAGTATATTATTATGGAAGCTTGCTGGCCTTCCACAAGAAAGGCTTACTCAGCAAAATGGAAAAGGTTTCACACTTGGAACACAACAAAGGGCCTAGATGCGACAGTGATGAACATGGCACATATACTGGAATATTTGGCAGAATTGTTCCACAACGGCCTTTCTTATTCTTCCATTAAGATACATGCCTCAGCAATGTCAGCAGAATGCAATGTTGATCCACCTGTCTTCTCTCATCCTCTCCTGAGACAGTTTCTAAGAGGAATCAAAAACATCAATCCTCCAAGGAAACTACCTCTACCTACTTGGGACCTTAACTTCGTGTTGGTAAAACTAACACTTCCTCCCTTTGAACCAGCAGCATCTGCAGATCTGCAGTTTCTGTCTTGGAAAACTGCCTCCTTCTGGCCATAACCTCAGCAAGAAGAGTATCTGAGTTACAAGCCCTAATGGCAGTACAGCCATTTCTTATCTTTCATCAGGACAGAGTTTCATTGAGAACCAATCCTACATTTATGCCAAAGGTGGTATCCAGGGTATTTTTGAACCAAGCTATTCACTTGCCTACATTCTTCCCACAACCACAAAATAAAGGGGAGAAACTTCTGCACACCCTGGACATACACAGACAGTTGCGCTACTACTTGGACAGAACTAAAAGTTACAGAAAGACTGACCAGCTGTTTGTAGCATATGCTGCTGGGGCACAAGGAAAAGCAATTTCCAAACAGACTATTTCAAAATGGATAGGAAATTGCATTCGTTTATGTTACTCCTTTCATGGAAAAACTGTGCCAGCTAATATTAGACCTCATTCCACGAGAGCCACAGCCACCACCACAGCCTTCCTAAGAGGGGTGGCTACCAAGGACATTTTAGAAGCTGCTACATGGAGCTCCGTGCATACATTTGACAAGCATTACAATTTACCTTTATACTCCAGATCCAGAGCAGGCTTTGCTACGGCAGTCCTGCAGGGTATCTTAGCTACACCATCCTTTACTTAGTACCTCCACCCGCAGATTGGCTATAGTATTCTACCCATATGTGATGACTGCAGATGCATCCTTGAACGACATAGTACAGTTTTGTACCTACCATAAATGTAGATGTCCGATAGGTATGCATCTGCAGTCAGGTTATTATTATTATTTTTATTGATATTAATTACTAGGTCTTTTACAAAGAAAACAAACTTTTTAAATTATTAGTATGTTACAATTCAATTTGGTGTTCGTGGACCCCTAAAAATGTGTGTTATAATGTTGTTTTAAATATGTTGTGAAAATGTTTGTGTAAAATATATGTTTAATGTGGTTTTTAAGAAAAGTTTGAAATAATTTATTAATATGGCTTTAAGCATAATGGACTGCATAATTAATTACAAATAATTCAATCAAGTATAACCAATAATAGATTAATTGGGAAGGGCAAAGCATATAAAAACGGAATGTATTCCCCGTTTTATTTGTCTTGAAAAAGCCTGGGAGAACCCGGGTGAAAGCGCTTGACTGCATCAGTGTGTTTATCTGTGAGCTGTCCGTTTTTGTGGATATCGAACGTGCAAATAAAGGATTTTGTTTGAATATCATTTGCTTCCAGGTTCTGGTGAATGCTCTGGCCATGAGCTGTTGTTTTTTGGTTTTAACGTTCTTTTGCTTTGGATTTGCTGTCACTGTTCTTTAGCATGGCCGAGAATCCCGGGACTGTGGATTTTAATAATACTCCTGTCATTTTAAACAATGAGGATGACGTTGAACGTCCTGATGATGCGCCTGTTACCAGAGGGGAGTTCAAGCAGGTTATCTGCCTGCTTTCGCAATTAAGCGGTTTGTTGTTGAACGAAGGTAGTAATGCCACAACAGGTTTGCCGCCCAACCAACAAAACTTAAGGGATAACCAGGAACCGGTAGTCAAACGAAAAAGGAACACTTTTGTTGACATTACGGAAGATTTCCGTAATTCATGCCAAACGCTACAAGAACAGCATGAAAAGGGTCCCGCTGCGGCGCCAAAGCAAGGGGCTGCATCTAATGGTTTTAACATTAAAAAATGGACTAGCAAGCATTATAGGTTTGCTGAAGGTACGATGAACTTTAACAAAAATGATAAGACTAGTAATGCTCAACTTGAACAGCTTGTAGCAGAATTTAATAACAAATTGTATTCCTTTAAAACCACCCAGCTTGAAATAGAATATTTAAATGAGTGTATTAGAGTGGGGCGCGTACCTAAAGGGCTGCGCCTTAACAAAATGCCTAATACCGCCATTCCAGGTTCAAAGTTATTTAATGACATTTCAGATTTATACGATAGAACGGGCCTGGAATTACTGAAATTAATGGTTGTTGATTATGAAGATAAAACAAATGTGCTTCTTGCTGACATTGATTCCATTAATGCCAGCATTACTGACAACATGAACTTTTCAAGTATTAAAAGAGACTATGAGAAATCATTTATAGAGGTAGATAACCACTGTGATAGGATTGTGCAAAGAAAGATTAAGAAGCTTGAAAGAGATTTACATGATTACAATAATGGGGTAGCATATATGTTTTCAAAAGGTGTGGACAGGCCCTTCCCCAGAAAATACAATTATAATTATAAAAGTATGGTAAGAGGACCATATAATGGGAGGTATGATGGGTATGACGTTCAGAATAAAACCTTCACCCCAGGAGAGAGACCATCTTACAAACCCAATCAGGTTCAGGATCAGGGTTTTCACTATGCCCCAGGGAGACAAACATACAGAGAAACAAATCAGTCAGCCCAGGGGTGGAGCAAATTCAAGAGATAGTTGCTTCAACGCCCTCTTTAAGGATAGAAACAATTCATATGCCAACTTGTACAGTGGCAAAACAAGGGAACTTTTCTATTTACAATTTTACTGATGTTATGGTAAATAATTTGTTTTTTGAATTATTTAAGAAGGGTTTTCATTATGTACCTGAAAAACCCATTAACATCTCAAAAACTATCCTGGACCTAAAACTCTTTACCAGAAATTTAAACTTGAATATTTATTTTAAGGGTGAGCAGAACAGCAACACCAACAACCTCTTTCAAAGAGCCAGTACATTTAATCCACCCCTCCACCCTGTCCTAAAAGTGTTTGAAGATATGGTAGAAACAGAGTTCAGAAATTTTGTAAAAAAATGGAAAGGAATATAATGCCAACAACTTCACAAGGGATTACTTCGATACCATAAAGTTCTTTAAACAAGAAGGGATTAGACCAATGAAACCGGACAAGGGTGGCGGAGTAGTTCTTATGTACAAACATGAATATGAAGCACATATTTCTAACATTTTGCATGACACGGAAAAATACACAGAGGTCTCTATCAATGAACGCAATATTGCATATGCAAACATTAAATTCAAGTTAGAAGATCATCTCATGCAAGGTGTCCTGAATGAAAAATTATTTAACTATCTTTATGTTCAGAAACCCCTGACGCCAATTATATTTGGCATTCCGAAAGTCCATAAAGGCCTTGACCCTTTAAAATTTAGGCCAATAGTTGCTGGTGCAAAAGGCATTACTGAACCATTGGGCAAATTTATTGACATTTCAACCAAGAAACTGGTTTCATCAATACACTGCCTTTGCAAGGATTCATGGGAATTTCTAAAAGGGATAAAGAGTGAATTTTTTAACATGACTGACTATATGGTTACCATCGATATAGTGGACTTATTCCCTAGCATTCCCCACACCATCGGTATAGAATGGTTCAGTAGAATACTTATTGAAAAATCAGGTTTTAGCAGCAACATAATTAACTTAATAGTTGAATTTATGGAACTTATACTAAATAATAACTTCATCATTTTCAATGGAGAACTATTCAAACAACAAAAAGGGGTGGCAATGGGCACACCTTGTGCCACGGCCTACTCAAATTTAGTTTTACATTTCTGGGAAAGCAAATTTATTTTTTCAACAAGTTGGGTAAAAAATATTGTTCACTACAAAAGATTCCTGGATGATATTTGTATTTTGTGGAAAGGCAACATTACTGAATTTGAAAAGTTTATACAACATATTAATGCCTCTACTAGTTTTTTAAAGTTCACATACAGGATTAACCCTTTTGAACTGCATTATCTAGATGTAACTTTAAGGAAGAATAATATATCCAAGCAGTTTGAATCGTGTATTTTCAGAAAAAACACTTACTCAAACATGCTTTTACATTTTGAAAGTAACCACCCACTGTTTCAAAAGAAGGGGATCATAAAAGGTCAACTAATAAGAGCATCTAGAATCTGTAGTACAGATATCCTTTATAACAACGAATGTGAATATTTGAAAAAACTGTTTTTGGAAAAAGGTTATCCAACTGACCTATTTGTAATGTTGGCCAATGAAATTTCTCAGAAAAGGAGCACACAATTTCCTCCACTACTGGGTAACACAGAAACTCAAGGAATAGTTAGTACAAACAATAATGACAGGTTAAAGAAGCCTTCCTTTTTATACACATACAATAATAGCAATGTGGAAATTGAGAACACTATAAATAAGTTTTGGCCTATTCTCTTTATCAATGATGAGCTTAAAAAAAGTATTCCCATTAAACCCCAATTCGTTAGAAGAAGGGACTGTAACTTGAAAGAATTATTGGAAAGAGATGCACCACCCAGTAATGATATGAACCAGCCCACCAGAGGAACTTATAAATGCAATTCTTGTAACCAATGTGGTTTTATATTACACAACAATGGTATTTATTTAAAATCCATTAATATTAACATATTTCCATTAGGTCATTTTAATTGTAACTCAAAAGGTGTTGTTTACCTGGGAATTTGTGAACACTGTTTAAGCTTTTATGTTGGAAAAACTGAAAGGACTCTAAAAAGAAGGATATATGAGCACAATTATGAAGTTAAAAATAGAAAAGAATTTAATGCATTTTTTAAGCACTCTGTAACTTGTAGTAATATGTGCCTAAAATTTTTGGTGTTGGAGAAAGTAAGTACCAACATAAGAGGAGGTGACTGGGAGGCATCTCTTGAATATAAAGAATTATTATGGCAAATTAAATTAAATGCCACAAAACCACCAGGACTTAATGATGCCATAAGTATTAACAGTGCCCTTAAATTACGAAGAGCAAGATTATAGTAAGATTACTTAATGCAAAGGTGTTAGAGTTCTTAATGTTTTTTTGTTAAATTAAGCAATATTACACCTAAAGATATGTTTTGTTGCTGTGAACAAAGATGAAAATAGGATGACATTTTTAGTATTGATTATTTATATAGAAGTTCACAATGTCCATACTTTTTTTGCACTTGTTTATTTTTTGCACAACTTATAGCAAGTATGATTGGTTACAAGTAGACATATCATATAAATAATTTTAAAAATGTTTTATTAATGTTTTTTTAGTGGAACGTTTTTAAACATTGAGTATTTATTTTTATAAGAGGTAGCTGATATATGTGTATTCATTATACCCTTATATTTTTTTGATAACTATTGTTTTATGATAACTATTTATACACATTGTTTAGTATAGGTTTATTAAAATTGTGAAGAACTGTACTCTAATAGGACTTTTTATAGTCAATTTTCATTATTATTTTTATTGATATTAATTACTAGGTCTTTTACAAAGAAAACAAACTTTTTAAATTATTAGTATGTTACAATTCAATTTGGTGTTCGTGGACCCCTAAAAATGTGTGTTATAATGTTGTTTTAAATATGTTGTGAAAATGTTTGTGTAAAATGTATGTTTAATGTGGTTTTTAAGAAAAGTTTGAAATAATTTATTAATATGGCTTTAAGCATCATGGACTGCATAATTACAAATAATTCAATCAAGTATAACCAATAATAGATTAATTGGGAAGGGCAAAGCATATAAAAACGGAATGTATTCCCCGTTTTATTTGACTTGAAAAAGCCTGGGAGAACCCGGGTGAAAGCGCTTGACTGCATCAGTGTGTTTATCTGTGAGCTGTCCGTTTTTGTGGATATCGAACGTGCAAATAAAGGATTTTGTTTGAATATCATTTGCTTCCAGGTTCTGGTGAATGCTCTGGCCGTGAGCTGTTGTTTTTTTATACTTCTTGGGTACTTGCCTCTCTAATAGCTAGCTGGGGGGATCTATTATGGTGTATTTGTTTTTATAGTACTGTGCATGTTTGGATTTGTTTTTTAAAATGCATATCTCCAAATTTTAGCCTTCCTTAGAGGGCACCTGGCATCTGGGGCAAGAAAAACTGAGGAAAATGGCGTCGGCTGATGCTTTTATACCCCAGACGCTCTGACGTCGGGGAAAGTGCGACATCAGCCGAGGCCAGACCCAGACTTTGGAATCCTGACGACTGAAGGGCTGCCTGAGGCAGGACAACCCATATGTGATGACTGCAGATGCACACCTATCGGACATCTACATTTATGGTAGGTACAAAACTGTACTTTTCCAAACAGACAATTTCAAAATGGATAGGGAATTGTATTCGTTTTTGTTACTCCTTTCATGGAAAAACTGTGCCAGCTAACATTAGACCTCATTCGACCAGAGCCACAGCCACCTCCACAGCCTTCTTAAGAGGGGTGGCTACCAAGGACATTTTAGAAGCTGCTACATGGAGCTTCATGCATACATTTTCCAAGCATTACAATTTACCTTTATATTCCAGATCCAGAGCAGGCTTTGCTACGGCAGTCCTGCAGGGCATTTTAGCTACTCCATCCCTTACATAGATCCTCCACCCCCAGATTGGCTATGGTATTCTACCCATATGTGATGACTGCAGATGCATCCTTGAAGGACATAGTACAGTTTTGTACCTACCATAAATGTAGATGTCCGATAGGTATGCATCTGCAGTCAGGTTTTCCCTCCCTCCTTCCCCTCTGTGGTATTTATTGGGTACCTTTCCCTCTCATAGCTAGCTGGGGTTATCTATTGTGGTGTATTTGTTTTATATATATACTTATATATATATATATATATATATATATATATATATATATATATATATATATATTTCTGTGCATTATTGGAATTAATTGCATTTCTCCAAATTTAGCCTTCCTTAGAGGGCACCTGGCATCTGGGGCAAGAAAAACTGAGGAAGATGGCGTCGGCTGACGCTTTTATACCCCAGGCGCTCTGACGTCGGGGAAAGGGCGACATCAGCCGACGCCGGACCCAGACTTTGGAATCCGGCCGACCGAAGGGCTGCCTGAGGCAGGACAACCCATATGTGATGACTGCAGATGCATACCTATCGGACATCTCCATTTATGGTAGGTACAAAACTGTACTTTGAGGCAGGTGGTCATCCCAGAAGAAGCACAGGTCCAGTGTTCTAATATTAAAGTTATGTTGCTCCTGCATCATTATTTTTGGGATGAGCTTTAGGCCAATTGTAGCTCTGCAATGCAGCTGAGAAAACCTGTCATCAGTTTCTGAAATTAAGTGGTCTACAAAAGGAGTGGTCACAGCCTTGCAGAAGTACTCATTGGGATTCTGTGGTACTACATTACTTTTGTGTGCCTGCCTTGATGCTATTTTGGGTTTACTTAGTAGGACTCCTACTTTGGATATAGTTATCATGGCTTCCTGGCACCACATGGAATGATGTTCTTTAGTATTCTCTTGAGCATCTTTCAGGGCAATTTTTGAGAAGTTAACATAATTCTTAGCTTTTAACACATCCAGGGCCAATCCTTACAGTGAAGGATTCAGGGCTTGCAAATAATGAAGACATTTTGTTGTGATAACAAGACATGCAATGATTTCAAAACTTGTGATTTTTTTACCATGCCATTTGCTTGTACAGTGTTTTCACAGTGACTAGACTGCTATGCAACGTTTCGAAAGGCACAAACAATTGCTTGGTGCAAGGAAATGAAGATGTGACAGGCAACATGTCATTCAATCCATCTGGTGTGGCAAAAACTCCGGAGCTTAACATTGCTAAGATCACAGTGTGCAGTCTCTTCTTTTAGTGTAGCTTATCTCTTTGGGGAGTACTCATAGAATCGCACAGTCTCATCTACTTCTACTATGCATCTGTTTAGCTGATGAGGTCCACACCAAAACCACAAGGCCTTTAGATACGGTTTCAGTCCTTGGTCCTGCATCTTTGCGTTTCCCACATGTCCTTCAAGAATGCAACTGCACTCCTAACATATGGGTTGTCCTGCCTCAGGCAGCCCTCGGTCGGCTGGATTCCAAAGTCTGGGTCCGGAGTCGGCTGATGTCGCCTCCTCCCCGACGTCAGAGCGGCTGGGGTATAAAGGCATCCGCCGACACCATCTTCTCCAGTCTTTCTTGCCGCGCGGTGCCCGAAGCAGAAGCAGTTCGCAAGTGACGGTCGGTCAGCTCCTGTGTTTTCAGTTACCGAAGTCATCAAAAGCTAAGTACCTCGTTGGGGAACATTTTTCTTGCCTCGGCCGATGTCAGAAAAAATTGAAAAAGTTAATAATTGTTTGTCTTGTGGTAATCAAATACCTCATAAGGACTTCCATTCTTACTGCCTTCCCTTCCTGGGCCCAGACCACGACGTCTTGGCCTGTGCTGCGTGTGCTTGCTTCAATAAGCGCACACTCAGGCGCCGGGCAGAATTTGCCGAAGACTTTTTAAATACGCTTATATCATGCCGTCGGAATAACCGACAGCACATATTTCCAAAAAACGTAAGGACCGGGACCGACATCCTCAGCCCGCGTCTTCCACCGATACCACGCCTAAGCTTTCTGCGAGTGCATCGGTCTCTTCGGAGGCGGTAATTCAACCGCTCCAGGCCAACGACACCGCTTTACCCCGTACTTCGGTCCCGGAGGTTTTCCCGGTGCCGGTTGTTGATTTTCCTCCTGAAACCGAAGCTCAAGATTTACCCGACACCATTCCTGTGGATAAAGTTACTCCTGCACGTGGGGCAGCTAGGCCTCCGGTCTCCATATCCATCAAGGCCTACACACGTGCTAAGGCTGCCAGCCAGGCTAAGGCCCATCCTCCTAAATCTTTTTCCCAGGGCCCCTCTTCTGATAAACAGATTATGACTCTAGCTGCAGATTTAATCTCTCTAATCAGAGGTTCTCAGTCGCATCCTGACAGAGGTTCTCAGCCGCCTGCAGATAAAAGGCTTAGGACTGAGCAGGCAGATACCCTCTCTTCAGATGAATCCTCCAGGGATTCAGAGCACTCAGATACCCAGGAAGAATCCTTCCAGGCCTACGAGGACTCTGATGCTGAGGAATCAATTCCTTCTGCCTCTCCTCCAGAGGATATTTCTTTCGGAGAAGTTCTCCACTCCATGAGAGAACATTTTCAGTGGCAGGGTCAGGAATTCTCTGACTCCAGGAAAAGGCTACGTACCTTCCTTAAGTTACCCCAGCACAGACCATTAGCTATCCCTCCAGTGTTGGATGTCTTGGATGATGTATACTCAGACTCCAGTGCTTTCCCTGATTCTCTCCCTCCTGCTCCTGTCAAGCCAGACAGATATTACAGGGTTCCTGAAACTCATAAGCATCTCTTTAAGGCCCACTCCGTGGATCTAGAAACTATTTCTCAGGGGTCCAAAGGAGTGGCTACTTCCTCGGCCAAAAACCCTTTGCCCGCAGACAGGGAATCTAGATCCCTGGAGAGATGGGGCAAAAAGTTTATACCTCTTCCACCCTTGCCATGAGGTCACTTAACTGTCTTTTTCATATGTTTCAGTACCAAGATTACTTAATGGATGATTTGCAGAAAAAGTTAGCCTCTCCTGAGCCTATAGATAGAAAGGCATTGCAGGATTTGGTTCATAACACTCAGCAGGTTAGCAATCATTTTCAGTGTGGTTATGATGCATTGGAAGCTTCATGTAGGGCAGCTATGACAGGGGCCGTTATTCGTAGACATGCTTGGTTGAAAGAACAGCCACTGCCAGACCATGTTAAAGTAAAGCTCCTAGATGCACCTCTGGAAAAACAGAAGCTATTTGGTGCTAATGCACAGGATGTGTTGAAGTCTATTGAGGAAAAGGCTAAATCAGTACAGACAGTCAAGGATTTCCTCCAGGTACAGCCACCCAGATTCAGCAGGAATTGGCCTTCAAAGAACTGGTCCTTTCCAGACACTGACAAGTTTCAAAGGGAAAAAGCAGGCGTGCTCGAGGTAGAGGGCAATACCGAGGCTCCTACAGGGGCCAATGGCAACCACCAAATCAGAGAAGTGGCAGGGAGTTCAGCTGCACCACAGGGACAATCACAATGACTTGACTTTCACACCGCCGACCAAGGCTCAAAGAGAAGCACCTCTAGGTGGAAGATTATCCTTATTCTCAAAGAACTGGCACATTTTAACCAAGGACAAATGGATTCTGGACATAGTAGACAAAGGTTACAGGTTCCACTTCCATACCTTACCAACGAGACAAGGTATGCCAAACCTGCCACTAAATCAAAGAGCAGAGGCACTCATACAAGTTTCAAAGCTGTTACAAATAAAAGCATTAGAAAAGGTTCCTCCTCCAGAACAAGGCCAGGGATTCTATTCAAGACTGTTCCTTGTTCCAAGAAAAGAAAAGCAATGGAGACCTATCCTGGACTTGACCGCTCAAACACTTTTCTCATTGTGCCAAAATTCAAAATGCTGGCGTTACAGCAACTCCTTCCCATGCTGGGCAAGGGGTCTTAGCTGGTTACTCTGGACCTTAAGGAGGCATACCTGCATGTCCCAATCAGACACAGTTGCAGAAGATACCTCAGATTTCTTGCAGGGTCAGAGCATTATCAATTCTCAGCATTGCCGTTTGGCTTATCTACTGCCCAGAGTATTCACGAAATGCCTGGCATCAGTAGTTGCACATTGCAGGCTCCAGGGGATTCAAATATACCCTTACCTGGACGACTGCCTTATACAAGCAGACAGCAAACAAACCTTGATAAGAAACTTGGACTATGCCATTCAATTACTACAGGCTTTGGGATACAGTCAACATTCAAAATCAAGACTACTGCCATCCCAACAGATTATTTTTCTAGGAGCCAAACTGGACACACAATCACAAATGGCTTTCCTCACAGAGGAGAAACAAGAACATTTACCAAATTACTTCAAAAGCCTAGCAAAGCTCACCCAGCTGACTGCAAGGAAAATCCTGCAGGCCCTGGGGTTCATGGCGTCTTGCATTCTTCTGATCCCTCTGGCAAGACTACACATGAGAAAGCTACAATGGTACCTAAAAAGCTTATGGTCTCAACACAGCCACGATCTAGAAGCCATAATACCACTCATTCCATGCCTACAAAGGGAATTTTTGTGGTGGGCTCAAGCAAGTCATTTAAACAAAGGCATGTCTTTCAGCAAACCTCTAGCAAGTCAAACCATTACAACAGACGCCTCAGATCATGGATGGGGGGCGCACATGGACAACAGATGCATTCAAGGGCAATGGACTCCCAGGGAAATGCATCTGCACATAAATCAAAAGAGATGTTGGCAGTGATACATGCAATCGAGGCCTTTGTAAAATCCCTTCAACAAGGTCATCTGCTAATAAGGACAGACAACATCACTGTCATGTGGTATGTAAACAAGCAGGGAGGCAGTCATTCTTATCCCCTCTGCAGACTAACAATGACTCTTTGGGAAAAATCCTGAATCTGAACATCCACTTGCAATCTCAGTTTGTTCCAGGCATGGACAATGTTCTGGTGGACAGGCTGAGCAGAAATTTCTTGGATCCGCGAATGGATGCTGCATCCACACATTTTCTCACAAATAAGTGCATGGGAAGACCGGACATAGATCTCTTTGCTTCTCACCTTAATCATCGCCTGGAGAAGTTCTGTTCAAGGACGCACCATCCTCTAGCCTAGAGAACGGATGCTCTCTCCTTCAGCTGGAACTCCTAACAATTTATGCATTCCCTCCTCTACCATTACTGACCAAGGTGTTACTGAAGATCAAAGCAGAACAACCAAAAGGAATTTTGATAGCTCCAGACTGGCCAAGGCAGCACTGGTATCCATTGCTACTGAGCATAACTCACACCAAACCGTGGCCCTTGCCTCAATGGCCTCTGCTTCTAACTCAGCACAATTACAGGACTGTTCATCAAAACCTGCAAACATTGCAGCTGACAGCTTGGAGGGTTCCATGACTTTCACCCATATCCCTCTTTCTGAAAGAGTTCAAGAAATCCTGCTGGAATCACGCAGACCTTCCACCAGAAAAACCTATTCAGCCAAGTGGAAGAGATTCATCATCTGGAATGCCAGCAAGGGTCAGGATGCATCAGTAATGAGCATACCACAGATATTAGAATACTTGGCGGAAATGTTTCATAGTGGCCTCTCATATTCTTCCATAAAAATTCACGCTTCAGCAATCTCAGCAAAATACAACTGTGACCCACCTGTGTTTTCGCATCTCTTGCTAAGACAGTTTCTAAGAGGGATAAAGAATATCAAACCTCCCAGAAAACCACCAGTACCTGCATGGGACCTCAATTTCATCTTGGAAAAATTAACTCTTCCTCCTTTTGAACCAGCAGCATCTTCAGAAATGCAATTTCTCTTCTGGAAAATGGTTTTCCTGTTAGCAGTTACATCAGCAAGAAGGGTCTCGGAGATACAGGCCCTCATGGCAGTACCTCCCTTTCTCATTTTTCATCAGGGCAGAGTTTCTCTAGGAACCAATCCTTCATTCATGCCAAAAGTGATATCCAGGGTGTCTCTAAATCAAGCAATTCACCTGCCTACTTTCTTCCCCAATCCACAAAATAAGGGGGAAAAGCTGCTGCACACTTTGGACATACACAGACAATTACGCTACTACTTGGACAGAACAAAGACCACCAGAAAGTCTGACCAACTATTTGTAGCCTATGCTGCTGGAGCGCAAGGAAAGGCAATCTCCAAACAAACAATTTCAAAATGGATTGGACACTGCATCAGATTCTATTACTCTTTCCATGGAAAAGGTGTGCCAGCCAATATTAGGCCACACTCCACCAGAGCTATAGCCACATCCACAGCTTTTCTAAGAGGAGTGGCTACAAAGGACATTCTAGAGGCTGCTACATGGGGCTCCGTGCATACATTTACCAAACACTACAACCTGCCTTTATACTCCAGATCCCGAGCAGGATTTGCTTCAGCAGTTTTGCAGGGAATTTTAGCTACACCATCCTTTTCTTAGATCCTACCCACCCCCACCTTGGCTATGGTATTCAACCCATATGTCAGGACTGCAGTTGCATTCTTGAAGGACCGTAGTACAGTTTTGTACCTACCATAAATGTAGATGTCCGATAGATATGCAACTGCAGTCAGGTTTTCCCTCCCACCTACCCCTCTGCAATTTTCCTTTAGGGTCCATTCCCCCTTTTCTCTATTAGCTGGGGATATCTGTTATGGTGTATCTGTTTATTACTGTTGTGCATGTCTGGAATTTTTTATCCATTCACCAAATTTAGCCTTCTTTGGAGGGCACCTGGCATCTGGGGCAAGAAACACTGAAGAAGATAGCGTCGGCGGATGCCTTTATACCCCAACCGCTCTGACGTCGGGGAGGAGGCAACATCAGCCGACGCCGGACCCAGACTTTGGAATCCGGTCGACCGAGGGCTGTCTGAGGCAGGACAACCCATATGTCAGGACTGCAGTTGCATATCTATCGGACATCTACATTTATGGTAGGTACAAAACTGTACTTTATTTTGCCTGCCTCATCAGAACACTTACTCCTCATTTTACATGAATACAGCTTTAGTTTTTCAAGCTGTAGCAAGATTTCAATGCAGATTCACTTGTCTATAGTGTCACTGCTGATGTCAGTGTATGTAACAAAATCTTCATGTATGAAGATGTTCTTCGTGTTTCACTGTTGCAGTCATCACATTTGGGTTATCTGCCTGCACAGGTAGCCCTCAGCCAGCCTGAATACCAGAGTCTTGGGATTTCTGCAATTGATGCTGTCGCTTCTTCCATGACGTCAGATCATCAGGGGTATAAAACATGCAGACGATGCCATTACTTCAGTTTTTCTTGCCGTGCTGTGCACGAAGCAGAAGCAGTTCGCAAGTGCCGGTCGGCTGCCTCCTGAAACTTTTGTTTTTAGAGTTTCAGACCTGAAGTCTTCTAAAAGATAAGTACCCCGTTGGGGATCCCTTTTTCTTGCTCTAACCGATGTAAGAAAAAATTAATAATTGCCTTGCCTGTGGAAAGCAAATACCTAACAGAGATTTTCATTCTTACTGTGTCACCTGTTTAAGCCCAGACCACAATAATGTCCCTCGCTGTTGGTTTTGTGCCTTGTTCACAGCCCGAACTATTCGTTGTCGGGCTATTTTTGTAGCTAAATTATTTTGTTCTCTATCTCCGTACCCTGAAATGGTTTCGATAAGCCATCCAACTACCGATCTTCAGAAAAACGTACAGATGAAGACAGAGATGGACTGCATAGGTCCAGAATTGACGACGACACTACCGTTCAGCTAGTCGACAGTCTGCCAGTATTCAGTGAGGCGCTTTCGCATCCCCTGATACCCACTTCTACAGATTCGCAGGCCTCTACTGAGACCCATTTGGAGTCTGGTGTGCCACGAGATGCTTCTTCAACTATGGAACCTGTGGATGTTCATCGTGTTTCACTGTTGCAGTCATTACAATTGGGTTATCCTGCTGCAGGCTACCCGCAGTCGGCCTGAATTCCAAAGTCTAGGTCCGGCGCCGGTTGCTGACGCCTCCCCCCTGACGTCAGGGGTATAAAAGATCCACCCGACACCATTTTCTTCAGTCTTTCTTGCCGGCGGTGCCCGCAAAAGCAGTTCGCAAGTGCGGTCGACCGACTCCTGAGATTTTCGTGTTCGAATTTCAGATCTGAAGTGTTCATTAAAAGCTAAGTACCCCATTGGAAACTTTTTCTTGCTCCAGACCGATGTCAGAAAAAGTTAATAATTGTATTTTGTTGTGGAAGCAAATACCTCATAAGACTTCCATTCTTACTGTATTCCTTCCCAGGCCCTGTTCACGATGTTGCTAATTGTCAGTTTTGTGGTAGATTTAACCAACGCACTATTATGCGTCAGTACGATTTTGCATTTCACTACTTTGGCTGAAGATTTAATTACATAATGTCGTCGGACAGCCATCCGACTACCGCAATTCAAAAGAAACGCAAAAAAGAAAAGGACAGTCCTCCGAGGTCCAAAACTGACAATGAGGCTTCTTCTAAGCCAGTCGCCGGTTTGCAGGTTTTCTCAGTGAGGCGCTTTCGCAGCCCCTGACGCCCGCTACTTTAGAGCCGCAGGCCGCTTCCGACTCCAATGTGGAGCCAACTAGGCCACTGGAAACTCAGAGTATTGGAACCTTGGAAAATATTTTCTCAGATGGGTCCGGAGCCACTGAGCAGGCATTGGCTTCTGAGGGTGTTTTCAGGCCTACACAGATGTCCTTCATGGATGCATCTGCAGTCATAACAACTGGGTTGTCCTGTCGTCAGGCAGCCCTTCAGTCGGCCGGATTCCAAAGTCTGGGTCCGGCTTCGGCTGATGTCGCACTTCATCCGACGTCATCTCTGTTGGTCTTCGGGTATAAAGGCATCAGCCGACGCCATTTTCCTCAGTCTTTCTTGCGCGTGGCCAAGCAGAAGCTGTTGCTTAGTGCGGTCGGTCGGATCCAGAGATTACTTCTACCGAATACTACTCAAGACTTCTAAAGCTAAGTACCCCGTTGGGGACTCTTTCTTGCCTCAGCCGATGTCAGAAAAAGTTAATAATTGTTTAACTTGTGGGAAACAAATACCTCATAAAGATTTCCACTCTTATTGTCTGCCTTGTTTAGGCCCAGCCCGACGTAGCAGCCTGTTCGCCTGTGCTTCTTTCAACCGACGAACGCTTAGGCGTCGGTCGGAGTTTGCAGAACAGTTTTTCGGTTCTGATTTTGCACATTATGCCGTCGGATCCTCCGACTACTCAATCTGCCAAAAGCGCAAAGATAAAGACCGACACTCGCGGTCCGCGGTTTCGGCGAAACCATGGTTAAGCAAACACAGTGTCTCGGTTTCGGCGAAACCGAGAAAACTGATCAAAGTACAGCTGAATCTATCTCTACAACTGAGGCCCCTGCTACCACTCTTGAATCGGCCTCAGAAATTTTATCCACTACGGTGGTTGCCACTGACTTATCAGACACCATCCCTTGGATGTCTCTACCCCAGCACGTGGTGCTGCTAGGCCTCCAGCAGCCATGTCCATTAAGGCCTTCGCCAGGGCTAAAGCAGCCAAGACTACCAAAACAGTGCCTGTTAAACGCCCCACAACCAGGCCCTCTTCTAGTTCTCAAATGCTTACTTTGGCAGAAGATTTAATTTCATTAATTAGAGGATCTCAATCTCACCCAGACAGGGCCTCTCAGCCCCCAGAGAAGAGACCCAGGGCAGAGCCCTGAGCCAGTGTCCTCTGATGATTCTGCTGATGAATCAGACATAACTGACCAGCCAGAGGCTCCTTTCTCCAATTTTGAAGATTCTGATGCTGAAGAATCCATTCCAGCTGCTTCCCCACCAGAAGAATTCCCCTTGGGGAAACCTTACATGCCATGCGAGAGCAGTTCCAATGGCAGCAACAGGATTTTTCAGACTCCAGAAAAAACTTAGGACCTTTCTGCACCTTCCACAGCACAGGCCCTTAGCTATACCTCCTGTTCTCTGTGGTGGATGATGCTTTCAATGATGTCTGCTCCCAGATTCTTTACCCCAGCCCCTGCCAAACCAGACAGATTTTACAGGGTGCCAGATACTCATCACCACCTTTACAAGGCCCCACTTGCAGACCCCGAAACTATATCCCAGGGTCCCAAGGCAGTAGCCGCGACCATAGCTAAAAACCCTATTCCTTCTGAAAGGGAAGCAAGGTCATTAGACAGATGGGGTAAAAAGGTCTACACTTCAGCTACTCTCTCAGCTAGAGCTTTAAACTGTCAGTTTTACATGATACAATACCAAGAGTTTATGCTTGATCAGTTAACTAAAAAGCTAACCACTGATGTATCTCTTGATAAGAAATATGTATTAGAAATAGTAAATAACATACAACAGGTTAGTAACCATTCCTTAAAATGTGGCTATGATGCACTGGAGGCTTCATTTAGATCAGCCATGACTGGCACAGTGATAAGAAGGCATGCATGGCTAAAGGAGCAAGCTTTACGGACCATGTTAAAGCTAAGTTGCTAGATGCTCCTATGGATAAGACAAGTTTGTTTGGTACACCTGCCCAGCAGGTTATGAAGAAAATGGAAGAAAAGGCAAAATCTGTTCAAACGGTTAAAGATTTCTTGCAGGTTCAACCCCCAAGGTTTAGCAGGAACTGGCCTGCCAAAAGTGGTCCTTTCCTGACTCCACAAGATCTCAAAGGGCAGGAATAGGCGTTCCAGAGGCAGAAACCAATCCAGAGGAGGTGCCTACAGAGGACGACAGTGGCAAGGTAACAACAGAGGCACAGACACAACCACTGCCACTACATCAACACAACCACAGTGACTTAACCCTAAATCATACCAGGGAACAAATAGCAGCTCCTCTAGGCGGAAAGTTAACCTTATTTTCAAAGAACTGGCACTACATAACCAAAGACAAGTGGATTTTACAAACCATAGATCAAGGTTACCGGTTCCACTTCCACACTTTACCAGTCAAAGAGGAATGCCAAATCTACCTCCAAATCAAAAACAGAGGCTCTACAACAGATAATGGAGTTAGCAAACATGAGAGCTGTGGAAAGAGTGCCAACAGCAGAGCAAGGAAAGGGGTTCTACTCCAGACTATTCCTAGTTCCAAGAAAGGAAAAAGTTGGAGACCAATTCCGACCTGTCCACCTTAAATACATACATCATTGTCCCAAAATTCAAAATGCTGACCCTACAGCAACTTCTTCCCATGCTGGGCAAGGAGTGTTGGCTGGTAACTCTAGATCTCAAGGAGGCATACCTGCACGTCCCCATTCGACCAATCTGCAGAAGATACCTCAGATTTCTTGCAGGATCAGAGCACTATCAATTCTCAGCATTGCCCTTTGGCTTATCTACTGCCCAGAGTATTCACAAAATGCCTGGCATCAGTAATCGCCCATTGCAGACTACAGGGAATTCAAATTTACCCATACCTGGACGACTGCCTGCTACAAGGGGACAACAAAAGCAAGCTGACAACAGATTTACAAAGGGTCATTTACTTGCTACAAGCACTGGGATACACAGTCAATTTACAAAGTCAAGGCTGATACCATCCCAAACAAGGACATTCTTGGTGAATTGGACACAGTAAGACAAATGGCATTCCTAACTACAGAAAAACAAAAGAACTCCTCTTTACTTCTTGGCACTAACAAAACTGAACAAGTTAACAGCAAGAAAAGTACTGCAGGCCTTGGGCTTCATGGCATCATGCATAATCTTGGTCCCATTTGCCAGACTACATATGAGAAAACTACAGTGGTACCTAAAGAATTTATGGTCCCAACACAGACACAGCCTAGAAACAGAAATCCCACTAATTCCATGCTTAAAACAGGAGTTCTATGCTGGGCTCAGGCATGCCAGTCAAACCCAGGCCTACCCTTTCGCAGATGTCAAGCAAGCCAGACCATCACAACAGACGCTTCAGACCTAGGATGGGGGCCCACATGCTGGACAAATGCGTGCAAGGATTGTGGACAGGATCAACTTCACCTGCACATCAACCTACGGGCGCCGGGCAGAATTTGCCGAAGACTTTTTAAATACGCTTATATCATGCCGTCGGAATAACCGACAGCACATATTTCCAAAAAACGTAAGGACCGGGACCGACATCCTCAGCCCGCGTCTTCCACCGATACCACGCCTAAGCTTTCTGCGAGTGCATCGGTCTCTTCGGAGGCGGTAATTCAACCGCTCCAGGCCAACGACACCGCTTTACCCCGTACTTCGGTCCCGGAGGTTTTCCCGGTGCCGGTTGTTGATTTTCCTCCTGAAACCGAAGCTCAAGATTTACCCGACACCATTCCTGTGGATAAAGTTACTCCTGCACGTGGGGCAGCTAGGCCTCCGGTCTCCATATCCATCAAGGCCTACACACGTGCTAAGGCTGCCAGCCAGGCTAAGGCCCATCCTCCTAAATCTTTTCCCAGGGCCCTCTTCTGATAAACAGATTATGACTCTAGCTGCAGATTTAATCTCTCTAATCAGAGGTTCTCAGTCGCATCCTGACAGAGGTTCTCAGCCGCCTGCAGATAAAAGGCTTAGGACTGAGCAGGCAGATACCCTCTCTTCAGATGAATCCTCCAGGGATTCAGAGCACTCAGATACCCAGGAAGAATCCTTCCAGGCCTACGAGGACTCTGATGCTGAGGAATCAATTCCTTCTGCCTCTCCTCCAGAGGATATTTCTTTCGGAGAAGTTCTCCACTCCATGAGAGAACATTTTCAGTGGCAGGGTCAGGAATTCTCTGACTCCAGGAAAAGGCTACGTACCTTCCTTAAGTTACCCCAGCACAGACCATTAGCTATCCCTCCAGTGTTGGATGTCTTGGATGATGTATACTCAGACTCCAGTGCTTTCCCTGATTCTCTCCCTCCTGCTCCTGTCAAGCCAGACAGATATTACAGGGTTCCTGAAACTCATAAGCATCTCTTTAAGGCCCACTCCGTGGATCTAGAAACTATTTCTCAGGGGTCCAAAGGAGTGGCTACTTCCTCGGCCAAAAACCCTTTGCCCGCAGACAGGGAATCTAGATCCCTGGAGAGATGGGGCAAAAAAGTTTATACCTCTTCCACCCTTGCCATGAGGTCACTTAACTGTCTTTTTCATATGTTTCAGTACCAAGATTACTTAATGGATGATTTGCAGAAAAAGTTAGCCTCTCCTGAGCCTATAGATAGAAAGGCATTGCAGGATTTGGTTCATAACACTCAGCAGGTTAGCAATCATTTTCAGTGTGGTTATGATGCATTGGAAGCTTCATGTAGGGCAGCTATGACAGGGGCCGTTATTCGTAGACATGCTTGGTTGAAAGAACAGCCACTGCCAGACCATGTTAAAGTAAAGCTCCTAGATGCACCTCTGGAAAAACAGAAGCTATTTGGTGCTAATGCACAGGATGTGTTGAAGTCTATTGAGGAAAAGGCTAAATCAGTACAGACAGTCAAGGATTTCCTCCAGGTACAGCCACCCAGATTCAGCAGGAATTGGCCTTCAAAGAACTGGTCCTTTCCAGACACTGACAAGTTTCAAAGGGGAAAAAGCAGGCGTGCTCGAGGTAGAGGGCAATACCGAGGCTCCTACAGGCCGCCAATGGCAACCACCAAATCAGAGAAGTGGCAGGGAGTTCAGCTGCACCACAGGGACAATCACAATGACTTGACTTTCACACCGCACCAAGGCTCAAAGAGAAGCACCTCTAGGTGGAAGATTATCCTTATTCTCAAAGAACTGGCACATTTTAACCAAGGACAAATGGATTCTGGACATAGTAGACAAAGGTTACAGGTTCCACTTCCATACCTTACCAACGAGACAAGGTATGCCAAACCTGCCACTAAATCAAAGAGCAGAGGCACTCATACAAGTTTCAAAGCTGTTACAAATAAAAGCATTAGAAAAGGTTCCTCCTCCAGAACAAGGCCAGGGATTCTATTCAAGACTGTTCCTTGTTCCAAGAAAAGAAAAGCAATGGAGACCTATCCTGGACTTGTCCGCTCCAAACACTTTTCTCATTGTGCCAAAATTCAAAATGCTGACGTTACAGCAACTCCTTCCCATGCTGGGCAAGGGGTCTTAGCTGGTTACTCTGGACCTTAAGGAGGCATACCTGCATGTCCCAATCAGACACAGTTGCAGAAGATACCTCAGATTTCTTGCAGGGTCAGAGCATTATCAATTCTCAGCATTGCCGTTTGGCTTATCTACTGCGCCAGAGTATTCACGAAATGCCTGGCATCAGTAGTTGCACATTGCAGGCTCCAGGATTCAAATATACCCTTACCTGGACGACTGCCTTATACAAGCAGACAGCAAACAAACCTTGATAAGAAACTTGGACTATGCCATTCAATTACTACAGGCTTTGGGATACAGTCAACATTCAAAAATCAAGACTACTGCCATCCCAACAGATTATTTTTCTAGGAGCCAAACTGGACACACAATCACAAATGGCTTTCCTCACAGAGGAGAAACAAGAACATTTACCAAATTACTTCAAAAGCCTAGCAAAGCTCACCCAGCTGACTGCAAGGAAAATCCTGCAGGCCCTGGGGTTCATGGCGTCTTGCATTCTTCTGATCCCTCTGGCAAGACTACACATGAGAAAGCTACAATGGTACCTAAAAAGCTTATGGTCTCAACACAGCCACGATCTAGAAGCCATAATACCACTCATTCCATGCCTACAAAGGGAATTTTTGTGGTGGGCTCAAGCAAGTCATTTAAACAAAGGCATGTCTTTCAGCAAACCTCTAGCAAGTCAAACCATTACAACAGACGCCTCAGATCATGGATGGGGACATGGACAGCAGATGCATTCAAGGGCAATGGACTCCCAGGGAAATGCATCTGCACATAAATCAAAAAGAGATGTTGGCAGTGATACATGCAATCGAGGCCTTTGTAAAATCCCTTCAACAAGGTCATCTGCTAATAAGGACAGACAACATCACTGTCATGTGGTATGTAAACAAGCAGGAGGCAGTCATTCTTATCCCCTCTGCAGACTAACAATGACTCTTTGGGAAAAATCCTGAATCTGAACATCCACTTGCAATCTCAGTTTGTTCCAGGCATGGACAATGTTCTGGTGGACAGGCTGAGCAGAAATTTCTTGGATCCGCACGAATGGATGCTGCATCCACACATTTTCTCACAAATAAGTGCATGGGGAAGACCGGACATAGATCTCTTTGCTTCTCACCTTAATCATCGCCTGGAGAAGTTCTGTTCAAGGACGCACCATCCTCTAGCCTAGAGAACGGATGCTCTCTCCTTCAGCTGGAACTCCCTAACAATTTATGCATTCCCTCCTCTACCATTACTGACCAAGGTGTTACTGAAGATCAAAGCAGAACAACCAAAAGGAATTTTGATAGCTCCAGACTGGCCAAGGCAGCACTGGTATCCATTGCTACTGAGCATAACTCACACCAAACCGTGGCCCTTGCCTCAATGGCCTCTGCTTCTAACTCAGCACAATTACAGGACTGTTCATCAAAACCTGCAAACATTGCAGCTGACAGCTTGGAGGGTTCCATGACTTTCACCCATATCCCTCTTTCTGAAAGAGTTCAAGAAATCCTGCTGGAATCACGCAGACCTTCCACCAGAAAAACCTATTCAGCCAAGTGGAAGAGATTCATCATCTGGAATGCCAGCAAGGGTCAGGATGCATCAGTAATGAGCATACCACAGATATTAGAATACTTGGCGGAAATGTTTCATAGTGGCCTCTCATATTCTTCCATAAAATTCACGCTTCAGCAATCTCAGCAAAATACAACTGTGACCCACCTGTGTTTTCGCATCTCTTGCTAAGACAGTTTCTAAGAGGGATAAAGAATATCAAACCTCCCAGAAAACCACCAGTACCTGCATGGGACCTCAATTTCATCTTGGAAAAATTAACTCTTCCTCCTTTTGAACCAGCAGCATCTTCAGAAATGCAATTTCTCTTCTGGAAAATGGTTTTCCTGTTAGCAGTTACATCAGCAAGAAGGGTCTCGGAGATGCAGGCCCTCATGGCAGTACCTCCCTTTCTCATTTTTCATCAGGGCAGAGTTTCTCTAGGAACCAATCCTTCATTCATGCCAAAAGTGATATCCAGGGTGTCTCTAAATCAAGCAATTCACCTGCCTACTTTCTTCCCCAATCCACAAAATAAGGGGGAAAAGCTGCTGCACACTTTGGACATACACAGACAATTACGCTACTACTTGGACAGAACAAAGACCACCAGAAAGTCTGACCAACTATTTGTAGCCTATGCTGCTGGAGCAAGGAAAGGCAATCTCCAAACAAACAATTTCAAAATGGATTGGACACTGCATCAGATTCTATTACTCTTTCCATGGAAAAGGTGTGCCAGCCAATATTAGGCCACACTCCACCAGAGCTATAGCCACATCCACAGCTTTTCTAAGAGGAGTGGCTACAAAGGACATTCTAGAGGCTGCTACATGGGGCTCCGTGCATACATTTACCAAACACTACAACCTGCCTTTATACTCCAGATCCCGAGCAGGATTTGCTTCAGCAGTTTTGCAGGGAATTTTAGCTACACCATCCTTTTCTTAGATCCTACCCACCCCACCTTGGCTATGGTATTCAACCCATATGTCAGGACTGCAGTTGCATTCTTGAAGGACCGTAGTACAGTTTTGTACGTACCATAAATGTAGATGTCCGATAGATATGCAACTGCAGTCAGGTTTCCCTCCCACCTACCCTCTGCAATTTTCCTTTAGGGTCCATTCCCCTTTTCTATTAGCTGGGGATATCTGTTATGGTGTATCTGTTTATTACTGTTGTGCATGTCTGGAATTTTTTATCCATTCACCAAATTTAGCCTTCTTTGGAGGGCACCTGGCATCTGGGGCAAGAAACACTGAAGAAGATAGCGTCGGCGGATGCCTTTATACCCCAACCGCTCTGACGTCGGGGAGGAGGCAACATCAGCCGCGCGGACCCAGACTTTGGAATCCGGTCGACCGAGGGCTGTCTGAGGCAGGACAACCCATATGTCAGGACTGCAGTTGCATATCTATCGGACATCTACATTTATGGTAGGTACAAAACTGTACTTTATTTTGCCTGCCTCATCAGAACACTTACTCCTCATTTTACATGAATACAGCTTTAGTTTTTCAAGCTGTAGCAAGATTTCAATGCAGATTCACTTGTCTATAGTGTCACTGCTGATGTCAGTGTATGTAACAAAATCTTCATGTATGAAGATGTTCTTCGTGTTTCACTGTTGCAGTCATCACATTTGGGTTATCTGCCTGCACAGGTAGCCCTCAGCCAGCCTGAATACCAGAGTCTTGGGATTTCTGCAATTGATGCTGTCGCTTCTTCCATGACGTCAGATCATCAGGGGTATAAAACATGCAGACGATGCCATTACTTCAGTTTTTCTTGCCGTGCTGTGCACGAAGCAGAAGCAGTTCGCAAGTGCCGGTCGGCTGCCTCCTGAAACTTTTGTTTTTAGAGTTTCAGACCTGAAGTCTTCTAAAAGATAAGTACCCCGTTGGGGATCCCTTTTTCTTGCTCTAACCGATGTAAGAAAAAATTAATAATTGCCTTGCCTGTGGAAAGCAAATACCTAACAGAGATTTTCATTCTTACTGTGTCACCTGTTTAAGCCCAGACCACAATAATGTCCCTCGCTGTTGGTTTTGTGCCTTGTTCACAGCCCGAACTATTCGTTGTCGGGCTATTTTTGTAGCTAAATTATTTTGTTCTCTATCTCCGTACCCTGAAATGGTTTCGATAAGCCATCCAACTACCGATCTTCAGAAAAACGTACAGATGAAGACAGAGATGGACTGCATAGGTCCAGAATTGACGACGACACTACCGTTCAGCTAGTCGACAGTCTGCCAGTATTCAGTGAGGCGCTTTCGCATCCCCTGATACCCACTTCTACAGATTCGCAGGCCTCTACTGAGACCCATTTGGAGTCTGGTGTGCCACGAGATGCTTCTTCAACTATGGAACCTGTGGATGTTCATCGTGTTTCACTGTTGCAGTCATTACAATTGGGTTATCCTGCTGCAGGCTACCCGCAGTCGGCCTGAATTCCAAAGTCTAGGTCCGGCGTCGGTTGCTGTCGCCTCCTCCCTGACGTCAGGGGTATAAAAGATTCAACCGACACCATTTTCTTCAGTCTTTCTTGCCGCGCGGTGCCCGAAGCAAAAGCAGTTCGCAAGTGCCGGTCGACCGACTCCTGAGATTTTCGTGTTCGAATTTCAGATACGAAGTGTTCATTAAAAGCTAAGTACCCCATTGGGGAAACTTTTTTCTTGCTCCAGACCGATGTCAGAAAAAGTTAATAATTGTATTTTGTTGTGGGAAGCAAATACCTCATAAGGACTTCCATTCTTACTGTATTCCTTCCCAGGCCCTGTTCACGATGTTGCTAATTGTCAGTTTTGTGGTAGATTTAACCAACGCACTATTATGCGTCAGTACGATTTTGCATTTCACTACTTTGGCTGAAGATTTAATTACATAATGTCGTCGGACAGCCATCCGACTACCGCAATTCAAAAGAAACGCAAAAAAGAAAAGGACAGTCCTCCGAGGTCCAAAACTGACAATGAGGCTTCTTCTAAGCCAGTCGCCGGTTTGCAGGTTTTCTCAGTGAGGCGCTTTCGCAGCCCCTGACGCCCGCTACTTTAGAGCCGCAGGCCGCTTCCGACTCCAATGTGGAGCCAACTAGGCCACTGGAAACTCAGAGTATTGGAACCTTGGAAAATATTTTCTCAGATGGGTCCGGAGCCACTGAGCAGGCATTGGCTTCTGAGGGTGTTTTCAGGCCTACACAGATGTCCTTCATGGATGCATCTGCAGTCATAACAACTGGGTTGTCCTGTCGTCAGGCAGCCCTTCAGTCGGCCGGATTCCAAAGTCTGGGTCCGGCTACGGCTGATGTCGCACTTCATCCGACGTCATCTCTGTTGGTTCGGTATAAAGGCATCAGCCGACGCGCCATTTTCCTCAGTCTTTCTTGCGGCGTGGCGCCAAGCAGAAGCTGTTCGCAAGTGCGGTCGGTCGGATCCAGAGATTACTTCTACCGAATACTACCGAAGACTTCTAAAGCTAAGTACCCGTTGGGGACTCTTTCTTGCCTCAGCCGATGTCAGAAAAAGTTAATAATTGTTTAACTTGTGGGAAACAAATACCTCATAAAGATTTCCACTCTTATTGTCTGCCTTGTTTAGGCCCAGCCCACGACGTAGCAGCCTGTTCGCCTGTGCTTCTTTCAACCCTTAACGCTAGGCGGTCGGAGTTTGCAGAACAGTTTTTCGGTTCTGATTTTGCGTACATTATGCCGCCGGATCCTCCGACTACTCAATCTGCCAAAACGCAAAGATAAAGACCGACACTGGCGGTCCGCGGTTTCGGCCGAAACCATGGTTAAGCAAATCATGAGTGTCTCGGTTTCGCCGAAACCGAGAAAACTGATCAAAGTACAGCTGAATCTATCTCTACAACTGAGGCCCCTGCTACCACTCTTGAATCGGCCTCAGAAATTTTATCCACTACGGTGGTTGCCACTGACTTATCAGACACCATCCCTTGGATGTCTCTACCCCAGCACGTGGTGCTGCTAGGCCTCCAGCAGCCATGTCCATTAAGGCCTTCGCCAGGGCTAAAGCAGCCAAGACTACCAAAACAGTGCCTGTTAAACCCCCCACAACCAGGCCCTCTTCTAGTTCTCAAATGCTTACTTTGGCAGAAGATTTAATTTCATTAATTAGAGGATCTCAATCTCACCCAGACAGGGCCTCTCAGCCCCCAGAGAAGAGACCCAGGGCAGAGCCCCCTGAGCCAGTGTCCTCTGATGATTCTGCTGATGAATCAGACATAACTGACCAGCCAGAGGCTCCTTTCTCCAATTTTGAAGATTCTGATGCTGAAGAATCCATTCCAGCTGCTTCCCCACCAGAAGAATTCTCCTTTGGGGAAACCTTACATGCCATGAGAGCAGTTCCAATGGCAGCAACAGGATTTTTCAGACTCCAGAAAAGACTTAGGACCTTTCTGCACCTTCCACAGCACAGGCCCTTAGCTATACCTCCTGTTCTCTCTGTGGTGGATGATGCTTTCAATGATGTCTGCTCCTCCAGATTCTTTACCCCAGCCCCTGCCAAACCAGACAGATTTTACAGGGTGCCAGATACTCATCACCACCTTTACAAGGCCCCACTTGCAGACCCGAAACTATATCCCAGGGTCCCAAGGCAGTAGCCGCCACCATAGCTAAAACCCTATTCCTTCTGAAAGGGAAGCAAGGTCATTAGACAGATGGGGTAAAAGGTCTACACTTCAGCTACTCTCTCAGCTAGAGCTTTAAACTGTCAGTTTTACATGATACAATACCAAGAGTTTATGCTTGATCAGTTAACTAAAAAGCTAACCACTGATGTATCTCTTGATAAGAAATATGTATTAGAAATAGTAAATAACATACAACAGGTTAGTAACCATTCCTTAAAATGTGGCTATGATGCACTGGAGGCTTCATTTAGATCAGCCATGACTGGCACAGTGATAAGAAGGCATGCATGGCTAAAGGAGCAAGCTTTACCGGACCATGTTAAAGCTAAGTTGCTAGATGCTCCTATGGATAAGACAAGTTTGTTTGGTACACCTGCCCAGCAGGTTATGAAGAAAATGGAAGAAAAGGCAAAATCTGTTCAAACGGTTAAAGATTTCTTGCAGGTTCAACCCCAAGGTTTAGCAGGAACTGGCCTGCCAAAATTGGTCCTTTCCTGACTCCACAAGATCTCAAAGGGGCAGGAATAGACGTTCCAGAGGCAGAAACCAATCCAGAGGAGGTGCCTACAGAGGACGACAGTGGCAAGGTAACAACAGAGGCACAGACACAACCACTGCCACTACATCAACACAACCACAGTGACTTAACCCTAAATCCGCCTACCAGGGAACAAATAGCAGCTCCTCTAGGCGGAAAGTTAACCTTATTTTCAAAGAACTGGCACTACATAACCAAAGACAAGTGGATTTTACAAACCATAGATCAAGGTTACCGGTTCCACTTCCACACTTTACCAGTCAAAAGAGGAATGCCAAATCTACCTCCAAATCAAAAAACAGAGGCTCTACAACAGATAATGGAGTTAGCAAACATGAGAGCTGTGGAAAGAGTGCCAACAGCAGAGCAAGGAAAGGGGTTCTACTCCAGACTATTCCTAGTTCCAAGAAAGGAAAAAAGTTGGAGACCAATTCTCGACCTGTCCACCTTAAATACATACATCATTGTCCCAAAATTCAAAATGCTGACCCTACAGCAACTTCTTCCCATGCTGGGCAAGGAGTGTTGGCTGGTAACTCTAGATCTCAAGGAGGCATACCTGCACGTCCCCATTCGACCAATCTGCAGAAGATACCTCAGATTTCTTGCAGGATCAGAGCACTATCAATTCTCAGCATTGCCCTTTGGCTTATCTACTGCCCAGAGTATTCACAAAATGCCTGGCATCAGTCGCCATTGCAGACTACAGGGAATTCAAATTTACCCATACCTGGACGACTGCCTGCTACAAGGGACAACAAAAGCAAGCTGACAACAGATTTACAAAGGGTCATTTACTTGCTACAAGCACTGGGATACACAGTCAATTTACAAAAGTCAAGGCTGATACCATCCCAAACAAGGACATTCTTGGGCTGGAATTGGACACAGTAAGACAAATGGCATTCCTAACTACAGAAAAACAAAAGAACTCCCTCTTTACTTCTTGGCACTAACAAAACTGAACAAGTTAACAGCAAGAAAAGTACTGCAGGCCTTGGGCTTCATGGCATCATGCATAATCTTGGTCCCATTTGCCAGACTACATATGAGAAAACTACAGTGGTACCTAAAGAATTTATGGTCCCAACACAGACACAGCCTAGAAACAGAAATCCCACTAATTCCATGCTTAAAACAGGAGTTCCTATGCTGGGCTCAGGCATGCCAGTCAAACCCAGGCCTACCCTTTCGCAGATGTCAAGCAAGCCAGACCATCACAACAGACGCTTCAGACCTAGGATGGGGCCCACATGCTGGACAAATGCGTGCAAGGATTGTGGACACAGGATCAACTTCACCTGCACATCAACCTAAAAGAAATGCTGGCAGTAAAACTGGCAATCCAAAAGTTCAGACCATTTCTCAAAGAGGGCCAGTTGATGATAAGGACAGACAGCACCACAGTCATGTGGTACATCAACAAACAGGGAGGCACTCATTCATACCCCCTATGCAGAATGACTTTGGAGCTCTGGACCCTGGCACTCAGCTACAACATCCAGTTACAGGCAATATTTGTACCGGGAAAAGAAAATACTCTAGCAGATATATTAAGCAGAACCACATCGGCTGCCCACGAATGGAAGCTGCACCCGGACATCTTCAAGACCATCTCAAAGAAATGGGGAATGCCTCAGATAGATCTATTCGCATCACCTCTCAATCACCAGCTCAAAAAATTCTGCACAAGGACATTCCACCCACTAGCATGGAAAGTGGATTCGCTCTCCTTCAGCTGGAAAGGCCTAACAGCATATGCATTCCCACCTCTTCCCTTGATACACAAAGTACTACTAAAAATCAAGGAAGAACGTCCAAGGATAATCCTGATAGCTCCAAACTGGCCAAGGCAACACTGGTGTACCCACTGCTGAGGAGCATGTCTCGGAACAATATGTGGCCAATACCCCTGATGCCTTTGATGTTAACTCAGAACAACTACAGCATCATAGATCCAAACCTAAAACGTTGCAACTGACTGCATGGAACATCACATAGCAGCAGCTAATCCAGAACTTTCCCAAAGAGTTAAAGACATTATTCTTGAAGCACGCAGACCTTCAACAAGAAGGAACTATGCTGGAAAATGGAAAAGGTTTGTCATTTGGAGTACTGAAAGAGGAAAAGATGTGTCAAACATAGATATGCCTAACATTCTAGAGTATCTGGCCGAACTTCTTCATTCAGGCCTGTCCTACTCCTCCATCAAGATACATGCATCAGCTATTTCAGCAGAATACAGCTTTGATCCACCTGTTTTTCGCACCCTTTGCTCAGACAGTTTCTCAGAGGAATCAAGAATGTAAAACCTCCAAGGAAACCACCATTACCAGCTTGGGACTTAAACTTTGTGCTAGAAAAGTTGACACTATCACCCTTTGAACCAGCAGCAACAGCAGACCTACAACACCTGTCATGGAAAACTGCTTTCCTACTGGCAATTACTTCAGCAAGGAGGGTTTCAGAACTACAGGCCTTAATGGCAGTGCAACCCTTCCTAATCTTCCACCAAGATAGAGTGTCCATGAGGACTAATCCTACATTTATGCCTAAGGTGGTATCCAGAGTGTCTTTAAACCAGGCAATCCACCTACCTACCTTCTTTCCCAACCCACAAAACAGAGGGAAAGAATACTGCATACCTTGGATGTACATAGACAGCTACGCTACTACTTGGACAGAACAAAAAGTAGCAGAAAGACTGACCAACTTTTTGTAGCCTATGCAACAGGAAGGGAAGGAAAAGCTATTTCCAAACAGACAATCTCCAAATGGATAGGAAATTGCATACGATTCTGTTACTCCTTCCATGGAAAACCAATTCCACAGAACATAAGACCTCATTCTACAAGGGCAACAGCCACTACCACAGCCTTCTTACGAGGAGTGGCAACCAAAGACATTATTGAGGCGGCTACTTGGACCTCCGTGCATACATTTGCCAAGCATTATAATTTGCCTCTATATTCCAGATCCCGAGCAGGGTTTGCCACTGCTGTACTGCAAGGGATCCTAAACACACCATAATCTACTTTTATCCTCCTCCCTAGTTGGCTATGGTATTCTACCCAGTTGTTATGACTGCAGATGCATCCATGAAGGACATAGTACAGTTTTGTACCTACCATAAATGTAGATGTCCGAACTGGATAGCATCTGCAGTCAGGATTACCCTCCCTCCTTCCCTCTGTGGTACTCCTAGGGTGTTTACCCTCCTAATAGCTAGCTGGTGGGGGAGTCTTTTATGGTGTATTTGTTTGTATATATGTACATACATGCTTATTTTGTGTTTACCTATATCTTTTTGGAAACATTGGCATCTATCCAAATTTTAGCCTTCAAGAGGGCTACTGGCATCTGGGGCAAGAAACACTGAGGAAAATGGCGTCGGCTGATGCCTTTATACCCGAAGACCAACAGAGATGACGTCGGATGAAGTGCGACATCAGCCGAAGCCGGACCCGGACTTTGGAATCCGGCCGACTGAAGGGCTGCCTGACGACAGGACAACCCAGTTGTTATGACTGCAGATGCTATCCAGTTCGGACATCTACATTTATGGTAGGTACAAAACTGTACTTTATATGTTAAAACAACTTCAGCTTCAAAGGCAAAGACTAAAGCACCTCTAAAGACAAAGAAACAAGTACAACAACCACATGGACAGGCCTCCATGCCTAAAAAGCAGATGCTCAAAATGGCCAAAGACCTAATTACTTTGATCAGGGGTTCCCACCCCCCTCCTGATAAGAGGCCTAGGCAAGAGACAGAATATGAATCTTCAGATCAGGTTTCCATTTCTTCTGATTCCTCTTCTGATCAGGAATACTCTCTTCCTCCCTATGAGGATTCTGATGCTGAAGAATCTATCCCTTCAGCCTCTCCTCCTGAGGATTATTCTTTTGGGGAAACTCTGCATACCATGAGAGAGCATTTCCACTGGGAGAGCCAAGATTATTCAGAATTAAAGAAAAGGCTCAGATACTTCCTTTTACTACCTCAGCACAGGCCCCTTGCTATTCCACATGTGTTAGACATTGTAGATGATGTATTTTCAGAGTCCAGTCTGCCTCCTGACTCTTTACCTCCAGCTCCTGTTAAGCCAAACAGATACTACAGGTTTCCTGATTCACATAAATTTCTTTTTAAGAACCCTGCTGCTGACCCAGAAACTATCTCTCAGGGTCCCAAAGGGGTCAAGGCTTGCACTGCAAAAAACCCTAGCCCCTCTGACAGGGATTCTAGGGCACTGGACAGATGGGAAAAAAGATTTACACTTCTGCTAACTTGGCTATAAGGGCTTTAATTTGTCAGTTTCATATGCTTAAATATCAGCAATATATTATGTCACTGCTTAAACAGAAAATGTTGATAAATTCTGAATGTGCAGAAAACAAAGAAATGCAGGATTTATTGCATGCAGCTAAACAAGTGGGAAAGCATACTTTGCAATGTAGTTTTGATTCTCTGGAGGCCTCCTCCGCTGTTACGGGTTCTGTCATCAGGAGGCATGCTTGGTTAAAGGAACAGAATCTGCCTGATCATGTTAAAGCAAAATTATTAGATGCCTTGTTTGGTGTTAAAGCAGAAGAGGTGTTGAAGAAAATGGAGGACAAAGCTAAATCTATGCAAACGGTCAAGGATTTCTTACAGGTACAGCCTCCAAGATTTAGCAGGCACTGGCCTACAAAGAATTGGTCCTTTCCAGTGTCAGACAGGCCACAAAGAGGCAGATACAGATGCCCTAGAGGCAGATCCCAGCCCCAAGGCTCATACAGGTCTAAACAATGGGGTACTTCTACCTCCAAAAGCGGAGAAGACAAATCACAGCCATACAGGAAACAGTCCCAATGACTTCCCCCTGCCTGCGCCAATCACTTATCTTCTGGCAGCACCTTTAGGGGGAAAACTAGCACTTTTTTCTCAAAACTGGCACGTAATAACCCAGGACAAATGGGTCTTGGATATAGTGTCACAAGGCTACAGGTTTCACTTTCACACCCTGCCAAGGGCAAACGGTTTGCCAGACCTGCCAAAAACTCAGTGGGCAGAGGCACAAAAGGAAAACTGTCATCCCTCATGGACATGAGGGACATTCAGCAAGTAACACAGCAAGAGCAGGGACAAGGATTTTATTCAAGACTGTTCTTGGTGCCCATAAAGGACAAAGGCTGGAGACCAGTACTTGACCTATCTATTTTAAACACATATCTGGATATTCCAAGATTCAAAATGTTGACTCTGCAGCAGCTTTTGCCCATGCTGGGCAAGAAGGCTTGGCTTGTGACTTTAGACCTAAAAGAGGCATACCTGCATGTCCCAATCAGACAGTCATGCAGACGTTACCTCAGATTCATAGCTGGCTCAATGCATTACCAATTCTCTGCACTGCTCTTTGGCTTATCTACGGTGCCCAGGGTCTTCACAAAATGCCTGGCTCCAATAATTGCATTTTGCAGACAGAGGAATACAGATATATCCTTACTTGGATGACTGCCTTATTCAAGAAGAGAACAAGGACATGCTACTACAGCATCTGGCGTTTGTGAAAACATTACTAACATGCCTAGGGTACACAGTAAACGAAAAGAAATCAAAACTAGTACCCTCTCAAGCGATAATATTCCTAGGTGCAAGCTTAAATACAACTGCCCAGATGGCTTATCTCACACCAGACAAACAAAGGCAACTGACTACTTATTTCAAAATGTTGGCGACAAAGAGCCAGTTATCTGCAAGAAAAATTCTGCAGGCTTTGGGCTTCATGGCATCCTGCATTCTGCTAATTCCATATGCAAGACTGCATATATGGACTCAACATTGCCACAGCCTGGAAACAATAAATCTGAAGTAGGAGATTCATTTGTCTGCAACCTGTGGGTTATGGATCCGATATCGGATCCGAACCGGCATGGTTTACCAGCTATGGATCCAAGCTCTCAGCTCCTCCCCTCACCCATAATGCCCTGCTTTACCCTCATGACCTCAGATCTCGTTTGCCGCGCATGGTGACCAGATTGTGTTTTTCCAGCTAAGTGATATTTCTAGTGTTAAAGTGCTTTATTTTGAAAGTTTTGTGTGAAAGTTGTGTGGAAGTGTAGGTTTCCCTTTTATATTATTATACTTTTAGTCTTTTAAAATTTAATTTTACTATCCCTCCCCTCGCTGGTAGCGTAGTGTGTGTTTGGGCCTGTTGAGTGGTTTTGTTACTTTACTTTAACTAGTTTTAGTAACCTTGTTTGTTTGCTTTTGGGATGTCTGAACAGCCCAAAGCTGTATTTTCAAAGTGCTCCGAGTGTGGCCATAAGCTTTCCCCAGCTGATGGCCACACTCTGTGTGTTAGATGCCTGGGGGTTGAACACCTCACATCTGGATGTTCCATTTGTGCAGGGTTCAACCCCAGGGCATTGAAGGAGCGGAGGTCCAAGCTTGTCTTGGCGGGTCTTTGCCGCGGACTCGGCTCGCCTCCGGCTCCTCGGGGTAACCATTACCACGGTTGTCCCTCTCCTCCCCCTCCTCCTCCTGGGACTCAACCTCCTGTAGTGGTTGGAGGAGAGGGATCTAGGAAGAAGGACCGGAGGGAGAAGCACCATAAGCGGGCCGAGACCTCTGTTTCGCCCTGCCAGCCAAGCGGCTTCTCCTCCGCCTCCTTGTCTGCTGGCTCTCCCCTCCTCGGCCCGGTCTCCAGTGTGCTTTTCACGGGACCTGAAGAGGAGGAGACCCGATCTCCGCCGAGGCTATCGAGGAGGCACTCAAGGCCTACCTCGGTAGCCTCGCCGAGATCAACTTATAGCCTGTCGGACGCTGATCTGGACCAGATAATGAGAAGGTTCATCCAGGCCCAGATGCAGATGGGAGTGCTTTGCCTCCCCCTCTGGGAGCTCGACCTTTTCAAGCCAATTGCTCTTCTCCGACCCGCCACCCAGGTTGGAGCAGTTGGAGCCGAGCAGCCGAGCCGGGGTGGGTCGCCGATAGTACTTGGTACTGGATCCGACCCTGCCCTCGAGTGCATCGGATCCGACCTCTCGGAGCCTGGATCCGAGCTGATCCGGGGATCAGTGCTCCTTTGGCGCCGTCTGTGTCGGAGCGCACTGTCCTTCGGATCAGAGCGCCGGGCCCGGCTCCGATCCACTCGGATCCGGGGAGCCGATTGTCGGATCCTTTGGTCGAGGTCGGCTCCCTTCGCTTTTGATGTAGTGGAGAGGGCCCTGTTGAGGGTCTCCGACCCCGGCACTTGTTTCGCTCCGTCCCGCTCCCTCTGCACTGGGTCAGGCTTCCACCATCCGCCCTTGGGACAGCCCGCTGCTGTGCCCCAAGCTGTTCCCTGGAACAGGTTACTGTTGCAGGAGTCCTCTGACAGCCCCCAGAGGATGTTCCTCAAGCATACGTGCAAAGGAGGCACATTGACTCCCCGAGTCTCTCACGGAAGACACGGATTTGGAGGAAGGGAAGGCTCCCCACGGTCACCCCGAGGATGTCTCATTTGGAGACATCATGGAAATGCTCCACATAAAGGGGGGTGGTCTGCCCCATGTCTTCCTCGGACGAGTCCGTGTTCTTGGAGGCATTTGAAGGGCCCGTCTACCTCTTGGGTGTCCCTCCTGCCGACCCCTGGTGGACCTCATTACCACCAGGGCGTGGAAGGAACCGGACACTGTGGAGCCAATCCTAAAGGCCCGACCGATTCTCAGTCCCCGGCTGACCGTGCCCATTGGAGTAGGGGCCTCGTAGATGCCATGTTGACGGCGGGCCACCGAGAGGGAACTTGCTCAGGAGAGTCCCTCAGTCCATCCCCGAGCAAGGAGTCTCGGATGATGGACCGCTTGGGGAAGCGGATGTTTAGTTCAGCGACCTTTTCGGTAAGGGCGCTGAACTATCTGGCACATGTGATTAGGATGCAGCGCGATCTTATTAAAGAATACACTGCATCCCCCCCAGAGTCCATGTCGGAGGAGGACAAAGTGCTGCACTCCACCCGCATGGCCACTCTCAGGTCCGTTACCAATACCTCTATGCGGCTACTCTCCCATGCTACGGAAGTCACCGCTAGAGCCGCAGGGGCAGGTCTAGTCACTAGACGTCAGGCCTGGCTCCGTCATTGCGATTTCTCAGAGCCCTTCAAAGCGTCATTTGCGAACGCCCCCTTCGATGGTTCTGCCCTCTTTGGCAAAACTGTTCGCGACACTTTGACCCAGAGCGAGAAGGACGGGAAGACGCTGTCTGCCGTCGGAATCCGCTTCTCTGCACCCCAGAGGCCCTATTCTAGGAACCAAAATGGTCAGAAGAAGATGTGGTTCTGGAAGTCGCAGCAATCTCAGCCTGCTCCGGACAACCAGTCCTTCCGTGGCAGAGGAGAACAGGGAGGACGCCGCCCTAGAGGCAGAGGGGCTCCCAGGAACTTCGGGTCCAGAGAACCCTTCTCTGAACGGCCCGCGCAGCAACCCTGAGGGGTTGCCCGGCTGCTCCACTCTGGAGGCAGTTGGGGGACGTTTTTCGGAGCACCTAGCGGCATGGGAGTCCATAACATCAGACCGCTGGGTTCTCCACATCATATCCAGAGGATACCGTATCCCCTTTCGTCACTTGCCAAAATTGAAGTCCCTCCCCGACGTTCCACCCGGTCAGTGGGAGGCCGCTTTGGCAGAAATTGGCCATCTGCTAAAGAAAAGAGCCATCCAGCCCGTCCCCCCAGACCAGATCGGATCAGGGTTCTACTCCAGGTTCTTTTAGTGCCAAAAAGACGGGGATCTAAGACCAATTTTAGACCTTTCTCTCTTGAACCTGGCAGTTCCCAAGGAGAAGTTCCGAATGGTCACTCTGCAGTCTATTCTCCCCCTTCTGGGAGAAAATCACTGGATGTGCTCCATAGACCTCAAGGATGCGTACTACCATATACTAATGGACAGGCGCTCCAGGAGGTTTCTCCGCTTCCGGCTGGGAGCCAGTCACTACCAGTTCCGGGTCCTTCCCTTTGGTCTCACCACAGTCCCCAGGGTGTTCACCAAAGTATTAGCAGTGGTAGCTGCCCACCTGAGGCTTCAGGGGGTACAGGTCATTCCCTACCTGGACGACTGGCTCCTTACCGCCCCAACAAGGCATCTACTACTATTGGCGCAAGACTCCTTTCTCCATCTTGCTCCCCGTCTGGGCATCACTATAAACACAAAAAAATCCAACCTAGCACCCACGCAGTTCATAGATTTTATAGGTGCCAGGTTAGACACAAAGAGTTTAAAAGCCTTCCTGACTGCGGACAGAGTTCAAAATCTGCAACTCCAGGTGCGGGCCATTCTCCACTCAAGCTCAGTTCCGGCGGAGTTGGTCCTGAGGGCTGTAGGGTCCATGGCGGCTGCTATAGCACTTCTTCCTCTCGCCAGGTAGCAACGCACATTCCGGGTCGGTCCAACAACCTGGCGGACAAGCTCAGTCGCACCATTCTCACCCCTTACGAGTGGTCTCTCAATACTCAAGTAGCAGAACGCATATTCGCACAGTGGGGAACTCCTTCTTGCGATCTTTTTGCCTCTCCCTCAAACACCAAGTGCGACAGTTTTTTTGCTCTGATACCTCCTCCAGGAGGTTCCCCAAGAGACGCTCTGGTGCATGCTTGGCCACCCGGTCTTCTTTATGCTTGCCTCTTGCCTCTGATGCTCCAAGTTCTTCAGAAAGCCTCTCGGTTGGGGTGCAGAATGATTCTCATTGCTCCGTTTTGGCCTCGACAGATCTGGTTCCCCTTCCTAAGGTCTCACTCTGTGAATCCTCCTTGGATTCTAGATCCCATTCCGGATCTGATATCTCATCCATCCCGCTTATCTCCTCCAAACCTGGACAACCTGAAGCTGACCGCTTGGCTGCTCCAGTTCCACTCTTGATCAGGACTCCCGGTATTTCGTCCCCTGTTAAGGCGATCCTGGTGGCAGCTCATAAGCCATCCACTAGGAAAGTCTACCGCAGCAAGTGGAAACTGTTTTCGTTGTGGGCGGAGCGGCAAGGCCTAAACCCCTTCACAGTTCCTCTCCCTTTGGTGCTTGATTTCTTAACCACTCTTTTTAATGATGGTGCCAGCAGTTCCACGGTCAAAGTACAACTTGCGGCAATTTCACATTATCACATTGGTCATGACTCCAATCCACTCATGTCGGCCAAGTTGTGTAAGATTTTCCTTAAAGGTACTTTTCTTCTCAGGCCCCCTGTAAAACAAGCGGTTCCTCCTTGGGACATTTCCTTAGTTCTCCAGGCCTTGACTGCCCCCCCCCCCTCGAACCGGCGGCTACGGTAGATCTGAAATTCTTGTCGCTCAAGACTGCCTTCTTAGTAGCCATTATTTCGGCCAAGAGAGTTTCAGAGCTTCAAGCATTATCAGCTAAACCTCCTTACTTGGTCTTTCATCCGGACCGTGTTTACCTCAGGACCAACCCGTCATTTCTTCCTAAGGTAGCTTCTGAAGCAAACATTAATCAATCCATTAACCTCCCTGTCTTCTTTCCTAAATATGAAAACAAAGGTGAATACAAGCTTCACTCCTTAGATGTTCACAGGCAACTTAGATTTTATCTAAACAGGACAGCTGGTCATGGGCAATCCGACCAGTTGTTCATTTCCTTTGCTAAATTTAATTTGGGCAAACCAATTTCTAAAGTCTCACTATCTCGCTGGATTTCACAATGTATCTTATTGGCTTATCAAGCTTCAGGAAGGCCCGCACTGGAGGGTGTACATGCCCATTCAACCCGGTCAGTCTCTACCTCGGCAGCCTTTAAGGCTAGGATTCCTCTAGATGATATTTGTGCAGCAGCCACGTGGGCTTCATCTCATACTTTTATTTCCAACTACAAGTTGGATCTTGCATCTAGGGGTAGAGCATCCTTTGGCTCCGCGGTGCTCCGGAATATCCTTCCATGATGGCCGCCCAAGAGTCAGGTAGCTGGGGACTCTGTCCCACAGGTTGCAGACAAATGAATCTCCTACTTCAGATTTAGAAGTTATGTACTCACCATAACGTTCCATCTGAGTAGGTGTATTCATTTGTCTGCAACCATCCCGCCCTCCTATCCCCCTGGCCTTTCAGTTTCCTGCATATGTTCTGTTACCCTTTTCAGGGTGTTCTTGCTTTTGGCAAACTCGATCTGAGGTCATGAGGGTAGAGCAGGGCATTATGGGTGAGGGGAGGAGCTGAGAGCTTGGATCCATATCTGGTAAACCATGCCGGTACGGATCCGATATCGGATCCATAACCCACAGGTTGCAGACAAATGAATACACCTACTCAGATGGAACGTTATGGTGAGTACATAACTTCTAATTATCCTCATTCCCTGCCTGCAACAGGAGTTTCGATGGTGGGCAAAGGCCCATCACCACAACAAGGGGCAGCCATTCGTTTTACCCACAGCCAGGCAGATATTAACAACAGATGCATCAGATTATGCCTGGGGGGCCCACATGGCAGGAAGATGTATTCAGGACACATGGTCCGCAAGCCAAATGCATCTACATATCAACCAAAAAGAGATGCTAGCTGTTCAGAATGCCCTGACAGCCTTCAAGGATCTACTTCATCCAGGACAACTACTGATAAAGACGGACAATACTACAGTCATGTGGTACATAAGCAGAGAGGCACTCATTCCTACCCCCTTTGCAGACTAGCCTTGACTTTGTGGGACACAGCATTGACTTACCAAGTACATCTGCAGGCACAATTCCTGCCAGGAAAGATAAATACTCTGGCAGATGAACTAAGCAGAAACCTCATGGATCCCCACGAGTGGAAATTGGATCCGCAAGTCTTCAGCATGATAACAAGGAATTGGGTTGCCCGGACATAGATCTTTTTGCCTCCCCTCACAACTGCCAACTACAGAGATTCTGCACAAGGACTTATCACAAGCAAGCATGGAAAGTGGATGCTCTATCTTTCATCTGGAAAAACTTAACAGTATATGCCTTTCCTCCACTGCCTCTCCTCCCCAAGGTACTCCTAAAAGTCAGACAAGAGAAGCCAAAAATGATACTGATTGCCCCAGACTGGCCCCGCCAGCACTGATACCCAATCCTAAGGAACTTGTCTCAATACCCAGCCTGGACATTACCTCACATTCCTCACTTACTGTCCCAACACAACAATCAAATCCTGCACAGCCAACACAAGACCTTCAATCTGGCAGCATGGCGGATAATGTAGTAATTCAAAACACACCTCTGTCTAAAGCGGTGATGGATGTTATTTTGGAGGCCAGGAGGCCTAGTACCAGAAAATCTTATGCTGAAAAATGGAAGAGATTCTGTGCTGGAAACCAGGCACAAGGGATTGATACGACTGTACCAAATATTCCTCAGATTTTGCATTATTTAACTGAGATGCTGGACAAAGGCCTATCCTTTTCATCAGTTAAGATCCATGCCTCTGCCATTTCAGCTCATTACAATACAGAGCCACCTATTTTTTTCTCATCCTTTATTAAGGCAGTACCTCCGATGAGCCAAAATCTTAAGGCCTCCAAGGAGATCACCAATACCTGCATGGGACCTCAGTTAAGTCTTGGAAAAACTCACCCTGCCTCCGTTTGAGCCAGCTGCTGCAGCTGATATAAAATTTTTATCATGGAAAACAGCTCTGCTCCTAGCAATAACCTCTGCAAGATGAGTCTCAGAGCTACAAGCACTCATGGCTGTGGAACCTTTTATTATTTTCCATCCAGATAGGGTTTCTCTGAGGACAAACCCGACATTTATGCCTAAGATATCCATTGTGGCCCTTAACCAAACTATTCATTTGCCTACCTTTTACCCAAACCCACAAAATAAGGGTGAGAGACTTCTGCATTCTTTGGACATACACAGACAGCTGCGCTTCTACTTGGACAGAACCAAAGCTTTCAGAAAGACTGAGCAATTACTAGTGGCATATGCTGTGCAGGATCACAAGGAAAGGCTATTTCAAAGCAGACTATTTCAAAGTGGATAGGCCACTGCATTTGTTTCTGCTATTCACAACGTGGCAAATCAGTGCCTAAGGGCATTAGACCACATTCAGCCAGAGCAGCAGCCACTTCAGCAGCCTTCCTCAGAGGAGTACCAACCAAAGACAATTTAGAGGCAGCAACCTGGAGTTCAGTGCACACTTTTACAAAGCACTATCACTTACCACTCTACTCTAATTCCAGGGCAGGCTTTGCCACTGCAGTTCTGCAGGGCCTCATAGCTGCTCCTAATCCTATTTAGCTCCAGCCTCCCAACCTTAGCTTTGGGATTTAACCCAATTGTAATGACTGCAACAGTGAAACACGATAAACATAGTACAGTTGTGTACTTACCATAAATGTAGATGTTCGAGTGTATTCACTGTTGCAGTCATGGAATTATCTACTGGCAGGCTACCCGCAGTTGGCCTGAATTCCAAAGTCTAGGTCTGGCGTCGGTTGCTGTCGCATCCTCCCTCACGTCAGTGCACCAGGGGTATAAAAGATGGAGCCGACACCATTTTCTTCAGTTTTTCTTGCCCCACTGATGTGAGCGAGGATGCGACAGCAACCGACACCGGACCTAGACTTGGAATTCAGGCCTATTGCGGGTAGCCTGCCAGCAGGATAACCCAGTTGTAATGACTGCAACAGTGAATACACTCGAACATCTACATTTATGGTAAGTACACAAGTGTACTATGTCTCTACCTTGGATGGGTCTGGAGCCACTGTGCAGGCACCGGCTTCTGAGGGTGTATTCAGGCCTTCTTACTTTCATATTAAACCGACGACTTTGTTTCAAACCAAAAATACTGAATTTCTCAGGCCTAAAGTTCGCACTACGCCTAGGAAACAGACTACCAAAGTGCATTCTCAAGCCCAAATGCTTCAAATACAAATGCTTAGAATGGCTGAAGACCTCATTACTTTAATTAGGGGAAGTCAGCCTTCCCCCTTATAAAGACCAAGAACTGATTTTCCTGCTGGATTCTGATAACTCTGATCCTTCTGACTACCAGGACATACCCTTATCTACCTATGAGGATTCTGATGCAGAGGATTCCATTCCCTCTGCTTCCCCTACAGAAGATTTTTCTTTTGCTGAAACCCTGCATACCCTTGGAGAGCATTTCCGTTGGGAGAGCCAGGACTACTCTCAGTCCAAAAAGAGACTCACAGAATTTTTAAACTTGCCTCAGCATGGGCCTCTAGCTATCCCTCCTGTTCTGGAAATTGCAGATGATGTCTTTTTGGAATCCAGCCTTACCCCTGATACTTTGCCTCCAGCTCCCAGGAAACCTGACTGGTACTATAGAATACCTGACTCCCACAAATTCCTCTTTAAGAATCCTACTGCGGATCCAGAGACCATTTCCCAGGGACCTAAAGGCATTAAGGCTACAACTGCCAAAAATCCTACCCCTTCGGACAGGGATTCTAGGGCTTTAGACATGGGGTAAGAAGGTATACACCTCTGCTACTCTTGCCATTAGGGCTTTAAATTGCCAGTTTCATATGTTAGTTTCAGCAGCATATTATGGAGCTAATTAAACAGAAAATGATGTTGATTCCTGATTGTGCAGAACACAGATTTACAAGATTTAATTCATTCTGCTACCCAAGTTGGTAAACATACTTTGCAATGTGGATTTGATGCCTTAGAAGCATCTTGCAGGGCTGCTGTCTCTGGGTCTATTCTTAGAAGGCATGCTTGGCTTAAGGAACAAAACTTGCCGGATCATGCCAAAGCAAAATTACTAGATGCACCATTAAACCAAGAGCGTCTGTTTGGCAATAAAGCAGAAGTCGTTAAAAGGATGGAGGAGAAATCTAAATCTTTGCAAACTGTTAAAGTTTACTTACAAGTAGAGCCACCTAGATTCAGTAGTCATTGGCCTTCTAACAACTGATCATTTCCAGTCCCTTCCAGGCCTCCTCAGTCCAAACCCAGGGGCAGCAGACCACAAAGACTTCAGTCTCAGGTTATGCACAGATCTAAGCAATGGAGTTCTCCCATGTCAACAAGGGGAGTAGTAAGCCACCTTCCTATGGTAACATTGCACAGTGACTTAGCCTTAACTCTTCCAAGCCTTGCTCAAGTACTTGCACCTTTAGGAGGGAAACTTGCCCTGCATGCCAAAAACTGGAAGCACATTACCCAGGACAGATGGGTCTTAAACATTGATGTCCTTCAAGGATGCATCTACAGTCATCACATATGGGTTGTCCTGCCTCAGGCAGCCCTTCGGTCTGCCGGATTCCAAAGTCCGGGTCCGGCGTCGGCTGATGTCGCACATTCCCCGACGTCAGAGCACCTGGGGTATAAAAGCATCAGCCGACGCCATCTTCCTCAGTCTTTCTTGCCGCGTGGTGCCCGAAGCAGAAGCAGTTCGCAAGTGCCAGTCGGCCAGCTCCTGTAATTCAGCTAACCGAAGACTTCAAAAGCTAAGTACCTCATTGGGGACTCTTTCTTGCCTCAGCCGATGTCAGATAAAGTTAATAATTGTTTAACTTGTGGGAAACAAATACCTCATAAGGATTTCCACTCTTACTGCCTCCCCTACTTTTAGGCCCAGACCACGACGTCTCGGCCTGTTCAGCCTGTGCTTCCTTCAACCGATGCACTCTTAGATGTCGGTCGGAGTTCGCAGAGGAGTTTTTTGGGGCTAGTTTTTCATATAAAATGCCGTTGGAGACCCCGACTTCACATTTAACTAAGAAACGGAAAGACAAGGACCGACACACGCGGGCCCCGGTTTCGGCTGAAACCGCGGCTAGGCCCTACCGCTAGTGTCTCGGTCTCGGCTGATACCGAGTCCTTGGTACTTCCGAACCCCGAAACTGCTCAACCGACGACCTCGGCCCCGGAGGCCCCTGCCGAGTCGGTTATTGAATTTCCTTCAGAAACTGGTGTCTTGGAAGCTTCCGACACCATTCCTCTAGACAAAGCTACACCAGCACGTGGTGCAGCCAGGCCTCCTGCATCCATGTCCATAAAGGCATTCACCAGGGCTAAAGTTGCTAAACACACAAAAACTATGCCTCCCAGGGTTATTCTTCAGGGACCTACTTCTAGTTCACAGATCCTAACTTTGGCAGAGGACCTTATCTCTTTAATCAGGGGTACTCAGCCCCATCCGGACAGGGGCTCTCAACCCCCTCTAGACAAAAGGCCCAGGGTTGAGCCCTCTGATCCCCACTCCTCAGAGGAGGCCTCTGATGGCTCTGTTCACTCGGATTACCAGGAGGAGGCTTTTTTGGCCTACGGGGATTCGGATGCAGTGGAATCTATCCCCTCAGCCTCCCCTCCTGAAGAGCTTTCCTTCGGGGAGACCCTTCACTCTATGAGAGAGCATTTCAAATGGCAGGGCCAGGTATTTTCTGATTCCAGGAAAAGATTAAGAACCTTTCTACATTTACCTCAGCATAGACCTTTGGCTATTCCTCTTGTTTTGAATGTCATTGATGATGTGTACTCTGAGTCTAGTATAACCCCTGACGCTCTGCCTCTGGCCACTGTTAAACCCGACAGGTATTACAGGGTCCCGGACTCGCATAATTTTCTTTACAAGGCCCACTCTGCTGATCCAGAAACTATTTCCCAGGGCCTTAAGGGGGTTGCAGCTGCCACTACTAAAAACCCACTCCCCTCTGAAAAGGAGTCCAGGGCTTTAGAGAGATGGGGTAAAAAAGTGTATACTTCTGCCACTCTTTCTATGAGGGCATTAAATTGTCAATTTCATATGATACAGTACCAAGAGTATTTGTTAGATGAATTGCATAAGAAACTGTCTTTTTCTGAACCCCTTGATCGCAAATCCCTTCAGGATCTGGTACATAACTCCCAGCAGGTTAGCAACCATTTCTTGCAGTGTGGTTATGATGCATTGGAAGCTTCATGTAGGTCAGCAATGACAGGTGCAGTCATACGTAGGCATGCTTGGCTGAAGGAACAATCTCTGCCAGACCATGTTAAAGCTAAGCTTCTGGATACTCCACTGGAAAAGCAAAAATTATTTGGTTCCACTGCTCAAGAGGTCTTTAAGAAATATGAGGAAAAGACGAAATCTGTACAAACACTTAAGAATTTTCTTCAAGTCCAACCACCAAGATTCAGCAGAAATTGGCCTACCAAGAATTGGTCCTTTCCGGACACAGAAAGATTTCAGAGAGGCAGGAACAGGCGTGCCTTAGGTAGAGGGCAAGCTAGGGGCTCCTACAGAGGCCGTCAATGGCAGCCTCCCAACCAGAGAGGTAGTGCAGGACCTACAACTGCTACACAAGGACAGACTCAATGACTTTTCTTTGACTCCGCCAACCAGGGCTCTATTAGAAGCACCTTTAGGCAGAAATCTTTCTTTATTCTCAAAAAACTGGCACAGCATTACAAGGGACAAATGGACACTGCAAATAATAGACAACGGATACAGGTTCCATTTTCACACATTGCCAAAAAGAAAAGGCATGCCAGACCTGCCACCAAATCAAAGGGCAGAGGCTTTGAAACAAATCTCCAACTTAATACAAATGAAAGCTATAGAAAAAGTTCCTCTTTCAGAACAAGGCCAAGGATTTTATTCCAGACTATTCCTTGTTCCAAGAAAAGAAAATCAATGGAGACCTATTCTCGACTTGTCTGCACTGAATACTTATCTCATTGTGCCAAAATTCAAAATGCTGACTCTACAGCAACTCCTTCCCATACTGGGCAAGGGGTCTTGGCTGGTGGCTCTAGACCTCAAGGAGGCATACCTGCATGTCCCTATCAGACAAAGTTGCAGAAGACACCTCAGATTTCTTGCAGGGTCAGAGCATTATCAATTCTCAGCATTGCCCTTTGGCTTATCTACTGCGCCCAGAGTATTCACGAAATGCCTGGCATCAGTAATTGCACACTGCAGACTTCAGGGGATTCAAATATACCCATATTTGGATGACTGCCTTATACAAGCGGACAGCCAACAAACTGGGAAAGGACTTAAATTATGCCTTGGGATATACAGTCAACATGCACAAATCAAGACTTGTTCCATCCCAAAGAATAACCTTTTTGGGTGCGGATCTAGCCACAACCACCCAAATGGCCTTTCTCACAGAAGAAAAACAAAGACAACTACCGGATTACTTCAAGAATCTGACAAGACAAACTCAGCTGACTGCAAGGAAAATCCTGCAGGCCCTGGGTTACATGGCATCCTGCATTCTTTTGATCCCACAAGCAAGGCTGCATATGAGAAAACTACAGTGGTACCTAAGGAGTTTATGGACTCAGCACAGTCACAGCTTAGAAACTTTGATCCCACTCATTCCATGCCTCCAAAAGGAATTTCTGTGGTGGGCTCAGGCCAGCCAGTCCAACAGGGGGCTACCCATCACAAAGCCAAAAGCCACCCAAACTATTACAGTGGATGCTTCAGACCAAGGTTGGGGAGCACACATGGAGGGCAGATGTATTCAAGGACAGTGGTCACAAAAGGAGCTACGCATGCACATAAATCAAAAAGAAATGCTAACAGTGATACATGCAATCGAGGCCTTCAAGCTCTTTCTGCATCAAGGCCACCTACCAGTAAGGACAGACAACACCACAGTTATGTGGTACATAAACAAGCAAGGAGGCACCCATTCCTACCCTCTTTGCAGACTGGCAATGAATCTATGGGATCTTTCCTTGAAACTCAATATACAGCTGCAATCCCAGTTTTTGCCAGGGAAAGACAGTATACTGGCGGACAGCTTAAGCAGAAATATCATGGATGCACGTGAATGGATGCTGCACCCAGACATCTTTCTACAGATAACACAATCATGGGGGAGGACGGACATAGATCTATTTGCCTCCCCCCACAATCATCAACTGAAGAAATTCTGCTCAAGGACATACCACCCACAAGCGTGGAAAGTGGACGCCCTCTCTTTCAGCTGGAGAACTCTAATAGTGTATACATTTCCACCTCTTCCATTAATGACCAAGGTGTTACTGAAGATCAGGACAGAGCAGCCAAAAGTGATTCTGATAGCTCCGGACTGGCCAAGACAGCACTGGTACCCACTGCTAAAGAGCATGTCACGTACAAAACCATGGCCTCTTCCTCTCTGGCCACTTCTACTGACACAGCACAATTACAAAACTCTGCATTCCAACCTGAAAACATTGCAACTAACAGCCTGGAAAATACCTCGACGACTCCTCAGGATAACCTATCCCAGAGAGTGAAGGATATTATTATGGAAGCTCGCCGGCCTTCTACAGGAAAGGCATATTCAGCAAAATGGAAAAGATTTCTCATTTGGAACACCACAAAGGGCCTAGAGGTGACAGTGATGAGCATGGCACATATCCTGGAATATTTGGCAGAAATGTTCCACAATGGTCTGTCTTAATCTTCCATTAAAATTCATGCTTCAGCAATTTCAGCAGAGTACAATACTGATCGACCTGTCTTCTCTCATCCTCTCCTAAGACAGTTTCTAAGAGGAATCAAAAACATCAAACCTCCAAGGAAACCACCTCTACCTGCTTGGGACCTTAACTTCGTGTTGGAAAAACTAACGCTGCCTCCCTTTGAACCAGCAGCATCTGCAGATCTACAGTACCTGTCATGGAAGACTGCCTTCCTTCTGGCCATAACCTCAGCAAGAAGAGTATCTGAGTTGCAGGCCCTGATGGCAGTACAGCCATTCCTTATTTTTCATCAGGACAGAGTTTCATTTGGAACCAATCCTACATTTATGCCAAAAGTGGTATCCAGGGTTTCATTAAACCAAGCTATTCACTTGCCTACCTTCTTTCCAAATCCACAAAATAAAGGGGAGAAACTTCTGCACACCCTGGACATACACAGACAGTTGTGCTACTACTTGGACAGAACTAAAAGTTACAGAAAAACTGACCAGCTGTTGGTAGCATATGCTGCTGGTACACAAGGAAAAGCAATTTCCAAACAGACAATTTCAAAATGGATAGGGAATTGCATTCGTTTTTGTTACTCCTTTCATGGAAAAACTGTGCCAGCTAACATTAGACCTCATTCCACGAGAGCCACAGCCACCTCCACAGCCTTCTTAAGAGGGGTGGCTACCAAGGATATTTTAGAAGCTGCTACATGGAGCTCCGTGCATACATTTGCCAAGCATTACAATTTACCTTTATATTCCAGATCCAAAGCAGGCTTTGCTACGGCAGTCCTGCAGGGCATTTTAGCTACACCATCCTTTACTTAGTTCCTCCACCCCCAGATTGGCTATGGTATTCTACCCATATGTGATGACCGCAGATGCATCCTTGAAGGACATAGTACAGTTTTGTACCTACCATAAATGTAGATGTCCGATAGGTATGCATCTGCAGTCAGGTTTACCCTCCCTCCTTCCCCTCTGTGGTTATTCTTGGGTACTTACCCCTCTTATAGCTAGCTGGGGGGGATCTATTATGGTGTATTTGTTTTTATATTACTGTGCATGTTTGGATTTTTAAATGCATCTCTCCAAATTTAGCCTTCCTTAGAGGGCACCTGGCATCTGGGGCAAGAAAAACTGAGGAAGATGGCGTCGGCTGATGCTTTATACCCCAGGCGCTCTGACGTCGGGGAATGTGCGACATCAGCCGACGCCGGACCCGGACTTTGGAATCCTGCCGACCGAAAGGCTGCCTGAGGCAGGACAACCCATATGTGATGACTGCAGATGCATACCTATCGGACATCTACATTTATGGTAGGTACAAAACTGTACTTTTCCCAGGGATATAGATTCCACTTCCACTCACTCCCAACCCTAAGCGGATGGCCAGACCTCCACCCAAACCAGTGGGCAGAGGCCCAAAAGTGAGTACTTTCTCTTCTCAGTATCAAGGCTATTCAACCTGTCCCAGCAGAACAAAGGGGACAAGGCTTTTATTCCAGACTATTTCTGGTACCCAGAAAAGAAAACTCTTGCTGTCCTATCCTGGATCTATCTACTCTCAACACCTTTTTGGTGGTTCCAAAATTCAGAATACGAACTCTCCACCAGCTGCTTCCTATGCTAGCCAAGGATTCTTGGCTAGCAACCCTAAACTTAAAAGAAGCTTATCTGCACATTTCCATAAGGGAATCTTGCTGGAAATACCTACGCTTCACAGCAGGCTCTATGCACTATCAGTTCTCTGCACTTCCCTTTGGCTTATCTACTGCACCCAGGGTGTTCACAAAGTACCTAGCTCCAGCCATTGCATATTGCAGGCAGAGAAGAATTCAGATTTACCCATACTTGGATGATCGCGGACAGTCAGGAATTGCTACTACAGCACCTGGCATTTGTAAAGAGACTTCCAACTTCACTGGGGTACACCATCAATGAAAGGAAATCGCAGCTGGTACCCAGCCAACAGATTGTATTCCTGGGAGCAAGCTTGAACACAACTTCCCAGATGGCATTCCTCACTCCAGAGAAAAAAAATTTATTTGACAAACTACTTCAATCTTTTGGCCGCCAAAACCTGGCTATCTGCAAGAAAAATACTGCAAGCCCTAGGGTTCATGGCCTCTTGCATTCTACTAATTCCATATGCAAGACTGCATATGAGGAAACTTCAGTGGTACCTAAAATGTCTCTGTTGTCAACATTTTCAGGACCTGGAAACTATTCCTATCATTCCCTTCCTAAGGGCAGAGTTCCTTTGGTGGGCAGAGGCCTGCAACCACAACAATGGACTCCCTTTTCGTTCTACCCCCTGCCACCCAAACCCTGACAGACTATGCATGGGGGGCTCACATGGCAGGGCAGGGCAGTGCATTCAGGGCAAATGAAGCCCAAAGCAAAGGCACCTGCATATCAATCGAAAAGAAATGTTAGCTGTACAGAATACTCTGACAGCCTTCAAAGGCCTTATTCTTCCAGGACAGCTATTGGTAAAGACAGACAACACCACAGTTATGTGGTACATAAACAAGCAGGGGGGAACCCATTACCCACTCTGCAGGTTAGCCATGGCTCTGTGGAACACAACCTTGAGCAGGCAAGTGCACCTGCCAGCTCAATTCCTGCCAGGTAAACTAAATTCACTGGCAGACGACTTAAGCAGAAATCTAATGGAACCACACAAGTGGAAACTGGAACCCAAACTATTCAAGCTTTTGAGTAACCGGTGGGGGGCACCAGAGGTGGACCTTTTTGCTTCCCTTCAGAACTAACAATTGAGCAAATATTGCACCATAACTCCCCACAGCCAAGCTTGGAAAGTAGATGCCCTGTCCTTTGTGGGAAAGCCTCTCAGTCAATGCCTTTCCACCTTTGCCCCTCCTCTTGAAGGTTCTAATAAAGATCAAACTGGGCAAACCAAGGACAATCCTGATTGCACCAGACTGGCCATGCCAGCACTGGTACCCTCTTTTACGAAGTCTGACAGTACTGCCAACATGGCACCTGCCTCAGCTCCTTCCCTGCTGTCCCAGCAGGCGGGCCAGGTTCTGCACCCTCAGCTACAGACCCTGAACTTTGCAGCCTGGCTCATCCCATGAACTCTTCACCAGCAACCCTCAGTATGCAGGTGCTGGATGTCATTCTTGAGGCAAGGAAGGCCTAGTACTAGAAAATCCTATTCGGAAAAGTGGAAAAGATACTGTTCCTGGAGCCAGTCCCAGGGAAGGGACACGACTTTGCCCAGCTTACCTCATATACTAGATTACTTAACAGAAATGCTCCACAAGGGCCTATCCTTTTCTTCAATTAAGGTTCATACCTCTGCCATCTCAGCTCATTATAATACTGAGTCACGCCTCTTCTCTCATCCTCTGGTAAAACAGTTCCTGGAGGAGCCAAAAATGTAGGACCCCCCCAGGAGAGCTCCCACTCCAGCCTGGGACCTTAACTTTATATTAGAAAAGCTCATGCTTCCATTTTGAACCTGCTGCTACAGCAGAGTTAAAATTCCTTTCATGGAAAACAGCTTTACTTCTAGCCATCACTTCAGCAAGAAGAGTGTCTGAATTGCAGGCCCTTATGGCAGTGGAAGCCTTCATTATCTTCCATGCGGACAAGGTTTCCCTCAGGGACTAACCCATCTTTTATGCCCAAGGTGGTGTCTAGTGTGGCTTTAAACCAGTCCATTCATTTGCAAACTTTTTTCCCTAATCCTCAGAATAAATGGGAAAGGCTCTTGCACTCCCTGGATGTGCACAGGCAGCTTAGGTTCTATCTGGACAAGACTAAGCCTCAGAAAATCTGACCAGCTGCTAGTCAGCTTTGCTGCAGGGGCAGAGGGCAAGGCCAGTTAAAAAAAAAACATTTCTAAATGGATAGCACACTGCATCCATTTCTGCTACAAACACCATGGGAAACCTATCCCACAGGGGATCAGAACACATTCCACTAGGGCTACATCTGCCTCTACATCATTCCTCAAGGGATTCCCTACCAGGGAGATCCTGGAAGCTGCAACCTGGATCCCTGTATACACTTTCACCAAGCATTACTACTTACCTATCTTTTCTAAGTCCATAGTTGGATTTGCCACATCAGTCTTACAGGGCCTGATTGCCACCCCTAATGCTTCTTAACTACCTCCACCCTTCCTTAGCTTTGGGAATCAACCCAAATGGGATGACTGCAACAGTGAAACACTAAGAACGTAGTACAGTTGTGTACACTTACCATAAATGAGTGTATTCACTGTTGCAGTCCTGGTTACCCTCCCTCCAGCCCCCTGACTTCTCTTTTCTTCTACCTATCTTTTTTGTTTGGCGTATCTTATATCATGTGTATTTGCTTTTTGCTGGCGGTGTTCCATACCATGTAATTGCTCCCTATTTTGGGGGCACCTGACATCTGGGGCAAGAAAAGCTGATGTAATGGCGTCGGCTGCATGTTTTTATACACCTGACGTCATGGAAGAAGCGACAGCATCTGATGCAGAAATCCCAAGACTCTGGTATTCAGGCTGGTTGAGGGCTACCTGCAGGCAGATAACCCAAATGTGATGGCTGCAACATTGAATGCACTCGTGTACACAACTGTACTTTTTCATCCATAAAATGGAGAGCAAAAACTATCAGCTCCTTATTGGTGATATGGACTTTATCCACCATTACACATTACCATTCTCCAGCCTTCTTGCTGTCTGCAATAGTTTCCTTTTGAATCATGTGTCCAGTCACAGAAATCATTTCATTCTGGATAGTCTTGGAACTGTAAGTATCATTTTTATTTCCAGAATCAAAGTGCTGTCTCAGCATGTCATCTCCACTGTCAAGGCAGAACTCTAACAAAGCTTAAAAGTTCCCAGATTTTGCTTTTGTATCATTCAAGTATCTGGCATCATCCGTGTGTCCTTTAAGGGGCAGGTTTCGAGCCCCACATAAAACTGTGTTTTTTTTTTTTTTTTTTTTTTTTTGCAATAGAACTTAGAATGATAAGGATGTCCTTCAAGGATGCATCTGCAGCCATCACATATGGGTTGTCCTGCCTCAGGCAGCCCTTCAGTCGGCCGGATTCCAAAGTCTGGGTCCGGCATCGGCTGATGTCGCCCTTTCCCCGACGTCAGAGCGCCTGGGGTATAAATGCGTCAGCCGACGCCATCTTCCTCAGTCTTTCTTGCCGCGTGGTGCCCGAAGCAGAAGCAGTTCGCAAGTGCCGGTCGGCCAGCTCCTGTAATTCAGCTAAACCAAAGACTTCAAAAGCTAAGTACCCCATTGGGGACTCTTTCTTGCCTCAGCCGATGTCAGATAAAATTAATAATTGTTTAACTTGTGGGAAACAAATACCTCATAAGGATTTCCACTCTTACTGCCTACCTTGCCTAGGCCCAAACCACGACGTCTCGGCCTGTTCCGCCTGTGCTTCCTTCAACCGACGCACTCTTAGGCGTCGGGCGGAGTTTGCAGAGGAATTTTTTGGGGCTAGTTTTGCTTACAATATGCCGTCGGGGACTCCGACTTCACATTTAATAAAGAAACGGAAGGACAAGGACGGACACACGCGGTCTGCGGTTTCGGCTGAAACCACGGCCAGGCCTACCGTGAGTGTCTCGGTCTCGGCTGAAACAGAGTCCTTGGTACTTCCGTCGACCGAAACCGTACAACCGACAACCTCTGCCTCGGAGGCCACTACTGTATCGGTTATTGAATCTCCATTAGAATCCGGTGTCCAGGAACCTTCCAACACCATCCCCTTAGACAAAACTACACCAGCACGTGGTGCAGCCAGGCCTCCTCCATCCATGTCTATTAAGGCATTCTCAAGGGCTAAAGCTGCTAAACACTCAAAATCTATGCCTCCCAGGGTTATCCCTCAGGGACCCACTACAGGTTCTCAGATCCTTAGTCTAGCAGAGGACCTTATTTCATTAATTAAGGGCTCACAGCCTCATCCGGACAGGGGTTCTCAACCTCCTACAGAAAAAAGGCCCAGGGTTGAGCCCTCTGATCCCCACTCCTCAGATGAGGCCTCTGATGGCTCTGCTCTCTCGGACTACCAGGAGGAGGCTTTTTCGGCCTACGAGGATTCTGATGCAGAGGAATCTATCCCTTCGGCCTCCCCTCCTGAAGAGCTGTCCTTTGGGGAAACTCTGCACACTATGAGGGAGCATTTCCAATGGCAGGGCCAGGAATTCTCTGATTCCAGGAAGAGATTAAGGACCTTCTTGCATTTGCCTCAGCATAGACCTTTGGCTATTCCCCCTGTTTTGAATGTCATTGATGATGTGTACTCTGAGTCTAGCACAACCCCTGACACTCTCCCTCCGGCCCCTGCCAAACCCGATAGGTATTACAGGGTCCCGGAATCGCATCTTTTCCTTTACAAGGCCCACTCTGCTGATCCAGAAACTATTTCCCAGGGCCCTAAAGGGGTTGCTGCTGTCACTACAAAAAATCCACTCCCCTCTGAAAGGGAGTTCAGGGCTTTAGAGCGATGGAGTAAAAAAGTGTATACTTCTGCTACCCTTTCTATGAGGGCTTTAAATTGTCAATTTCATATGATACAGTACCAAGAGTATTTGTTAGATGAATTGCATAAAAAACTGTCTTCACCTGAACCCCTATATCGCAAATCACTTCAGGATCTGGTACATAATTCTCAACAGGTTAGCAACCATTTCTTGCAGTGTGGTTATGATGCATTGGAAGCTTCATGTAGGTCAGCTATGACAGGTGCAGTCATACGTAGGCATGCTTGGCTGAAGGAAAGATCCCTGCCAGACCATGTTAAAGCAAAGCTTCTGGATGCTCCACTGGAAAAGCAAAAGTTATTTGGCTCCACTGCTCAGGAGGTCTTAAAGAAATTTGAAGAAAAGGCAAAATCTGTACAAACAGTCAAAGATTTTATGCAAGTCCAACCACCAATATTCAGCAGAAATTGGCCTTCCAAGAACTGGTCCTTTCCAGACACAGGGAGATTTCAGAAAGGCAAGAACAGGCGTGCCAGAGGTAGAGGGCAAGCTAGAGGCTCCTACAGAGGACGTCAGTGGCAGCCTCCCAACCAGAGAGGTAGTGCAGGGCCTACAACTGCTGCACAAGGACAGACTCAATGACTTTACTTTGACACCGCCAACCCAGGGCTCAATTGGAAGCACCTTTGGGCGGAAAGCTTTCCTTATTCTCAGAAAATTGGCACATTATTACAAGGGACAAATGGATACTACAAATAATAGACAAAGGATACAGGTTCCATTTCCACACATTACTGAAAAGAAAAGGCATTGCAGACCTGCCACCAAATCAAAGTGCAGAGGCTTTGAAACAAATCTCCAACTTAATGCAAATGAAAGCAATAGAAAAGGTTCCTCTCTCAGAACAAGGTCAAGGATTTTATTCCAGACTCTTCCTTGTTCCAAGAAAAGAAAAGCAATGGAGGCCTATTCTCGACTTGTCCGCACTGAATACTTATCTCATTGTGCCAAAATTCAAAATGCTGACTCTACAGCAACTCCTTCCCATGCTGGGCAAGGGGTCTTGGCTGGTAACTCTGGACCTCAAGGAGGCATACCTGCATGTCCCTATCGGACAAAGCTGCAGAAGACACCTCAGATTTCTTGCTGTTTCAGAGCATTATCAATTCTCAGCATTGCCCTTTGGCTTAACTACTGCGTCCAGAGTATTCACGAAATGCCTGGCATCAGTAATTGCACACTGCAGACTTCAGGGGATGCAAATATACCCGTATCTGGATGACTGCCTTATACAAGCGGACAGCCAACAAACTTTGGTAAAACACTTGAATTATGCCATCCACCTTCTTCAGGCCTTGGGATATACAGTCAACATTCAGAAGGCAAGACTTGTACCATCCCAAAGAATAACTTTTCTGGGTGCGAATTTAGACACAACCACCCAAATGGCTTTCCTCATAGAAGAAAAACAAAGTCAACTGCCGGATTACTTCAAAAATCTGTCAAGACAAACTCAGCTGACTGCAAGGAAAATCCTGCAGGCCCTGGGTTACATGGCTTCTTGCATTCTTCTGATTCCTCAAGCAAGGCTACATATGAGGAAACTACAATGGTACCTAAGGAGTTTATGGACTCAGCACAGTCACAGCTTGGAAACTTTGATACCACTCATCCCATGCCTTCAAAGGGAATTTCTGTGGTGGGCTCAAGCAAGCCAGTCAAACAGGGGTCTTCCCTTCAGCAAACCAATAGCCAGCCAAACCATTACAACGGACGCTTCAGACCACGGATGGGGAGCACACATGGAGGGAAGGTGCATTCAAGGACATTGGTCATAAAAAGAGCTACGCATGCACATAAACCAAAAGGAAATGCTGGCAGTGATACATGCAATTGAGGCCTTCAAGCTATTTCTACATCAAGGCCACCTGCTAATAAGGGCAGACAACACCACAGTTATGCGGTACATAAACAAGCAAGGAGGTACCCATTCCTACCCTCTTTGCAGACTGGCAATGAATCTATGGGAACTTTCCTTGACACTCAATATAGAGCTGCAATCCCAGTTTGTGCCAGGGAAGGACAATATACTGGCGGGCAGCTTAAGCAGGAACATCATGGATGCACATGAATGAATGCTGCACCCAGACATCTTCCATCAGATAACACAATCATGGGGAGACCGGACATAGACCTCTTTGCCTCCCCACACAACCATCAGCTGAAGAAATTCTGCTCAAGGACATACCACCCACAAGCATGGAAAGTGGACGCTCTCTCGTTCTGCTGGAGAACTCTAACAGTGTATGCATTCCCACCTCTTCCGTTAATGACCAAGGTCTTACTGAAGATCAGGTCAGAGCAGCCAAGAGTGATTCTCATAGTTCCGGACTGGCCAAGACAGCACTGGAAAGAGTCTCTTTGAGAACCAATCCTTCATTTATGTCAAAGGTGGTATCCAGGGTCTCATTAAACCAAGCTATTCACCTGCCTACCTTCTTTCCAAATCCACAAAACAAAGTGGAAAAGCTTCTGCACACCCTGGACATACACAGACAGTTGCGCTACTACTTGGACAGAACTAAGAGTTACAGAAAAACTGACCAGCTGTTTGTAGCATAGGCTGCTAGTGCACAAGGAAAAGCAATTTCAAAACAGACAATTTCAAAATGGATAGGAAACTGCATTCGTTTTTGTTACTCCTTTCATGGAAAAACTGTGCCAGCTAACATTAGACCTCATTCCACGAGAGCCACAGCCACCACCACAGCCTTCCTAAGAGGGGTGGCTACCAAGGACATTTTAGAAGCTGCTACATGGAGCTCTGTGCATACATTTGCCAAGCATTACAATTTACCTTTATACTCCAGATCCAGAGCAGGCTTTGCTACGGCAGTCCTGCAGGGTATCTTAACTACACCATCCTTTACTTAGTACCTCCACCCCCAGATTGGCTATGGTATTCTTCCCATATGTGATGACTGCAGATGCATCCTTGAAGGACATAGTACAGTTTTGTACCTACCAAAAATGTAGATGTCCGATAGGTATGCATCTGCAGTCAGGTTTACCCTCCCTCCTTCCCCTCTGTGGTATACTTCTTGGGTACCTACCCCTCTTATAGCTAGCTGGGGGGATCTATTATGGTGTATTTGTTTTTTATAGTACTGTGTATGTTTGGATTTGTTTTTGCAATGCATATCTCCAAATTTTAGCCTTCCTTAAAGGGCACCTGGCATCTGGGGCAAGAAAAACTGAGGAAAATGACGTCGGCTGATGCTTTTATACCCCAGACGCTCTGACGTCGGGGAAAGTGCGACATCAGCCGAGGCCAGACCCAGACTTTGGAATCCGTCCGACCGAAGGCCTGCCTGAGGCAGGACAACCCATATGTGATGACTGCAGATGCATACCTATCGGACATCTACATTTATGGTAGGTACAAAACTGTACTTTTTGCCAAGAATCCTATTCCTTCTGATAAGAACTCCAGAGCTCTGGACAGATGGAATAAAAAAGTATACACCTCTGCATCCTTGGCTATCAGAGTACTCAGTTGTCAGTTCCATTTGTTAAAATATCAGCAGCACACTTTGGAACTATTAAAACAAAATATTTTTACCTTTCCTGACTGTGCCAGTTCAAAAGAGTTAGCAGATTTACTGTGCTCTGCTTGTCAAATGGCCAGACACTCATTACACTGTGGATGATGCTCTAGAATCCTCTAGCAGGGCAGCAGTGACAGGATCTGTCATTAGGAAACGTGCATGGCTGAAGGAACAACCTCTCTCTGATCATGTCAAGTCTAAACTTATTGATGCACCCCTGGATAAGGAGCACTTGTTTTGTGGAAAAGCAGAGGAGGTGCTTAAAAAGATGGAAGACAAAGCAAAGTCTATGCAAACAGTAAAATATTTATTTCAGGTTCAACCTCCCAGGTTCAGCAGGAACTTTCCCTCTAAGCACTGGTCCTTCCCTGCACCTAGTAGACAGGGCCAAAGTAAGCCCCTCAGGAACAGACCATCCACGCCCCTATCCCAGGGCCAGCAAAGAAGCAAACCATGGACCCCCCCCCCAAGGCAGGGAGTTCTAAGCCACCCTTCTATGGCAGAAACTCTCAATGACTTCCCCCTCCCCACTCTACCCTCTCTTCACTCACCAAAAACTAGGAGGAAGGCTCTCCCTCTTCAAAGAAAATTGACTTTCTGTAACAAAGAACCAGTTGGTCTCAAGTATAATTTTTCAGGGACACAAATTCTCTTTCAGTGAACTCCCAATTCCAAGAGGGGGTCCCCAGACTTAACTCCAAATCATTGGGCAGAGGCATTGAAATGGGTCCAAACTCTCATATCCCAGGGAGCAGTAGAACCTGTCCCCCCAGATCAAGCAGGCAACTGCTTTTTTTCCAGACTGTTCCTTGTTCCCAGAAAAGAGGGCACTGGGTGCACCATCTTTGATCTATCCATTCTGAACACCTCCCTGGTGGTCCCCAGATTCAAAATGCTCACTTTGCAGTAGCTGCTGCCTGTGCTAACAGAAAAATGCCTGGCTAGTGACCCTAGACCTAAAAGATGTCTTCCACATCCCCATAGGGGAATCCTGCAGGAAATTCCTGTGCTTCAGAGCAGGATCATAACACTTTCAGTTCTCTGCACTGCCCATTGGCTTATCTACTGCACCCAGAGTATTCACCAAATGCTTAGCCCTGGCCATAGCATTTTGCAGACAAATCTTCAGATTTACCCTTACCTGGACAACTGCCTCATTCAGGCAGAGTGCAGAGAAAAGCTGCTCCAGGACCTTCTCTTTGTCAGATCCCTCCTAGCTTCCCTAGGGTTCACCATTTCGAGAAGAAATCAAAGCAAACCCCATCAGGAAGATAATTTTCTTGGGAGCTCTGCTAGACGCAGCATCCCACATGGTCTTCCTATCCCCAGAAAAGCAGAGCTTCCTGCCTCTCTACTTTACCCAGTTGGCTTCCAGAAGTCACCTCACTGCGGGGAAGTGCCTGCAAGCCCTGTGATACACGGCATCTTGCATCATTCTAATTCCTCTGGCCAGGCTTCACATGAGAAAACTGCAGTGATACCTAAAGAACCTTTGTTGCCAGCACTCTGTTTCTAGAGATCTCTGTCCCTCTGATCCCTTGTATAAAGGCCAGGTTTCTCTGGTAGACAGAGGCCTGTGCCAAGAACAAGGGTCTTCCCTTCATCCTCCGCCCTACTGGCCAGACCATCACCACCGATGCCTCAGACATTGCTTGGGGTGCTCACCTAGCAGGCAGGTGCACCCAAAGTCCTTGGGATGCCCAGTACCTTCACTTACAGGAAGCTTACATCCTTCTAAGTTGGGTACTGCTGATTGAGGGCTCAGTGTCTGTTATTCTAAAAGTGTATTAATTCTGGTTTAAGCACTTGGGCTTCAGGCCAGTTATTTTACATTAAGAGGGTTCGAGGTCTGCACTCTTGTGGGAGGAGAGGCTGGACTCTGCCCTTCTGAGCTGGGAATTTCTGGTTAAAGGCTTATAGTGCCTGCATATTTGAACTGCTTCTTATTGAAATTGGTATACCTTGTTTGCTGTAGCATAGACTAGATCCAGGCCTGCTGAATCTAGCTTTGTTTGTGTAACTTGAGCACTAATGCAGGCATTCTTTAAAGTATTCAATTGTATTTATTACTGCTTGGTAGTAACTTGATTAAAGTGTAGCTATCATTCTAAGTCTTTTGGATTAAGCACTTGGGCTTCAGACAAGTTGCTTTACATTAGGAAGGTTTGTGGCCTGCACTGTGGTGGCAGGACAGATAGCTTACATCCTAAGTTGGGAACTGCTGATTAAGGGCTCAGTGTCTGTTATTCTAAAAGTGTATTAGTTCTGGTTTAAGCACTTGGGCTTCAGGCCAGTTATTTTACATTAAGAAGGTTCATGGTCTGCACTCTTGTGGGAGGAGAGGCTGGACTCTGCCCTTCTGAGCTGGGAATTTCTGGTTAAAGGCTTAAAGTGTCTGCATATTTGAACTGTTTCTTACTGAAATTGGTACACCTTGTTTGCTGTAGCATAGACTAGATCCAGGCCTGCTGAATCTAGCTTTGTTTGTATGCTTGTTGTTTGTTTGCTTATTTCCCTGAAACGCTAATTCCACCTAAAATGCTGCTTTTCAGCGCTTCTGTGGATCCCTAGTGATATCTGCATTGCTTACTGTACTTATTTCCTTGTTTCACTTGAAAGAAAGTTACTGTTTGTCATTTTTGCATTTAAGTTACCTGTAACACATTGCATTTAAGTTACCTGGCACTTGCTCACTAAAGCAATTATATGTCACCACTAATAAATTAAAAGCACTACACCCTCACAAACTCCCCTTGAGTACCTTGTTCCCCATTGGCCCTTTTTTTCAATTATAAAGGAATTCCCAATACTATTCTAGCATGTCCAAAGGTCAGTTGTCAATCTCCTCTCCGGTCCAGCTGGTGAATCTGGGAATCTTGAGGCAATGTTACAACTGCCTCATGTACACAGACAACCCTCTCCTCCTCCCAACAAATTCCAGCACATGTGAGAGATGCAACCATATAGCCAAACTGGAGGTTAAGCTCTCTCAACTCAGTACTGGCGTAACCAGTCAGGAGGAGAAGGAAACCACACTCACTACGATTCCAGTCTCACATAGACCAACCACGACACAAACCAAACACACAAAAACATACTCGGAGGCTCTAAATAAAAATCTGCCTAAACAGCAGAGACCTCCAAAGCAGACACCCAAGCAACCGCTACCCCAAAACAAAACACGTACAACACATATCTCACAAAGCCAGTGTGCCGAACAGTCACAGCCCTTAAGGCTAAACAACACACCTGATATACTTGTAATAGGTGACTCTATCGTCAGGCACACTGACGTCCCATTCACCAGGCTGAACAAGAAGGTGGTCACGGTGAGCTGCCTGTCGGGCGCTAGGATCTGCCACATAACACAAGCACTTAGGTCACTCCAAGGCAAGTACAAATATGACTCTGTCATTGTCCATGCTGGTGTGAATGACCTGAGACGTACCTCCCTGAACTACATGAAAAGAGACATAGAGGAGCTCTCTGAGCATGTAGCCCAGGCCGGTATGACCCTGACCTTGAGTAGCATCCTTACCCTCACCAAGAATGATGCCACAATATGAAGACAAGATGATCAATTTCAACAATTGGCTTAAGTATTGGTGTCATTCAAAGGGGATCCAATGCCTGTCAGCCTGGGATGACATGCTCGAGACGCCATGATGCTTCGCTAGGGACGGCTTGCACCTGTCACCCCTGGGCTTTCGGATATTGGCAAAGGCTCTTGCTTCCCCCATAGTGCCTTTTTTAGGCAAGGCTCAAAAGACAAACCCACCTCCATAGGTATCACAAGGGATAAGAAACTAAGAGTAATGCTACTCAATGCCAGAAGTCTAAACCTCAAGATGCACTTTTCGAAACTCTCCTTAGCATGGAGAACATAGATATCTGTGCAGTAACAGAAACCTGGTTCAAGGCTCCCAAGAGCACCCCAGCACTACCAGGTTATACCTCATACCATGCTTTTCGGCCCCAAAACTTGGACCGAACGACAAAAGGAGGGGGAGTATCGATATTCATCAAAGATACCCACACCTCCAGGTTGGTGGCAAAGCACGAAGCATCAGAGACTATCCATATGCAACTAACAGAGGGTAAAATTGCCTTCCAGTTTATAGCCTGCTACAGACCACCCTCCCAAACCCAGGAACCCCACTCGGCCTTCCTGAGAACACTGGAAAATATGAAGGTCTCTCCAAATACCATTATATTGGGCGACTTCAACTACCCAAACATAGACTGGGAGCATTACTCTAGCTCCAACACCCTAGCCCAAAGGTTCCTAGAATTTATAAACTCAAATGCTATGGAACAACTTGTTACCACTCCCACAAGAGGGGAAAACATACTGGACCTGATCATCACCAACATGGGGACTCTATGCTCCAGACCAGAAGTGTATCTGGTAAGATCTACCACTGGTAAGATCAGACCATAAACTAATCTCACTGGATATTCACATCCCGACCCCACCCCCTGCCCAGAAAACCACAGTGAAAAACTTCTCTAAAGCAAATTTCACACTCCTCAAAACCGAGGTGGAATCCTTCAAAGCCCCCTGAGCCTGTGGAAAATACCTCCCAGGCCGCAGAATCTTTTATAAGCGCATTCTAGGAACACCTTCAGGAATGCATGGATCATGCAATCCCAAATAAAACCAAGACCCAGTCCTCCAAAGGCAGACGTCCTGTCTGGTGGACCCCAGCCATAAGCAAACTATACAATAGAAGGAGGAAGCTACTACATGATCGTGCAAAATCCCAAAAAGGGAAGGCATCTCTGATCAGTATTAGCAAAAAACTACGGGCACTCATAAAATCGTCTAAGGCCAGCTTCAAGAGAAAAATTGCACAGGACACTAAGGATAATCACAAGGCTTTCTTTAGTTATGTTAGGAACCTGGGTGGGAATTCCCAGATATGCTCAGAATTAGTCCAAAATGACAAAAAAATACATCGAACCCACAGACATTGCCAACATCCTAGCTGACAGGTTCAGCGCAAACTTCTCCCCCCCCCCCTTCCCCACCAAAAGGGCAAATATCTATCCCAGCAGAGTGCTGCCCCCCTGACATCTCAGATGATCAGGTAAGAGCCGCCCTCTCCAAAGCAAAAATCACAGCATCAATGGGACCAGACTGTGTCCCGGGCTGCATCCTACATGAACTCCAAGAAGAGCTAAACCCAAACATAAAACTACTGTTCAGTCTCAGCCTTACTACAGGATATGTTCCCAAAGAGTGGCGTACAGCAACAGTGGTCCCTCTCCACAAAGGTGGTGCCTTAACGGATCCTGTAAACTATTGCCCCATAAGCCTGACTAGCTTGGTCTGCAAAGCTATGGAAAGGATCATCATGGACCTCATAAATAAAGATATTGGGGACCTACAGACACTGGATCCTACCCAATTCGGCTTTGTTAAGGGCAGATCCTGCCTCTTAAACATGGTCGATTTCTTTGAAACAGTCACCAAGGCCATTGACGAGGGGAAGGTGGTCCACACAGCCTACCTGGACCTCGCAAAAGCCTTTGATACAATACCCCACTCGGGCATTATAGATAAGCTCACCAGCTTAAATATAAACCCCTATGTCACTAGATGAGTTGCAAACTGGCTCAAGGACAGAACCCACATGGTTAGAATTGCTGGAGCCATGTCAGACTCCAAACCAGTTACAAGTGGCGTCCCACAAGGCTCAGTCCTGGAACCTCTCTTGTTCGGTGTATATTTCTCGGAGGTACAAGTCAACACGTAAGGACTGTGGCTGACCAAGTTTGCAGATGACTGCAAACTGGGCGCCATAATCGACTCTCCAGCCGACACAAGTATCCTCCAAAAGGGCCTCGTAGAAACAGACAACTGGTGCCAGAGCCATGGCCTCAAGCTAAATGCCAAAAAGTGTATAGTCATCCCCTTTGGCAAAAACAAAGTGCCCACAAATTACCACATAGGTGGTAATCCATTAAGTACAGAAGAAGTAATTAGGGACCTGGGGACCCAAGTTGATAGCAATCTCTCATTTGACAACCACGTGGCCAAAGTGGTTAGAAAAACATTTTATCTAGCCCACCTAATCATGAAGGGATTCAGATCTAGATCAGGGGAGGTATTAGTGCCTCTTTACTCATCAGGCCCATAATTGATTACAATGCCCCTTTTGGGATGTACCTTACCAGACACCTGCAGCAACTGGAAAGACCCCAAAAGTACCTCACCAAGAGGATCAAAGGGCTCAAACAGATGCCATATGTTGCCCGGTTAAAGAAACTCCAGCTCTACTCAGTGTCATACCGCCTGCTCAGAGGCGATCTGTGCCTGACGTACAAAGCCATGTCCAACCTGGAATTAATGGACATGCTGCACCTCATAAAATCCAAATCCCATCGAGCTATGCACTCGATTGACTTGAACCTCAGCACTGAAATAAATAGGACATGCTGGAGGGACAGATTTATAACCCAGAGGCTCCCTTCACTCTGGAATAAAATCCCAGTCCCAGGTTAGGCAGATTCCCTCATTGACTCTCTTCAAGAGGAATCTTGATGGGTGGATGGGAGATCGTAGGTTTACCCCGGGTATCACTTCTGTGTCACTGTTAAGACAGAGGCACAGTATACTAACCTTGAAAAAGGGCATAGCAAAATTAATTTAAAATGGGTGGCGAAAGCCAAACACACTCTGGCTAGGCTTATAAATGCCCTAGGGCAGATAGCCTAGTATGAACCTATGAACACATCAATTAGAAAGAAATGATAGCAGTACAAAAGTCTCTGACATCCTTCAAACCCCATATCAGGCCAGGGGTTCTCCGTATAAAAACAGACAACACCCCAGTAATGTGGTATATCAACAAACGGGGGGACCCAATCTTACCTCTGTGTAGACTAGCCATGAACTGTCTGACAGTTGCCTCCATGGGTTTACACCTAATTGCCCAGTACCTACCAGGGGTCAACAACACCCTGGCAGACCACCTAAGCAGAAACTTACTGGACCCCCATGAATGGCAGCTCCACAGGGAAATCTTTCTGCAAATCACTCAGCAGTGGGGGAATCCGGAGGTGGATCTCTTTGCTTCGCACGTCAACCACCAGCTGCAAAAGTTCTGTACTAGGGAGTATCACCTCCTAATGTGGCAGGTGGCTGCCTTGACCTTTGTGTACGCGTTCCCTCCTCTGCCTCTTAATGCCCAAGGTACTGATCAAAATAAGGGAGGAGAGACCAAAGCCATCCTCTGCTCCAGATTGGCACAGGCAGCATTAGTACCCCTTACTGCACAGCCTGACCTTACAGCCCTCCAAGCAGTTTCTCCTAATCTCAGACCATTTGACCCAGGTGAGGGGGGAGATACTGCACCCATACTTGCAGATTCTCAATCTTTCAGCATGGCTTATACCGTAAAAGCTGACAAGAGTCCCTGTTAAGCAAACAATTCCTATACATTATTACAGAGGCCAGATGGCCCAGCATCAGAAAATCTTATGCAGGGAAATGGAAAAGATTTTGCTCCTGGAGCCAGTCCAGAAGGGCCAATACCTCACATCCTTCCATCCCTCTTATTTTGGATTACCTAGCCGAGTTGCTTAAAAGTGACCTCTCCTTTTCTTCTTTTAAAATCCATGCCTCAGCCATTTCAGCCCATTACGATTCAGACCTTACCCCTCTTCTCTCATCCTTTGATTAAACAATTCCTCAGAGGGGCTTCTAATATCATATCTCCCAGAAGGCCTCCTACGCCAGCCTGAGACCTGAATTATGTTTTAGAAAAACTAAACTTACCTCCATTCGAGCCTGCTGCTTCAACAGAATTGAAATACCTCTCCTGGAAGACTGCCTTCTTACTAGCTATCACCTCACCAAGAAGGGTTTCAGAACGTCAGGCACTCATGCCTGTTGAACCCTTCATCATTTTCCATGCAGACACTGTCTCCTTGAGGACTAACCCCTCCTTTATGCCCAAGGTGGTATCTGATGTGACCCTCAACCAGGCCATACACCTACGCACCTTCTTTCCCAACCCTCAAAACAAGGGAGAAAGAATTCTGCACTCACTAGACATGCACAGACAGCTCAGATACTATCTGGACCATACTAAACCCTTCAGAGAAACAGACCAGCTGCTTGTCAGCTTTGCCCCAGGGGCAAAGAGGAAGCCCATTTCCAAGCAAACCATTTCCAAATGAATATCACACTGTACCCATTTCTGCTACAAGACTACATGGGAACCCCCCCCCCAAAGTTTATTCGTACCCATTCCACTGGGGCAGCTTCCACTTCCACAGCCTTCCTCAGAGGAGTCCCCACTGGGGACATCTTGGAAGCTGCCGCCTGGACCTCTGTCCATACCTTTACAAAGGATTACCACCTACCTTTTTTTTCTAAGTCTAGGGCAGGGTTTGCCTTTTCAGTTCTGCAGGACATGCTGACCCATGCCTAGGGCTCCAACCTATCCTGCCATTCCTCTCCTCAGCTTTGGGAATCCTCCCACAGGTGATGACTGCAACAGTGAAACACAAAGAACATAATACAGTTGTGTATGCTTACCATAAATGTAGATGTTCGAGTGTGTTCACTGTTGCAGTCCTGGTTTCCCTCCCTCCATCCCCCTTATATCCTTGTCTCCTAGGGGGACATAAGCTTCCCATGGTGGCTTTTAGTCACGAGGACCACTTTACCTTATTTCCTTGTGCGTCTCACAGGTTAGGGCAAGAAAAAGTGATGTAATGACATTGGCTGGGCTGCCTTGCTTTATAGCACTGACAGCCTGACGTCAGACTACAGGCGACTGCAGCCGATGCAGAAAAACATTGACTCTGGTGTTCGGGCTGGTCGAGGGCTACCGCAGCAGGGATAACCCACAGGTGGTGACTGCAACAGTGAACACACTCAAACTTCTACATTTATGCTAAGTGTACACAATTGTACTGTCTGCATATTATATATATAAACTATGAATCTACTTTGTACCCCACCACTTAACTAGAATTTTCTGCTTTAGTTAGTTCATTCCTTCATCACAACATCCTTGAATTTCTAAGCACTAATCACAATTTTTTTATTAACTGCAAAATCAGCTTGGCTGGATGAGTTTTGTAGGGCTTGATTTGTACTGTTCACACTATCTGGTGTGTGTGGTAGCCTTGCTATCTCTGAAATAGTATCCACATCAGTACCTTTGAACTTCGGGACTTGTGTGGGGAGAGCTGAGACTTGTAACTGACAAAAAAAAAATTACCCTTTATGGACATAGTGTTTCAGCTACATAGCTTCTGAATGCCCATAACCTTTTACTTATGGATGCATTCAGGCTAGTAAAAGCCAAACCCTACTATCTGCAGAGGTGCATGTTTCAACCATCTTATTGACCTCTGCAAACAACTGTAGCTCCTCATGGTGTGAAGACCTTTTTTTTGGTCTGCCTTTAACTAAACAACTTACCATCTAATAATAGGCAGCATTAGAAAGTGGAAGAAATTATTAGCAAAACAAATTAACACTAAGCCTGCTATTCTAGGATATGCTGCGGTAGAAAAATGGATCAGTGTTTGTCACTTATTCATATTTTCATGTTGCAGTTCATATTTACATAGCTGAGAGCTCTACATGTTATTGAAGAGTATAGTGGGGTATGCCATGGTGGTAGACAGGGAAATTCAGTGCCCATTTACATCACATTATACCTGAATTATCACTAGTTGCTTATTAGTAGTTATGAAAATAAACAATATTTCCATATGTACTTAATATTTTAGAAACTAAGGTACGAACCTTTGCATGACATCAGGTGAAACCATAGCTGTTTAAGAAAACCATCATTGATATTTCAACTGTAAGATGCACATCTTGAGAGATGTTCATTATTATTTATATTGCTAGATTATACAGTTATGCATATGTATTTCTGTAAATATTTCACTAAAATGCACTTATGGAGGAATTTATTGCTGTCATGTGAAAGCTTATGTCTGGTTAAGACAACTGTTCCAACTTCATCTTTTTTCGGCTGCTCCCGTTAGGGGTCGCCACAGCAGATCAACTGTTTCCATTTCTTCCTGTCCTCTGCATCTTGCTCTGTCACACCAACCACCTGCATGTCCTCTCTCACCAGATCCATAAACCTTATATTAGGACTTCCTCTTTTCCTGTTACCTGGCAGCTTCATCCTTAGCATCTTTTTCCCAATATACTCAACATCCGGCCTCAGCACATGTCCAATCCAACACAATCTTGCCTCTATAGCTTTGTCTCCAAATCTTCCAACCTGGGCTGACCCTCTAATATACTTATTCCTAATCCTGTCCGTCCTCGTCACACCCAGTGCAAATCTTAACATCTCCAACTCTGCCACATCAAGCTCTGACTCCTGCCTTTTTGTCAATACCACTGTCTCCAACCCATATAACATAGCTGGTCTCACCACCCTCTTGTAGACCTTCCCTTTCACTCTTACTGGTACTCGTCTGTCACAAATCACTCCTGACACTCTTCTCCACCCACTCCATCCTGCCTGTACTCTCTTCTTCACCTATTCTAACACACTCACCATTGCTCTGAACTGTTGATCCCAAGTACTTAAACTCATCCACCTTTGCCACCTCTACACCCTGCATCCTCACCATTCCTCTGACCTCCCTCTCATTCACACACATATATTCTGTCTTAGTCCTGCTGACCTTCATTCCTCTTCTCTCTAGAGCATATCTTCACCTCTCCAGGGTCTCCTCCACCTGTTTCTTACTTCATCTGCAAACATCATAGTCCATGGGGACTCCTGTCTGATTTAGTCTGTCAACCTGTACGTCACCATTGCAAATAAGAAAGGGCTCAGAGCTGATCCTTGATGTAATCCCACCTCCACCTTAAACGCATCCATCACTCCCACCTCAGACCTCACCGCTGTCACACTACCCTCGTACATATCCTGTACCACTCTTACATACTTCTCTGACACTGCCGACTTCCTCATACAATACCACAACCCCTCTCTAGGCACCCTGTCCTATGCTTTCTCTAAATCCACAAATACACAATGCAACTCCTGACCTTCTCTGTACTTCTCCATCAACACTCTCGGAGCAAACATTGCATCTGTAGTACTCTTTCCTGGCATGAAACCATACTGCTGATCACTAATCATTACCTCCCTTCTTAACCTAGCTTCCACTACTCTTTCCCATAACTTCATGCTGTGACTGATCGGTTTAATCCCTATGTAGTTACTACAGCTTTGCACATCACCCTTACTCTTAAAAAATGTTACCAAAACACTTTTTTTCTTCTTTCCTCAGGCATCCTCTCACTTTCCAAGATTTCATTAAACAGTCTAGTTAAAAACTCCACTGCCATTTCACCTAAACACCTCCATGCTTCCACAGGTATGTCATCTGGACCAACAGCCTTTCTGTTCTTCATCCTCTTCATAGCTATCCTTACTTCCTCCTTGCTAATCCACTGCACTTCATGATTCACTATCCGCACATCATCCAACCTTCTCTCCCTCTCATTCTCTTCATTCATCAACCCCTCACAGTACTCTTTCCGTCTGCTCAACACACTCTCCTCGCTTGTGAGTACGTTTCCCTCATTATCCTTTATCACCCTTACCTGCTGCACATCTTTACTAGCTCGGTCCCTCTGTCTAACCAATTGGTACAGGTCCTTTTCTCCCTCCTTAGTGTCCAACCTTTTATTCAACTCTTCATACACCTTATCCTTTGCCTTCGCCACCTCTCTCTTTGCCATGCACCTCATCTCCTTATACTCTTGTCTACTTTCTTCATCTCTTTGTCAATCCCACTTCTTCTTCGCCAACCACTTTCTCTGTATACTCTCCTGTACTTCTTAATTCCACCACTGGGTCTCCTTGTCCTCCTTCCTCTTTTCATATGTCACACCAAGCACCTTTCTAGCCATCTCTCTTACTAGCTCTGCTGTAATTACCCAGCTATTCGGTAACTCTTCACTGCCACCCAGTGCCTGTCGTAACATCACCTCATAATTACCCTTTTTATATATAAAACAGATATTTTATATATATATATATATATATATATATATATATGTGTGTGTGTGTGTGTGTATATATATATATATATATATATATATATATATATATATATATATATATATAAAAATAGATATAGATGTATGTGTGTGTATATACATATATATATATATATATATATATATATATATGTGTGTGTGTGTGTGTGTATATATATATATATATATATATATATATATATATATATATATATATAGGTCTACCTGAAAACGCCGAAATTGCAGATCGCCAACAGTGAGATACCGGCAGAAGATCGACAACGGAGAAGACTGACATTTGAGAATCCCGACGCTGAGAACACTGGCATGTTAAGGTAAGTGTGTGATAGGGACAGACGTTAGGGTCAGGGTGTGGGTAAGGTAAGTGTGTGATAGTGACTGACGTTATGGTAGGGTGCGAGTCAGGTAAATGTGCGATAGTGACACCTTGAGGGTTAGGGGCAGATTAAGTGAGTTAGGGTGAGGGTGCAGGTAAGTCAAGTGTGCGATAGTGACGGACCTTAGGGTTAGGGTTTGGATTAAGGTTAGTTCATAGATAGTTGTGTATGTAAGGTTTAGTGTAGGTTTGTAAGGTTTTTGGTGTGCCTGTGTTGTGTGTGTGTTTTTTGGGAAAGGTACATGTTTTGTTGATTGTCGGGATTTTGATTTGTCGGGCATGTGAAGTTTCGTGTTTTTGAACTTTTTTTTTCTTCAGTTTTTTCGTGTCTGTTATTTCATTGTCTGTGTTTTGGCGTGTCTGTGTTATCCGGTAGACCCATATATATATATATATATATATATATACAAACATCACACACACACACACACGGTTTATTATCAAAATGTAGAGTGCAGGTTTGGGGAACGCGGGAATGCCAAAAGTCATTAGGCTGCTTCCTGTGTTGCTGACCTGCACAGCAGCGAGTGGGTAGTACAACGAATGACGCTGTGCATTCGCACATATGTAGTCGACATTTCGACTAGAGATCGCACTAAAGTGAGGATTGGAAAATGACCCTTTTTGAACCAATGCACACCACGAATTTACCTAGGTTTCGTCTTTAATCAGACTTCTTCAGAATACAAATGATAAAAAACACTCCCTTTTTAAATAAAACACTTGATAATGACATCATCAGACAATTTTCAAAGTAAAAGAAACAGTACAATCAATGCTAAAAACAATATGCAGAAACATGAACTGAACAACAGTTCCATAAACTACTTCAAATAAATGCTGGTAGTAAGGTCAACAATAATCATTAAATATACATACATATATGAGTACAAAAAGGTTCCAGTCAGTGATAAAACCTAGCCTAAAATGTTCCTTAATCTCAAAATAGGCATAATGCTAATACAATCATTAATGCCTGGAAACACCAAAGCATTTAATTTCAGCTGCCATTTCATCTCACAAATGTCAAGGTGCACATCTAGCTTTCTACCCTGGGTATCAACCATAACTTGCTGTATGACACTAAATTTGAAAGTGTGACCCACATTAGATTCAGTATGCCTATATAAGGCATTGGTCTTCTTCTTTAATCTAATGTCAGATTGATGCTCAATAATACGATCCCTAAATGCCCTACTAGTCTTTCCAACATAAAAGGCCGGGCACTGCCCACACAAGGCCACATAAACTAAACTCCTACTGTGATAGTCAAAATGGCCCCCAGACTTAATAGTGACCCCAGCCACTTTGTAATTGAAACTAGTAGGATTGATCAAAGGACATACACTGCACCTACCACATTTGAAAGTACCCCTACTCCTGTTGGAAACAAGGTGAAATACCTCATCCCTTTCTAAAAGCTGCTTAAATGAACGACCCTTCCTAAAAACACTTCTAGGTGGTAGCCCTAATTTTTCACTAACCATAGGGTCTAGCCTCAAAAACTTCCAATTGTTCATAACTATCTCAGCAATAATAGGTGCATCAAAAGAATAAGTGGTGATAAAAAACAGCTTGTTACCCTCATCAGTCCATGTGACGTCAACAACCCTCTCAGATTCAGTGGTAACCATACCCACACTCACTCCATCTCCAACATCAACAGCTAACCATACCGATCCAAAGTCAGGTTTTCCTTGTAATAAGGCCCAATAGACACCACTTGCTCTTTTAGATATAACCTCATCAGCTATGCATGTACATAATGCTAACGGGTAACCACGCCTGATAAACATCAACTTAATAAATTCAACCTTCTTATAAAAGTCAGCATCCAAACTAGTCATCCTTGCTGCCCTGACCATTTGCCCTTTTACAATTGCTTTCTTTTGATGGTCAGGGTGACAGCTTGAATAACTCAAATAAGAATTTGAAAAGGTGGCCTTCCTATGAATTGTGGAAATCAAAACAAAATCAACAGGATTGATAGTCAAGTGAACATCCAAATAATCAATTTCAACTTTACTCAAATTATGAGTAAACTGCAAAAATCCGACCAAATTGTTGATGTACTCCATAAGTGCGCATACCTCATCAAATCCACCTTCCCAGACAATAAGCAAATCGTCTAAGAAGCGCGTGTAAAAACTAACATGGGGCATAAACCGGCTAGTAAATAAAAATTCTTGCTCCCAGTATGCCATGATGTAATTGGCGTACACCGGGGCACAAGCCGCCCCCATAGCAACACCAGTTGTTTGCTTGTAATAACATCCCTCAAATTGAATGAAGTTATTATTAAGGACAATTTCCATCAAACCTGTTAACAAGTTAATTCTATCCTGGTCATATAACCCAGTTTTAAACAACTGCCGCTCCAACCATTCCAACCCTATTATTGTAGTAATGACCGAAAACAGGTTGACAACATCCACTGTAATTAATATAGTGTCATTGCCAATCTTGACTCCTTTTAACTTCTCCAAAAATGACCAGGAATCTTTGGTAATGTAATCAAATTTCTTTAAGCCCTTTTGTAACTCATGATCCAAGAATTTACTTATAAAACAGGTTTTACTACGCTTCCCGTCCACAATAGGTCTGAAGGCTAAGTTGTCTAAACCCTTATGTATTTTTGGTATTCCAAAAATCCCACTAACCAGTGGGTAATCATTCTTCAAATAATTATACTCTGCTTCATTAATGTGACCCTGCCATAATAAATCATCAATGAACAAATTAACCTTACTATAAGCAATGTTACGTTGATTGAGGCTAACCTCTTCATAAGTGTCCGAAGCCAACATGGCCATCATGTTATTTACGTAATCAATCCGATCAGTAAGAACTAAGCCATTGCCTTTATCAGGCTTCATAAATCTAATGGTTACATCATTTACTAAATCCTTTAACAAAGCACGCTCATCACTAGTTAAATTATCCATTCTGTCATAAGCCTGCTTAATATAGGAATACCTCCCCTGAGCAAAATGCTCTCTAATTTCAACTTCACAAATCCTTTCATACAAATTGATCACACCATTACTAGGGGGCATAAACTTACTTGGATGTTCTTCATCTCACATTGCTGCAGTCCTTACATATGGGTAGTCCGCTGTCCTCGGTCGGCCCGAATACCAAAGTATTAGGCTGACGTCGGTCAAGGCGCTTAAAACTGACATCAGGACGTCAGGGTACAAAAGCGCATGACCGACGTCATTTCCTCAGTCTTTTTTGCCGCATGGTCCGATGCAGAAGCAGCGTTGCAAGTGCCGTTCGGCGTTCTGAAATTTTTCGAATTCGGAGTTTCAGACCGAATCCAAGTTGGCTAAGTACCCCGTTGGGGATTATTTTGGTTTTTTCTTGCCTCAGTGTTTTACCGGATGTCAGAAAAAGTGAATAACTGTATTTCTTGTGGGAAACAGATACCGCATAGGGATTATCATTCTTTGTGTATTCCTTGTTTGGGGCCTGAGCACGACGTTGTTGGGTGTCGCTTTTGTGCTAGGTTCAATAAACGCACTATTAAGCGAAGGTTGGATTGTGCTAGGCTGGTCTTTGGGAAGCGGTGCAATTATAATATGCCGTCGGATTCTCCGGCGCCCGCTTCTGCGAAGAAGCGCAAAGACAAAACAGTTAAACCCAGGCAAGATGAGTCATCCGTTCCGGACGCCGGTTCTTTAGAAGCTTCAGTGGAACCGGTGGTTCCGACGGAGACTTCTCTGGAGTCTCAGGGGGAGACTTTGATTTTGCAGGAGGTGGTCTCTCAGGAGGCAGGTCAGGCTGAAGGGGCTTCCCAAGTTACTGTACTCCCCTCCCTTCCTAGGGTGGTTAGGCCTTCTCCTTCTGTTTCCAAGGCTTCTCCCAGAGGCAGGCCAGTTTCAGCTTCTGTTGGTGTCACTCCTAGTTCAGCAGGGTCTGTGCCTAAGAAGCACATGCTTAAAATGGCAGAAGATTTAATTACTCTGATTAGAGGTTCTATGCCCCCTCCTGATAAGAGGCCTAGGGTGGAGCCAGAGTTGGGAAGTTTTGAGCAGGCTTTGGATATTTCAGAGTCTTCAGCTGAAGACTTGCAGGAGTATTCTCCTTATTCTGATGCAGATGATTCCACTCCTTCTGCTTCTCCTCCAGAGGTTTTTTCTTTTTCAGAGACACTTCATTCTATGAGGGAACATTTTAAGTGGGAAGGTCAGGACTTCTCTGATTCTAGGAAAAGGCTTAGGGAGTTTTGCTGTTACCCCAGCATAGGCCCTTGGCTATACCCCCTGTTCTGGATGTTGTGGAAGATGTGTTTGCAGAGGCTTCACTTAATCCTGATTCTCTGCCTCCTGCTCCTGTTAAACCGGATAGGTATTACAGGTTGCCTGAGGCTCATAAATATCTTTATAAGAGTCCTAGGGCGGACCCAGAAACTATTAGTCAGGGACCTAAGGGTGTCAAGGCCTCTGTTGTAAAAAATCCGGTTCCTCTAGATAAAGAAGCCAGAGCTTTGGCTAGATGGGGAAAGAAGGTCTATACATCTTCTACCTTAGCTATGAGGGCTTTGAATTGCCAGTTTCGTATGTTGAAATATCAAAACTTTCTTCTTTCTCAATTGAAGTCTAAGGTGGATGCTCTGGCGGAAGGCATTGAGTGTAAAGAGTTGCAAGATTTGGTGCATGTCTCTGAACAAGTGGGTAAGCATTCATTGCAGTGTGGTTTTGATGCTGTGCAGGCCTCGTCTAGGGTGGCTGCCACTGGCTCAGTTCTTCGCAGGCACGCCTGGTTAAAGGATCAGAATTTATCTGACCATGTTAAGACAAGGATTTTGGATGCTCCTTTGCAGTCTGATGTGTTGTTTGGTTCACCTGTGGAATCAGTCTTGAAGAAAATGGAAGACAAGGCTAAGTCTATGCAGGCTGTTAAGGATTTTTTGCAAGTTCAGCCTCCGAAGTTTAGTAGGAATTGGCCTGCTAAGGGGTGGACGTATCCTTCTTATGATTCTCAGTCTAGGGGTAGATCTAGGCGTGGTAGGGGCAGAGCTCAGAGTTCTTTCAGGCCTAGAACAGGAGTTCACCTGCACAATCTTCGGTGAGGGCAGGGGCCAGTCCTTTCGTAAACAGGCCCAATGACCTACTTTTCAGCTGCCAGATCCTTCTTGCCTGGCAGCACCTTTGGGAGGAAGGTTAGCACTCTTCAAGGAAAATTGGATGTTGATTACCCAAGACAAATGGGTATTGGATATCATACACCAGGGTTACAAGTTTTATTTCCATACCTTGCCTCCTTTCAAAGGTATGCGGACGTTCCTCCTCAGCAAAGACTAGAGGCTCGCAAGCAAATTTCTTTACTACTTCAAATAGGGGCCATACAAACGGTTCCTCTGCCAGAAGTGGGCCTAGGATTTTATTCTCGCCTGTTTCTAGTACCAAAGAAAGGAAACACGTGGAGACCAATTTTGGATTTATCCATCCTCAACACATATCTGGACATTCCCAAGTTCAAAATGTTAACGTTACAACAGCTTTTACCTCTGCTGGGCAAAGATCACTGGATGGTGACTCTGGCTCTCAGAGGCTTACCTTCATGTTCCTATCAGGCCCAGTTGCAGGAAGTATCTGCGTTTTCGGGCTGGGACTTCACATTATCAGTTCTCTGCATTGCCCTTTGGCTTATCTACTGCGCCCAGAGTGTTCACGAAGGTTCTGGCTCCAGTGGTAGCTTTCTTCAGGCTAAGAGGAATACAGATCTATCCTTATTTGGACGATTGCCTGATACTGGCCCAAGAAAGGGGCGAACTTCTTCATCATTTACAGTATGTGATGGCAGTGTTAAGATGCCTGGGGTATTCTGTGAGCGAAATAAAGTCCAGTCTAGTACCCTCTCAGGACATGTGCTTTCTGGGTGTGAGACTGAATACAGCATCCCAGATGGCCTTTTGACCCCGGACAAACAAAAGAATCGTTCTCTTTACTTCCACCAGTTGTCTCATCAGTCCAGGCTGACTGCAAGGACAGTCCTTCAAGCCTTGGGGTTCATGGCATCTTGTATTCTGGTACTTCCCAATGCCAAACTGCATATGAGGAAGCTACAATGGTATCTCAAGAATGTATGGACACAGCACTGCCAAGATTTGGACACTGTCATTCAAATAATACCTTGCATTCAAAAGGAATTTTTGTGGTGGGCTCAGGAATGTCACCTAAACAAGGGACTCTCTGTGACCCGGCCAGAGGCGAGTCAGATTTTAACGACAGATGCCTCAGACAAAGCTTGGGGAGCTCATCTAAATGGAAAATGGATACAAGACACGTGGCCTGCCAGACTTCAACATCTACATATCAACTTGAAGGAGATGTTAGCAGTCCAATTTGCATTGATAGCTTTCAAGGATTTACTTCTTCCTGGGCAGGTGTTGATTCAAACAGACAACACAACTGTCATGTGGTACATCAACAAGCAAGGGGGAACGTGATTCTTATCCTCTATGCAGACAAGCAATGATTTTGTGGGAGACTGCTCTCAGTTTACAGCTAAATCTTCAGGCAAGGTTTCTGCCAGGAGCACAGAACTCCTTAGCAGATGTGTTGAGCAGACAAATTATGGATCCCCACGAGTGGAAATTGGATCCTCATGTATTCCAGAGGTTGACAGTGTTATGGGGAACTCCAGACATAGATCTGTTCGCTTCTCCACTAAATTACCAGCTGCCAAAGTTTTGCACAAAAAGGTTTCATCCCTCAGCTTGGAAAGTGGATGCTCTCTCATTCAATTGGAGCAATCTTCACTTGTATGCCTTTCCACCTCTGCCTCTCCTCCCAAAGGTACTGCTGAAGGTCAGACAGGACAAGCCAAACATGATTTTAATAGCTCCAGATTGGCCTCGACAGCACTGGTACCCATTACTGAGAAGTCTGGTACAGGAGCCTCCATGGCCTTTGCCTTGATTCCTCACCTGCTGTCTCAGGAGAACGGTCATTTACTCAATGTCAAACTTCATTCTCTACATCTGACAGCCTGGCATATTCTGGTCTAAACCCTGGAGGGTCTCAGCTTCCACAACAAGTTTTGAATGTTATTTTGGAGGCCAGAAGGCCTAGTACAAGGAAAGTTTACGCAGATAAATGGAGGAGATTTTTATTTTGGAGTACAGCAAAGGACTTTGATGTTTCTAAACCTAATTTAATTGTGGCGCTTCAATACCTTACTGAGTTATTGGACAAAGGTTTGTCCTTCTCCTCTATAAAGGTTCATGCTGCAGCAATCTCTGTTCACTATGACTGTGACCCACCATTATTTTCTCAGCCTTTGTTTAAGCAATTCCTTAGAGGGGCAAAGAATATAAGACCCCCACGTAGAGCTCCTACTCCTGCTTGGGATCTCAATTTTGTGTTGGAGAAACTCACTCTAAAACCTTTTGAGCCTGCAGCATCGGCAGAGTTGAAATATTTATCTTGGAAGACTGCTTTTTTGTTGGCCATTACCTCTGAGAAGGGTTTCTGAATTACAGGCCCTTATGGCAGTTGAGCCTTTCTTAATTTTCCACAAGGATAGGGTGTCTTTGCGTACTAACCCTTCTTTTATGCCTAAAGTGGTTTCTAGTGTGGCTTTAAACCAAACTATTCATTTGCCTACTTTTTATGCAAACCCCCAAAATAAAGGGGAAAAGATTTTGCACACTTTGGATATTCACAGACAGTTGCGATATTATTTGAGCAGAACTAAAGGGTTCAGGCAGTCTCAGCAGTTGTTTGTTTCTTTTGCTTTGGGTTCTCAGGGCAAACCTGTTTCAAAACAAATTATTTCTAAGTGGATTGGTTTTTGTATTGCTTTCTGTTATTCCCATCATGGTAAGGAGATTCCAGCTGGGATTAGGCCTCATTCCACTAGGGCTACTGCCACTTCTACAGCTTTTTTAAGGGGGGTGGCTACTAAAGATATTTTGGAAGCAGCTACTTGGAATTCAGTGCATACTTTCTCTAAGCATTACCACCTTCCACTTTACTCTAAATCTAGGGCTGGATTTGCAACTGCAATTTTACAAGGCATGTTGGCAGCTCCTAATGCTTTATAGTTTTGCCATCCTCCCTTACCTCTGCTTTGGGATTCTACCCATATGTAAGGACTGCAGCAATGTGAGATGAAGAACATAGTACAGTTTTGTACCTACCATAAATGTAGATGTTCAAGATCCACATTGCTGCAGTCCAATTTACCCTCCCTCCTTCCCCTCTGTTGTTGAAGGTGGTGGTGTGTTTTGTGTTGTACATATTGTAAATATGGTTAGTGCACGGGTGGTTGGTTGGGTTTTGCTGGTTTTTGGCTTTGGCCTGTCTTGTTAGGGCCTTCTGACATCTGGGGCAAGAAAAGACTGAGGAAATGACGTCGGTCATGCGCTTTTGTACCCTGACGTCCTGATGTCAGTTTTAAGCGCCTTGACCGACGTCAGCCTAATACTTTGGTATTCGGGCCAACCGAGGACAGCGGACTACCCATATGTAAGGACTGCAGCAATGTGGATCTTCGAACATCTACATTTATGGTAGGTACAAAACTGTACTTTTTTTTAACACAGAACTTACTTCGTTACTTATTGCACCATCAAACAGCAATTTCAAATTAATTTTCCTCACTAGTAATTTCAAGTCCACTAAGTGTCACTTAAAATACCCCTTGCTAAAGGCACGAAAGTTAACCCTTTGGCTAATAAATCAACATGCCGATCATCAATAACTTTACTAGAATAGTTGTAAATCTTAAAGTCATCATAAACATTAGCTATTATTGATGGATTACTAAGCCCACAATTGTAATTAGCATTGGGTTCATTGTCCGCTATTTGGATTAAATCATCAATACCACAGTTATCCGCAAACCTGTCAAACAAATCACAGGTAATTTGAACATTTGAGTCACTCACATTGGCCATCAATGGTTCACAATTCAAATCAAGTTGTGGTGAAGCCATACTAGTTGAGGAAGGCAGGGAATACAAACTGACCTCCAATAAGGAACCAAGTTTAGCATCCCCACTGCCAATATTATAAAATCTAACACTTCTGGATGCATTCATAGAAGATAAGTAAGCCTCCCCCTCAAAAGGCTGCTTAATACTAACACAAGCTGTACCTGTATCATTCCCCACCACTGAAGTTTGTAGTTCTCTAAATGAACCTACTCCGGACAAATGCGCACATCCTTCACCTAAAAATGATGAACAATCAACAAAATTAGAATGCAAACCCATACTCAGTTGTGAGCTACCCATCTCATGCACTTCCACGATAGCACAACCATAATCAGTTGGTAAATCTAAAGCTAAACGACTGTTAGACAATTGGACCACATCAAAACCATTCCCGTAAAGTGCTACATCATTATTTAGTTCCAGTTCGTAAATGTTACTATGAGAAGGTACATATAAGCCACAAGATGTCGCTACTGTCGTGTTATCTAATGTACACGCATTACCATCTAAACAAGTTCGCTCACCAAACATAGAAGATGTCCCATCAGAAATAGAATCAATGTCATAAAACGTCCCTACAGAAAAATGAGAAGCATTCACCTTGTAATCACTGCTCCCCACAGAGAAATTACTACCAGTACACAACAAGTTGAAATCACCATTTCCATTGAGGCTCGATTTAACGCCATCAAACAGTACAGCGTTTTGGTTGAAACAAGTGCAGCAAACGCATTTAAAGTTATTTTCACAAAACAGTCCACCAGACGCTACGCAAACGTCTCTATGACCAATAAAGGCACCATGCAATGCAGCAGCTGAAAAACCAGGCAAACTGTCTCTTAAAAAATGAACGCAGCTGCTAGAGTCAACAGAATCCACTACAAAACGTCCACTTGAACAAGAAGACGCATCACAGCTCTTTAAAGGGGTATCAGAACAATCCTGATAAGACAAACAGTTAAGAGACTTCGGTTGAACACGAAAAACCGATGAATGCGTAAACTCACCTGGAAAATGTAGAACACCACCAGGTGTCACCTCCTCCACTGGGCCCGATTGCCCCTGCTGTTTGAATCGCTGAAGTTCCTTGCCTTTGGCTTTGCGCCTTGTCTCACAAATTCGCTGGATTCATTGGGTTCTTGACGCTGATTTCGACCTCTTATCCTCTCCGACCTTCTTGACTCTACGTCTAAAGGGAATTCTGCTCGAACAGGCGCCTCATTTAAATCCTCCTCTGCTGACGTCATTTCTGAGTCTCTATTGAACACATACTTGTTTAAAGGGACCCTGCCATAACAATTACCTTCAGACATAGGGTAAACTTGATTACGCCTGTATTCAGTAGTGTCCCTTTCAATCGTTTTTGCTTTCCTAGCATGAATAGACGCACATTGAGAATTCACATCCGTCAACAGATTATTGTAATTAGTTACATAATGTTCAAAATTTAAATCTGTGGTAATTGCCTCATTCTCAGTTTCCAACTCAACCAATAAAGAAGCAATTTGCTGGTCATTATGTTTGATAATAATGGTAAGAAGCTCAAGCCCCATTCTATCAAAAAGCTTGTGCACTTCAAGCATATCCCTTTTTGCTTCAATACCATTAGGGTACTTCCAGGCCCGCAGACCCTTCGGTACAATACCACAGTCAATGTTCTTTTGCAAGTACCCATTTTCAATTTGCAGCTTCTTAAGCAAAAATAACTTCTTTTCAAAATCTTTTAGACGCTGTGCCAAAGGTTTGAAACCATTCCTTTCAGCATTCACCACCAACACACTACGCTGAAAATTAAATTCATTAACTCTCCACCTGTCCACATCAAAGGCGGTTGGAGTATTAACACCAAGATTGCCAGAGGTGGAAGGATTCGCAGCCCTCACTCCAGTATTCACCTCAGGAGAACTACGTCCTGTACTTACAACAGATGCAAACTCACGCCTTCCACCCAATGTAGATCCAGCCTTGTTGTCTTTCTGCTGACCTTCTACCAAACACTGAATTTGCTTAGAATGCTCAGCTAATTGTTGGTTGATAGCCTCCAATAAGCCAAAAATGTCTGGTCCAACACCACCACTCTCCATACTTAACAACCAGAACAGACACAGACCAGCAAGTAGACTTCAAGGAAGCAAACCAACTCGAACCAATGCACACCACAAATTTACCTAGGTTTCGTCTTTAATCAGACTTCTTCAGAATACAAATGATAAAAACCACTCCCGTTTTAAATAAAACACATGATAATGACATCATCAGACAATTTTCAAAGTAAAAGAAACAGTACAATCAGTGCTAAAAACAATATGCAGAAACATGAACTGAGCAACACTTCCATAAATTACTGCAAATAAATGCTGGTAGTAAGGTCAACAATAATCATTAAATATACATACATATATGAGTACAAAAAGGTTCCAGTCAATGATAAAACCTAGCCTAAAATGTTCCTTAATCTCAAAATAGGCATAATGCTAATACAATCATTAATGCCTGGAAACTGAGAATGAGGCAATAACCACAGATTTAAATTTTGAACATTATGTAACTAATTACAATAATCTGTTGACTGATGTGAATTCTCAATGTGCGTCTATTCATGCTAGGAAAGCAAAAAAGATTGAAAGGGACACTTTTGAATACAGGCGTAATCAAGTTTACCCTATGTCTGAAGGTAATTGTTATGGCAGGGTCCCTTTAAACAAGTATGTGTTCAACAGAGACTCAGAAATGACGTCAGCAGAGGAGGATTTAAATGAGGCACCTGTTCGAGCAGAATTCCCTTTAGATGTAGAGCCAAGAAGGTCGGAGAGGATAAGAGGTCGAAATCAGTGCCAAGAACCCAACGAATCCATCAAATTTGTGAGACAAGGCGCAAAGCCAAAGGCAAGGAACTTCAGCGATTCAAACAGCAGGGGCAATCGGGCCCAGTGGAGGAGGTGACACCTGGTGGTGTTCTACATTTTCCAGGTGAGCTTACGCATTCATCGTTTTTTCGTGTTCAACCGACGTCTCTTAACTGTTTGTCTTATCAGGATTGTTCTGATACCCCTTTAAAGAGCTGTGATGCGTCTTCATGTTCAAGTGGACGTTTTGTAGTGGATTCTGTTGACTCTAGCAGCTGCGTTAATAATTTTTAAGAGACAGTTTGCCTGGTTTTTCAGCTGCTGCATTGCATGGTGCCTTTATTGGTCATAGAGACGTTTGCGTAGCGTCTGGTGGACTGTTTTGTGAAAATAACTTTAAATGCGTTTGCTGCACTTGTTTCAACCAAAACGCTGTACTGTTTGATGGCGTTAAATCGAGCCTCAATGGAAATGGTGATTTCAACTTGTTGTGTACTGGTAGTAATTTCTCTGTGGGGAGCAGTGATTACAAGGTGAATGCTTCTCATTTTTCTGTAGGGACGTTTTATGACATTGATTCTATTTCTGATGGGACATCATCTATGTTTGGTGAGCGAACTTGTTTAGATTGTAAAGCGTGTACATTAGATAACACGACAGTAGCAACATCTTGTGGCTTATATGTACCTTCTCATAGTAACATTTACGAACTGGAACTAAATAATGATGTAGCACTTTACGGGAATGGTTTTGATGTGGTCCAATTGTCTAACAGTCGTTTAGCTTTAGATTTACCAACTAATTATGGTTGTGCTATCGTGGAAGTGCATGAGATGGGTAGCTCACAATTGAGTATGGGTTTGCATTCTAATTTTGTTGATTGTTCATCATTTTTAGGTGAAGGATGTGCGCATTTGTCCGGAGTTCATTTAGAGAACTACAAACTTCAGTGGTGGGGAATGATACAGGTACAGCTTGTGTTAGTATTAAGCAGCCTTTTGAGGGGGAGGCTTACTTATCTTCTATGAATGCATCCAGAAGTGTTAGATTTTATAATATTGGCAGTGGGGATGCTAAACTTGGTTCCTTATTGGAGGTCAGTTTGTATTCCCTGCCTTCCTCAACTAGTATGGCTTCACCACAACTTGATTTGAATTGTGAACCATTGATGGCCAATGTGAGTGACTCAAATGTTCAAATTACCTGTGATTTGTTTGACAGGTTTGCGGATAACTGTGGTATTGATGATTTAATCCAAATAGCTGACAATGAACCCAATGCTAATTACAATTGTGGGCTTAGTAATCCATCAATAATAGCTAATGTTTATGATGACTTTAAGATTTACAACTATTCTAGTAAAGTTATTGATGATCGGCATGTTGATTTATTAGCCAAAGGGTTAACTTTCGTGCCTTTAGCAAGGGGTATTTTAAGTGACACTTTAGTGGACTTAGTTAGGAAAATGAATATGAAATTGCTGTTTGATGGTGCAATTAGTAACGAAGTAAGTTCTGTGTTAAAAAAAAACAAGTAAGTTTATGCCCCCTAGTAATGGTGTGATCAATTTGTATGAAAAGATTTGTGAAGTTGAAATTAGAGAGCATTTTGCTCAGGGGAGGTATTCCTATATTAAGCAGGCTTATGACAGAATGGATAATTTAACTAGTGATGAGCGTGCTTTGTTAAAGGATTTAGTAAATGATGTAACCATTAGATTTATGAAGCCTGATAAAGGCAATGGCTTAGTTGTTACTGATCGGATTGATTACGTAAATAACATGATGGCCATGTTGGCTTCGGACACTTATGAAGAGGTTAGCCTCAATCAACGTAACATTGCTTATAGCAAGGTTAATTTGTTCATTGATGATTTATTATGGCAGGGTCACATTAATGAAGCAGAGTATAATTATTTGAAGAATGATTACCCACTGGATAGTGGGATTTTTGGAATACCAAAAATACATAAGGGTTTAGACAACTTAGCCTTCAGACTTATTGTGGACGGGAAGCGTAGTAAAACCTGTTTTATAAGTAAATTCTTGGATCATGAGTTACAAAAGGGCTTTAAGAAATTTGATTACATTACTAAAGATTCCTGGTCATTTTTGGAGAAGTTAAAAGGAGTCAAGATTGGCAATGACACTATATTAATTACAGTGGATGTTGTCAACCTGTTTTCGGTCATTCCTACAATAATAGGGTTGGAATGGTTGGAGCGGCAGTTGTTTAAAACTGGGTTATATGACCAGGATAGAATTAACTTGTTAACAGGTTTGATGGAAATTGTCCTTAATAATAACTTCATTCAATTTGAGGGATGTTATTACAAGCAAACAACTGGTGTTGCTATGGGGGCGGCTTGTGCCCCGGTGTACGCCAATTACATCATGGCATACTGGGAGCAAGAATTTTTATTTACTAGCCGGTTTATGCCCCATGTTAGTTTTTACACGCGCTTCTTAGACGATTTGTTTATTGTCTGGGAAGGTGGATTTGATGAGGTATGCGCACTTACGGAGTACATCAACAATTTGGTCGGATTTTTGCAGTTTACTCATAATTTGAGTAAAGTTGAAATTGATTATTTGGATGTTCACTTGACTATCAATCCTGTTGATTTTGTTTTGATTTCCACAATTCATAGGAAGGCCACCTTTTCAAATTCTTATTTGAGTTATTCAAGCTGTCACCCTGACCATCAAAAGAAAGCAATTGTAAAAGGGCAAATGGTCAGGGCAGCAAGGATGACTAGTTTGGATGCTGACTTTTATAAGAAGGTTGAATTTATTAAGTTGATGTTTATCAGGCGTGGTTACCCGTTAGCATTATGTACATGCATAGCTGATGAGGTTATATCTAAAAGAGCAAGTGGTGTCTATTGGGCCTTATTACAAGGAAAACCAGACTTTGGATCGGTGCGGTTAGCTGTTGATGTTGGAGATGGAGTGAGTGTGGGTATGGTTACAACTGAATCTGAGAGGGTTGTTGACTTCACACGGACTGATGAGGGTAACAAGCTGTTTTTTATCACCACTTATTCTTTTGATGCACCTATTATTGCTGAGATAGTTATGAACAATTGGAAGTTTTTGAGGCTAGACCCTACGGTTAGTGAAAAATTAGGGCTACCACCTAGATGTGTTTTTAGGAAGGGTTGTTCATTTAAGCAGCTTTTAGAAAGGGATGAGGTATTTCACCTTGTTTCCAACAGGAGTAGGGGTACTTTCAAATGTGGTAGGTGCAGTGTATGTCCTTTGATCAATCCTACTAGTTCCGATTACAAAGTGGCTGGGGTCACTATTAAGTCTGGGGGCCATTTTGACTGTCACAGTAGGAGTTTAGTTTATGTGGCCTTGTGTGGGCAGTGCCCGGACTTTTATGTTGGGAAGACTAGTAGGGCGTTTAGGGATCGTATTATTGAGCATCAATATGACATTAGATTAAAGAAGAAGACCAATGCCTTATATAGGCATATTGAATCTAATGTGGGTCACACTTTCAAATTTAGTGTCATACAGCAAGTTATGGTTGATACCCAGGGTAGAAAGCTAGATGTGCACCTTGACATTTGTGAGATGAAATGGCAGCTGAAATTAAATGCTTTGGTGTTTCCAGGCATTCATGATTGTATTAGCATTATGCCTATTTTGAGATTAAGGAACATTTTAGGCTAGGTTTTATCATTGACTGGAACCTTTTTGTACTCATATATGTATGTATATTTAATGATTATTGTTGACCTTACTACCAGCATTTATTTGCAGTAGTTTATGGAACTGTTGTTCAGTTCATGTTTCTGCATATTGCTTTTAGCATTGATTGTACTGTTTCTTTTACTTTGAAAATTGTCTGATGATGTCATTATCATGTGTTTTATTTAAAAAGGGAGTGTTTTTTATCATTTGTATTCCGAAGAAGTCTGATTAAAGACGAAACCTAGGTAAATTCGTGGTGTGCATTGGTTCGAGTTGGTTTGCTTCCTTGAAGTCTACTTGCTGGTCTTTGTCTGTTCTGGTTGTTTTTCAAGTATGGAAAATGACCCTTTTTCCCACTGTAGTAAATCTCGGAGTTGGAATATACAGTTTGCAGCGGGTGTGGGGGGGGGGGGCGCAAAAATGTTACGACACGTGATTTGCAGCAGTGAAATGCAAACACAATGTTGAAACAACGAATGTGATATTTTTACAACATGTACATCGACATTCTAACCTAGTTAGTGTGCACAAAGTCCTTTTGTAAAGGCAACATTTTGAATGGATTACGTTGTGCCATTCATGTCCAAATAATGTTCTTTGCTGTGCCTCAGTCTCACCAAACAACCGAAAAATAAATATGATGAAAGAGAAGGTGAGAGACCGCTGGATGTTCCACTGCTTTATTAAAATACACAAAAAGTTGTGCCATTCATACATCGGAGATTTTGAATTGGTGGTTCTGGTGTTGTGGTGTGTGAGTGGGTGGTTGCAGATGTAGGTAAGTGTTTAGTGTGTGTCTGTGTGTTTTGTTAGTGTGATGTGTTTGTGCGAGGGGAATGTAGCTTTTGTGGTGGTGTTTTTGTGTGTTTGTCTGTGTAGTGCGACTTCGGAGTTAGTATATTTAAGTAGGGGGGTTGTGGGGGTGTTTGTGTATGTGTAGGGAGGTGTATATGATGTTCATCGTGTTTCACTGTTGCAGTCATTACACTTGGGTAATCCTGCTGGCAGGCTACCCGCAGTCGGCTAGAGTTCCAAAGTTTAGGTCTGGCGTCGGTTGTTGTCGCTTCTTCCCTGACGTCAGTGTGCCAGGGGTATAAAAGATACAACAGACGCCATTTTCTCCAGTCTTTCTTGCCGCGCGGTGCCCGAAGCAAAAGCAGTTCGCAAGTGCCGGTCAGCCGACTCCTGAGATTTTCGAAATTGAGTTTCAGAACCGAAGTCTTCAATAAAGCTAAGTACCCCGTTGGGGAAACTTTTTCTTGCTTCAGACAGATGTCAGTAAAAATGAATACTTGCAACACAGAAACAGAAAAACACGTAGTTGCTTCACCACAAAACGAAAACCACAACAACCACTGGAACAAGTTTATTTCTCTAGCGCCTCGGCCACAATCAGCCTTCAAGGAGTAACATATCAAATTTAAAAAACAGTATATATAACCCCAGCTCCAATTTAATAAACAATTAAAGAATCATAAAATTAGTAAAAAAAAATTTTTAAAGTAACACACATCAATTCATATTATACTTTTCCAGCAACATTCTGTATTCAAGCCCTTAGGCACTAATGTACCATATTTTAAAATAAAAACAGTTTCCTTCCTTAAAAACATAAGCTTATATCTTTCTTTTTCATAATTTTCCATTTTAATTTGTTCCAAAATAGTAGCTTTAAAACCCACAGAATTTCCACCATGACATTCATTAAAATGCTGAGCCAAAGGGCTCTCTATCTTGTTTATCCTAATGTCCCTCAAGTGTTCTAACAATCTTATTTTAAACATTCTTTTAGTTTGTCCAATGTAGAACATATTACAATTACTTTTAATAGCATAAATAACCCCCTCTGTCCTGCAGTCATAGGCTCCATTAACTATAAAACGAATGTTATTAATATTTAACAAAGAATTTACTATACAAGAACATCCACTACATCTGCCACACGGCTTTGTTCCTTTAACATAAATTTGTTGGTTTAATCTAATCTCAGTTCTCTGAAATCTAGTGTGTACTATCATATCTTTAATATTTCTCCCCCTCTTATATGAGAATATTAATCTTCTATTTACTAAACCACCAAGTTCAGCAAAACTCTAAATTCCCAAAAGTGTAATATATGTTGTTTAATGCTGTCACTCAGAACATTATATATAGAAATTACAAATAAACTATTTACATTTATATCATTGCTAATTTTACTTCTAAAAGTATTTACTTTTTGACTAATATTATATCTAATATTTAATACTTTTTGAATATCTTTATCAATTAATTTAACATCAATTTTTTTATTCTTGAACATCATCCTTGTTTGTTCCAATTCTTTCATAAACACCTGTTCTTCATTACAGAGCCTAGAGATTCTCAAATATTCTTCAGTAAAGCTACATACCCTGTTGGGGAAACTTTTTCTTGCTCCAGACAGATGTCAGTAAAAGTTAACAATTGTATTTCTTGTGGGAAGCAAATACCTCATAAGGACTTTCACTCTTACTGTATCCCTTGCCTAGGCCCTGACCACGACGTAACTAGTTGTCGGTTTTGTGCTAGATTCAACAAACGCACTATTAAGAGTCGGTTTGATTTTGCTTTTCATTATTTTGGCCAAAGGTTTAACTACATAATGCCGTCGGACCAACCGACGACCGGAATTCATAAAAAACGTAAAGACAAAGAAAAGGACAGGCATCCGAGGTCCAAAACCGACGACAAAGCCTCTTCTAGGCCAGTCACTGGTTCGCCGGTTCTCAGTGAGGCGCTGTCGCAGCCCCTGACACCCGCTATCTCAGAGCCACAGGCCGTATCCGACACCCACATGGAGACACCTAGCCCTGTGGAAACTCAAGGTATTGGGCCTGCGGAAACTATTCCCTCGGGTCCGGAGCCGCTGAGCAGGCATCGGCTTCAGAGGGTGTTTTCAGACCTTCACAGCTTACTATTAAGTCCACTGCAGCAGCCAAGGCAAAGTCAAAAACACCATTAAAGACAAGGAAACAAGTACAGCATTCTACTGGACAGTCATCCATGCCAAAGAAACAGGTGCTTAAAATGGCCAAAGACCTAATTACTTTGATCAGGGGTTCCCATCCCCCTCCTGATAAAAGGCCTAGGCAAGACACTGACTATGGTTCCTCTGACCAGGTTTCTATTTCCTCTGATTCCTCTTCAGATCAGGGATATTCTGTCCCTCCCCATGAGGACTGATGCAGAAGAATCTATACCTTCAGCCTCTCCGCCTGAGGATTATTCTTTTGGGGAAACCCTGCACACCATGAGGGAGCATTTCCATTGGGACAGCCAGGATTACTCAGAATCCAAGAAAAGGCTCAGAGACTTTCTTTTATTGCCTCAGCACAGGCCCCTGGCTATCCCCTCTGTACTTGATATTGTTGATGATGTTTTCTCTGAATCCAGTCTGTCTCCTGATTCTTTACCCCATGCACCAGTCAAGCCAGACAGGTACTACAGGGTCCCTGACTTTCATAAATTTCTTTACAAAAACCCTGCTGCGGACCCAGAAACCATTTCTCCGGGTCCCAAAGGGGTTAAGGCCTCCACTGCTAAAAACCCTGTCCCCTCTGATAGGGATTCCAGACCTCTGGATAGATGGGGAAAAAAGTTTACACTTCTGCTACTTTAGCTGTAAGGGCTTTAAATTGCCAGTTTCACATGCTTAAATATCAACAGTACCTCATGTCTTTGTTAAAACAGAAAATGCTTACGAACTCAGAAAGTCCTAACAGTAAGGAAATGCAGGATGTATTGCATGCAGCTGAACAAGTGGGAAAGCATACTCTGCAATGTGGTTTTGATTCATTAGATGCTTCTTGTAGAGCCGCAGTTACAGGCGCTGTCATTCAAAGGCATGCTTGGCTGAAAAAACAAAGTTTACCTGAACATGTTGAAGTAAAATTATTGGATGTTCCACTACAGCATGATACTTTGTTTGGTGTTAAGGCAGAAGAGGTGTTAAAGAAAATGGAGGATAAAGCAAAATCAATGCAGACAGTAAAGGATTTCTTACAGGTTCAACCACCTAGGTTTAGCAGAAACTGTCCTTCAGAAAATTGGTCCTTTCCAGTGTCAGACTGGCCACAAAGAGGCAGATACAGACGTCCAAGAGGCAGATCTCAGCCCCAAGGCTCCTACAGACCTAAACAATGGGGTGCTTCAGCCCCCGAAGGGCAATCACAACCTTAAAGGAAACAGTCCCAATGACTTCCCTCTACTAATGCCAAGCACTTACCTTTTGACAGCACCCCTAGGGGGAAAGCTAGCACTTTTCTCACAAAATTGGCACATAATCACCCAGGACAAATGGGTACTGAATATTGTTTCTCAGGGTTACAGGTTCCACTTTCACACCCTTCCAAAATTAAAAGGTATGCTGGACCTGCCACAAAACCAATGGGCAGAGGCACAAAAACAAATTGCTGCTCTCATGGACTTGGGAGCTATTCAAAGAGTACCACAGCAAGAACAGGGACAAGGATTTTACTCAAGACTTTTCCTAGTACCCAGAAAGGACAAAGCCTGGAAACCAATACTGGACTTGTCAATCCTAAATACTTTCCTGAATGTTCCAAAATTCAAAATGTTAACACTGCAGCAACTTCTACCCATGCTGGGCAAGAAGGCTTGGCTAGTTACTTTGGACCACAAGGAGGCATACCTGCATGTCCCAATCAGACAATCTTACAGAAGATACCTCAGATTCATAGCTGGCTCAATGCATTACCAATTCTCTGCACTGCCCTTTGGCTTATCTACTGCGCCCAGGGTCTTCACAAAATGCCTGGCACCAGTAATTGCATTTTGCAGACAGAGGAATTCATATATATCCCTACTTGGACGACTGCCTTATTCAAGCAGAGAGCAAGGACATTCTTCTAAAACATCTGGCGTTTGTAAAAAGATTACTAATTTGCCTAGGGTACACAGTAAGCGAAAAGAAATCAAAACTAGTGCCCTCTCAAGAGATAATATTCCTGGGTGCAAGCTTAAATACAACTGCCCAGATGGCTTATCTCACACCAGACAAGCAAAGGCAACTGACTCATTACTTTCAAATGATGGCAACAAAGACCCAGCTCCCTGCAAGAAAAATTCTGCAGGCCCTGGGCTTCATGACGTCCTGCATTCTACTAATTCCATATGCAAGACTGCATATGAGGAAACTACAATGGTATCTAAAAAGTGTTTGGACTCAACATTGCCACAGCCTGGAAACAATAATAACTTTAATTCCCTGCCTACAACAGGAGTTTCGATGGTGGTCCCAGGTCTGTCACCACAACAAGGGACAGCCTTTCACCTTACCCACAGCCAGGCAGACAATAACAACGGATGCATCGGATTATGCCTCGGGGGCACATATGGCAGGAAAATGTATTCAGGGCACGTGGCCCAAGGAACAAATGCATCTTCACATCAATCAAAAAGAGATGCTAGCTGTACAGAATGCCCTGACAGCTTTCAAGGACCTACTACATCCAGGACAACTATTGATAAAGACGGACAATACCACAGTTATGTGGTGCATAAGCAAGGGGGCACACATTCCTATCCCCTCTGCAGGCAAGCCTTGACTTTGTGGAACACAGCACTGACCTATCAAGTACATCTGTAGGCACAATTCCTGCCAGGAACGAAAAATACACTGGCAGACGAACTAAGCAGAAATTTCATGGATCCTCACGAATGGAAACTAAATCCAAAGGTCTTCAGCATGATAACAAGGAAATGGGGATGCCCAGACATAGATCTTTTTGCCTCCCCTCACAACTGCCAACTACAGAAATTCTGCACAAGAACTTACTACTGACAAGCATGGAAAGTGGATGCTATATCATTCAGCAAGAAAACCCTGACAGTTTATGCCTTCCCTCCACTGCCTCTTCTTCCCAAGGTGCTCCTAAAAGTCGGACAAGAGAGGCCAAAAATGATCCTGATTGGCCCAGACTGGCTACGCCAGCACTGGTACCCAATCCTAAAGAACTTGTCTCAAGGCCCAGCCTGGCCTTTACCTCAAATTCCTCATCTTCTGACTCAACAAAGCAATCAGATTCTGCACAGTCAACTCAGAATCTTAAATCTGGCTGCATGGCAGATAATATAGCCACTCAGACCACACCTCTCTCTAAAGCTGTTATGGATGTCATTTTAGAAGCCAGGAGGCCCAGCACTAGGAAATCTTATGCAGAAAAATGGAAGCCAGGAGGCCCAGCACTAGGAAATCTTATGCAGAAAAATGAAAGAGATTCTGTGCTTGGAACCAGGCTCAAGGGCTCGAACCACTTGTTCCAAATATATCTCAGATTTTACAATACCTAACTGAGATGCTGGACAAAGGCCTATCCTTCTTATCTATTAAGATCCATGCCTCTGCCGTTTCAGCTTATTACAATACGGAACCTCCTATTCTTTCACATCCACTACTAAGACAGTACCTCAGAGGAGCTAAAAACATAAGACCCCCAAGGAGAGCACCAATACCAACTTGGGATCTCAATTTTGTTTTAGAAAAGCTCACGCTGCCTCCTTTTAAACCAGCCAGCACAGCTGATATAAAATTCTTATCATGGAAAAATGCTCTGCTCCTAGCAATAACTTCAGCAAGAAAAGTCTCAGAGTTGCAGGCATTAATGGCAGTGGAACCTTTCATCATTTTTCACCAGGACAGGGTCTCTCTAAGGATAAACCCAACATTCATGCCAAAGGTGGTTTCCAATGTGGCTCTTAACCAAACCATTCATTTGCCTACTTTTTACCCAAACCCACAGAATAAAGGGGAGAGACTTCTGCATTCTTTGGACATACACAGACAGCTACGCTTCTACTTGGACAAAACTAAAGCTTTCAGAAAGACTGAGCAACTTTTAGTGGCATATGCTGCAGGATCACAAGGAAAGGCTATCTCAAAGCTGACTATTTCAAAATGGATAGGACACTGCATTCGTTTCTGCTTTCTCAACATGGCAAATCAGTGCCTAAGGGTATTAGACCACATTCTACCAGGGCAGCAGCAGCCACCTCAGCAGCCTTCCTCAGAGGAGTACCAACCAGGGATATTTTAGAGGCTGCAACTTGGACTTCAGTGCACACTTTTACTAAGCACTACCACTTACCTCTGTACTCTAAATTCAGAGCAGGCTTTGCCACTGCAGTTCTGCAGGGCCTTATAACTACTCATAATTCTATTTAGACCCAGCCGCCCAACCTCAGCTTTGGGATTCAACCCAAGTGTAATGACTGCAACAGTGAAACACGATGAACATAGTACAGTTGTGTACCTACCATAAATGTAGATGTTCGAGTGTATTCACTGTTGCAGTCCAGGTTACCCACCCACCATCCCCCTTTCTTTGCTGGGACTTATCTGTACTTCTCTATTCTATACAACCTATGTGGTGTATTTGCTTGTAGATGAAGGTATTGTTTATTTTAGTGCATGCTTTTTTAAGCAATGTGTTTTAGCCTACCCTTTTGGAGGCACCTGAGATCTGGGGCTAGAAAAACTGGAGAAAATGGTGTCGGGCTGCATCTTTTATACCTCTGGCGCACTGACGTCAGGGAAGAGGCGACAGCAACCGACGCCGGACCAGGACTTTGGAATTCAGGCCGACTGCGGGTAGCCTGCCAGCAGAATAACCCAAGTGTAATGATTACAACAGTGAATACACTCTAACATCTACATTTATGGTAGGTACACAACTGTACTTTCTAATAGTAGTGAGAGAAATGCGTCTCATAAAGAATTTGTAGTCTTATTTAGATATGTTACTGATGCATGTAATTTTATATGAATTGCAGTAGTCATTTCTGGGCATGTTTCTGGTGCTGCAAAGAGCACTTTTGGCTAACGTAAAAGATTAGAACAATGCTAATTTCATGAACTTTAATCATACTTAGGAATGAGGTCTGTTCCCTTTGTTATCAGAAACCCAAAAGACTTGGAGAAGTTAAGCTGTTGATCAGATTATAGATGTTTATAAGGTTGATGTGGTTTCCTTGGCTAAGAGTTTTCTGCATATAAGTAATTCTGGTGGTTGTGATACTATCTGTGGTTCTATTGCTAGATTGACTAAAGTCCTTTTTGCTATTGCAGAGAATGATGAGGAATCTGATGGGGCAGTGATGATTCCCTAGCTGAGTCCAGTCACTCTGATTCTTTGGAAGATGAACATGTACTTAAATCCAAACAAGTCCTCACTTAGTGCAGCCTGGCCACAAATAGTCTCAGACAAATCGGCTGCGAGAATGATTAGGAGAATGCTACACTTGGCAGTGGATAGATGATCTCCCCCATTCAGGGGAGTTCCTCCCACACCAACCAGTCCAGACAAAGCTCTCTTCTTCAGTGCTTCATCACATGGTAGAAGCAGGGGTCTTATAACCAGTGCCTATTATACACAAAGACAAAGGGATTTACTCCAGAATCTTTCTGGTACCAAAAAAGAGCACTCTTGGAGACTAATTCTAGATTTGTCCTTTCTAAACACCTCTGTAAAAGTTCCATATTCAAAATGCTTACCTTACAGTCTGTCCTAGTATTGCTTCCAGACCACTGTTTCATGGTCATTCTAGATTTCAAGGACTTTTGTATTCCTTTCTCCCATTGTCAAGAATTATTTAGATTTTCTATAGCTGGCTTAGGTAACCAGTTTTCTGCATTACCTTTTGGGATGTCTACTGCATCTGAAGTGTTTACAAAGTGTCTGGCCCAAGTGGTTCCCTGTTGTATAATCCCAGGCATCAACATTTTTCCTTATTTAGACAACTTTGCTGATTTATACAAATGCTGTATCCAGGTGCTTGGAGACCTTAGCTAAGGGTTGCATCATTCCTTTTTCACCTGGGCTTCAAATTGAGCCTTCAGAAGTCCTTCACACTCTCTCAATGAATTGTTTTCTTGAGGTGTTTGATGGACACAGTAAAAAGATGGTATTCCTGCCAGAAGACCAAGTTCTGACTTATCAGGGTGTTTTCTTGGATTTCTCTCTTCTAGAGTCCTGAGCAAGAGTTTTACTTAAAATTCTAGGCCTCGTGGTATCCATGATCCTCATGATACCAGTAGCCAGAGTACACATAAGAAAAATTCAGTAGTACTTGAAGAATTGTTGGACCCAGGACCCTTCGTCCATTGGATTTCCAGCCATTTATACAGGGATTTGTAAAACAGGAACTACAGTGGTGGAGGGATCAACTGTCTCTGAATCCAGGACTCTCTTTCTGTCATCAGACCCCAGTCCAATCTATGCAGACTGACTCTTTAAAATTTTCATGGGAGCAGTCAGTATAAGACTTGCTTGGTAGGACATGCCAGAGCGCATAACTGTAAAAAAAAAAAAAAAAAAAGATGTTGGCAGTGATTAATGCCTTAGAAGTTATTCATCACTTATAGACTCCGGGTCCTCTTCTAGTGGTCACAAAAAAATGTTACCAAGATGTGTTATCTGAACAAGCGAGAGTGTACAAAATTATCCTGCCTTTGCTGGTTGGCACTGATGTCATGGGAGCTGACTGTACAGTATTCTCCAACTCTTCAGGCCTTGTACATTCTTCAAAACACAATGGCAGACAGACAAAGCAGATCCTTTAGAGACCCACACAAGTGGAAGCTCCATGTAGAGGTTTTCCAGGACTTGATCCAGATGTGGGGAACACCTCGAGTAGATCTGTTTGCTGCCCTGCAAAACAGACAACTGAAAAAATACTTTCAGCTTTATTTGCAAGATGCTTGCTCCATCATTCCCATGGTGTATGCATTTCTGCTCTTCCCAATGGTTCCTAAGCTACTTGTAAAGATTGAGAACAAATTACCAAAGATCATTGTGGTAACCCCCTTTTAGGCGCAGGCACAGTTGGTTCTCTGTTTTGATGGGATTGGATAATTACAGACTAGATCTGGTCACACTACGTGAGGGGTGAATGGTGCACCCTGACTTTTATAGCAATTGCAACTGACAGCCGGGTTGTTTCAATTTTGATACCTTTTAGACACTTTTGTGAGGATGTGCAGCAAGTATTTAAGGAGGCAAGAAAACCTGCAGCTAGAATATCTTCAGTGTACAACTGGAAGTGTTTTTTGTACATGGAGCCTAGCCAGTAACTGAAGTCCCTAAAGGGTTTCTACTCCTCTGGTTTCGAAATATTTTTGTCAGCTATTTAGAAATGGTTTGTCATATGCTTCTGTCCAAGTGCATCTTGTTGCCATCTCAGCTCTTTTTCCCATAAATCTTCCTCTTTAGTGGTCAAGAAGTTTATGAAAGGAGAGTTGTACTTGAAACCCTCTCAAAAGTAAATTCCTCCTCCCTGGGATCTCAACTTTGTGCGTGAAAAATTGACCTTACCTCCTATTAACGCTGCCTCTTGGGCTAATTTATGGTTCATTACATCAAAGACTGTTTTAACTCGCTGCTTTGTCATCTGCAAAGTGAATGTCTGAGCTGCAAACTATCATGGCGAGCCAACCCTGTTTGATTTTTCATAAGAGCAGGGTTGTGTTGCGCAGTGTCATTAATGCTTAAAAGTTTTTCTGAATCTGCCTTTAATCAAACCATTGATCTCCCAGTGCTCTCTTGATGCAAAAAGCAAGGAAGAAAAGATTATACATAACATGTATACTCACAGGCAGTTCAGGTGTTACCTTGACTTAACAAAGCTATTTAGGAATGTTGAACAACTGTTGTCTCCTAAATGGGTGCTAAGAAAGGTCAACCTGTCTCCAAGCAAACTGTTGCATGGTGGTGGTACTCTGCTATTTTCTTTTTGTCCCACCATGGTAAATCTTGTACAGGCAAGGTTTAGGCTTACTCATTTATGGCCTTATCTTCTCTGTTGGCATATTGGAAAAGGGTGGACTCTACAAGCATTCTAGAGGCAGCAACTTGGTCCTTGGTTTATACCTTCACAAAGGCCTGCCGGTGGTTTTCCTCTTCAAGGTCCAGAGCAGGCTTTGCAAATAGTAGTCCCTGGAGGCTCCTTGGTCCTTATCCTTCCACCAGGCAGGTGTAGAGTAAGCTTGGAGAATCTATCTAAAATGCCATCGAGATGGTGGGAATGATGATCCTGGTATACCCCCCCCCCCCCCGCTACCCCCCAGATTCTGCTTAGTTGAGTTAGGTTTCCAAATCTGATCTGGTTGTTTGATTTTTTTATATTTGTGTTGTAATTGCTGTGAATATACTCTTGGTAGATGAATCGGGCTTTAGGTACTTATCTCTCCTCTTTGTCGAAGCAAAAAAGCCTGAAAACTCGCTTCCTGTGTCAGCTGTAGGCTTCCTCTCAGGATGTACTCAGCTAATCAGTTGTCAGAACTAGAGAAGGAGGTGAGTCCAGACTTTTGAAAGCTGGCCAGTACTTTGTTATTTTGGTAGATAACCAAAAATGCACCTGAGAGGGTGAGGAATTTGAACATCTATTGCCACATGTAAGAAGGACTTGCATAGCTCAACTTTGCTAAGGATAGCCATGGGGTAGGGTTAGCTTTGGCTCCATTTATGCTGTCACTTTTATATCTGTCCTGCTTACAGCTAATTTCCATGACATAAGGAAATTTGATTTCTTTCTTCTGTTGTGGTCTTACTATTCATGTTTTGTGTCATTTGACTGTGTTTATAGTATTTCACTTCTGTTGGTTTGTAATGCTGAACTTGTAAATCACCCTGAGGTATTTATTCTATCCTGATTAACAAACGTAAGTAAAACAAATGCAAGGACGTGATCCTGTTCATCTTAAGTGTAGTGCAGAGCTCCAGTATGTGCGCTCTTTTATATGAAGGAAATGCTCAGGCAGATGTTCTTCGTGTTTCACTGTTGCAGTCATCACATTTGGGTTATCTGCTTACAGTAGCCCTCAGTCGACCTGATTATCAAAGTCTTGGGTCTTGTGTCGGTTGCTGTCTTGTCTTCCGTGACATCAGGTAGTCAGGGGTATAAAGCATGCAGCCGACGCCATTACATCAGTCTTTCTTGCAGTGCGGTGCCCGAAGCAGAAGCAGTTCGCAAGTGCCATTATCGAGTTTCAGAACTGAAGTCAACTAAAATTAAGTACCCCATTGGGGAAACTTTCTTGCTCTAAACTGACGTCAGTAAAAGTCAATAATTGTATTTCTTGTGGAAAGCAAATACCTCATAAAGATTTTCATTCGTACTGTATTCCTTGCCTAGGCCCTGACCACGATGTACCTTGCTGTTAGTTTTGTGTCTTATTTAAGCAACAAACTATTTGTCGTCTGTACATTTATGCTTCTAAATATTTTGCTACTCTGTTCAATTATCCAGATATGTCTTCAGTTAGCGATCTGATTACCAACATTCTGAAAAAATGCAAAGATAAAGACAGAGACAGGCCGCCTAGGTCCAAAGCTGCCGACGATGCTTCTAAGCCAGTCAACAGTTCGCCAGTACTCAATGAGGCGCTTTCACAGCCCCTGATAACCGCTACTTCAGATTCGCAGGCCTCTACTGAGACCCATTCTGAGTCTAGTATGCCGTGAGATGCTTCAACTGTGGAACCTGTGGATGTCTCTACCTTGGATGGGTCCAGAGCCGCTGTGCAGGCACTGGCTTCTGAGGGTGTATTCAGGCCTACTGACTTGCATATTAAACCAACGCTGTCTTCTTCTTCAAGGCCTAAATCTTGAGCCATGCCTAGAAAACCGATGCCCAAACTGCATGGTCTGGCCTCTATGCCTAAAAAACAAATGATAAGAATGGCTGAAGATCACGAGAAGCCAACCTTCCCCCTCTAAGAGACCTAGGACTAAATTTGCTTATGATACTTCTGACCAGGGTTCTGAAATTTCTGTTTCCTTGGGATGACCAGGATTTACCCTTATCTACTTATGAGGATTCTGATGCAGAGGACTCTATTCCCTCTGCTTCCCCCAAGAGGATTTCTCTTTTGGTGAAACCTTGCATACTCTTGGGGAGCATTTTCACCTGGAAAGCCAGGATTACTCTGATTCAAAAAAGAGGCTTAGGGAATGTTCTTCGTGTTTCACTGTTGCAGTCATTACATTTGGGTAATCTGCTGGCAGGTTGCCCTCAGTCGGCCTGAATTCCAAAGTCTTGGGTCCTACGTCAGTTGCTGTCTCCTCTTGCATGACGTCAGGTTGTTCGGGGTATAAAACGTGCAGCCAATGCCATTTTCTTTAGTCTTTCTTGCTGCGCGGTGCTTGAAGCGGAAGCATTTCGCAAGTACCGGTCGGCCAACTACTGAAATATTTGGGTTTGAGTTTCAGAACCGAAGTCTTCACTAAAGCTAAGTACCCCTTTGGGGAAACTTTTTTTCTTGCTTTTTACCAATGTCAGAAAAAGTTAATAATTGTATTACTTGTGGAAAGCAAATACCTCATAAGGATTTCCATTTATACTGTATTCCTTGCCTAGGCCCTGATCACAATGTGCCTGGCTGTCGGTTTTGTGCTAGTTTTAACCACCGCACTATTAAGCGTCTGTATAGTTTTGCATCCAGATTTAACTACCCAGAAATGTCGTTGGATAGTAATCCGACTACCGGAGTGCATAAAAAACGCAAAGAAAAGGACAGAGAAAGGCAGTCGAGATCCAAAACCGACGACAAAGCTTCTAAGCCAATCGCTGGTTCTCTGGTACTCATTGAGGTGCTTTTGCAGTCCCTGATACCCGCTACATTCGAGTCGCAGGCCTCTACCAACACCCATGTGGAGTCCGGCATGCTATAAGATACTCAAGGTATTGGACCGACTGATGTATCTCATTCGGATGGGTCCAGAGCCGCTGAGCAGGCACTGGCTTCTGAGGGTGTATTCAGACCTCAACATTTGTATATCAAACTGACGAAAGCTGCAAATCCAAAGACCAAAGCAACTTCTAGAACTAAAAAACCGATGCATGAGCCACGTGCACAGGCTCCTTTGCCTAAAAAACATGATCAAAATGGCAGAAGACCTTATTACCTTGATCAGGGGTACCCATCCCCCTCCTGATAAGAAGCCTAGGCAAGACACTGATTATCAATCTTCAGATCAGGTTTCTATTTCTTCTGATTCCTCTTCTAATCGGGAATTATCTATGCCTCCCTATGAGGATTCTGATGCTGAGGAGTCTATTCCATCTGCATCTCCTCCTGAGGATTATTCATTTGGAGAAACCTTGCTTGCTTTGAGGGTGCATTTTCACTGGGAGAGTCAAGACTTCTCAGAATCAAAAAAGAGGCTCAGGGATTTCCTCCTTCTCCCTCAGCACAGGCCTTTAGCCATTCCCCCCGTTTTAGACGTTGTGGATGATGTGTTTTCAGAGTCTAGCATGACCCCTGACTCTTTACCTCCGGCTCTCAGTAAGCCTGACAGATATTACAGGGTCCCTGACTCACATAAATTTTTATTTAGAAACCCTGCTGCTGACCCTGAAACTATTTCACAGGGTCCAAAGGGAGTTAAGGCCTCAACAGCAAAAAATCCTACCCCCTCTGACAGAGATTCAAGGGCACTGGACAGATGGGGGAGAAAAGGTTTATATATTTGCAACCTTGGCAATCAGGGCCTTAAACTGTCAATTTTGTATGCTTAAGTACCAACAACATGTTATGGGATTGTTGAAACAGAAAATGATGTTGATTTCAGATTGTGCAGAAAATAAAGAATTGCAGGACTTATTGCATGCAGCTGAACAAGTTGGAAAGCATACTTTGCAATGTGGTTTTGATTCCTTACAGGCCTCTTGCAGGGCCGCAGTTACTGGATTGGTGATTAGGAAGCATGCCTGGTTAAAGGAGCAAAATTTGCCTGATCATGTTAAAGCTAAACTGCTAGATGCACCTTTACAGCATGATTCTCGGTTTGGTATTAGGGTAGAAGAGGTTTTAAAGAAAATGGAAGACAAAGCTAAGTCTATGCAAACTGTTAAAGACTTCTTACAAGTGCAGCCACCAAGATTCAGTAGACACTGGCCTACAAAAAAATGGTCCTTTCCTGTGTCAGACAGAGCTCAAAGGGGCAAATCCAGACACCCTAAGGGTTCCAGATACCAGGCGCAAGAGTCTTACAGGTCAGAGCAATGGGGAGCTTCCACCTCCAAATCTGGAGGAGATAAAGCGCAAACCTACAGAAAACAATCCCAATGACTTCCCTCTGCCTGCACCAAACACTTATCTTTTGGCAGCACCCATAGGGGGAAAATTAGCACTTTTTGCTCAAAATTGGCAGTTAATAACCCAGGACAAGTGGGTACTAAAAATCATATCACAGAGATACAGATTCCATTTCCACACTCTGCCAATGGTAAATGGTTTGCCAGATTTGCCAAAAAAATCAATGGGCAGAGGCACAGAAACAAGTTACGTCCCTCATGATTATGGGGGCCATTCAGACAGTACCAGAACAGGATAAAGGACAAGGTTTTTACTCAAGACTGTTCTTGGTACCCAGAAAGGACAAGACCTGGCAGCCAATACTGGATTTATCGATTTTGAACACATACCTGGATATTCCAAAATTCAAAATGCTGACTTTGCAGCAGCTTCTACCCGTGCTGGGCAAGAATGCGTGGTTGGTGACTTTAGACCTAAAAAAGGCATACCTGCATGTCCCAATAAGACAATCGTACAGAAGATACCTCAGATTCAAGGCTGGCTTAATGCATTACCAATTCTCTGCACTGCCCTTTGGCTTATCTACTGCGCCCAGGGTCTTTACAAAGTGCCTGGCACCAGTAATTGCATTTTGCAGACAAAAACGTATACAAATATATCCTTATGTGGACGACTGTCTCATTCAAGCAGAGAACAAGGACACTCTTCTTCGACACCTGGCGTTTGTGAAAAAGCTTCTAACATGCCTAGGGTACACAATAAACGAAAAGAAATCACAACTGGTACCCTCTCAAAAGATAACATTCCTCGGTGCACGCTTGAATACAACTGCCCAGATGGCTTACCTCACGCCGGACAAGCAAAGGCAACTGACTACTTACTTCAAACTGATGGCAACAAAAACCCAGTCTTCTGCAAGACAAATTCTGCACACCCTGGGCTTCATGGCATCCTACTGATTCCATATGCAAGACTGCATATGAGGAAATTTCAATGGTACCTAAAACGTTTATGGAGTCAACATTCTCACAGTCTGGAAACAATGATTCCTCTCATTCCCTGCCTGTGACAGGAGTTTCTAAGGTGGGAAAAGGCATGTCACCAAAACATGAGACAGCCATTCACTCTACCCCCTGCCAGCCAAACCATTACAACAGACGCATCAGATTATGCCTGGGGGGCCCACATGGCAGGAAGATGCATTCAGGGCATATGGTCACCAAAACAAATGCATCTACATATCAACCAGAAAGAGATGCTAACTGTTCAAAATGCCCCAACAGCCTTCAAGGACTTACTTCATCCAGGACAACTACTGATAAAGGCGGACAACACCACAGTCATGTGGTATATAAACAAGCAAGGGGGCACACACTCATACCCCCTATGCAGATTAGCCATGACACTGTGAGACACCGCTTTGACCTACCAAATACAACTTCAAGCTCAATTCCTGCCAGGAAAACAAAACACTCTGGCAGACGATTTACACAGAAACCTTATGGATCATCACGAGTGGAAACTACATCCACAAGTCTTCACCATGATAACAAAGAAATGGGGGAGCCCAGACATAGATCTATTTGCCTCGCCTCAAAATTATCAATTGAAAAAATTCTGCACAAGGACTTATCACAGACAAGCATGGAAAATGGACGCCCTATCCTTCAGTTGGAAAAACCTATCAGTTTACGCCTTTCCACCTCTGCCTCTTCTCCCCAAGGTCCTCCTAAAAGTCAGACAAGAGAAACCAAAGATGATATTAATTGCCCCGGACTGGCCCTGCCAATACTGGTACCCAATCCTAAGGAACTTGTCTTAATACCCAGCTTGGACCTTGCCTCAAAGACCACAACTACTGTCCCAGCAAAACAATCAGATCCTGCATAAACAACTACAGACACTGAACCTGCAGCATAGATGATCATGTAGTCATACAAACAGCTCCTTTCAGTAAAGCTGTGATGGATGTTATTTTGGAAGCCAGAAAGCCTAGCACTAGAAAATCTTATGCTGGCAAATGGAAGAGATTCTGTGCTTGGAATCAAGCACAAGGAACTGATACAGCAGAACCAAATATTCCTCAGATATTGCAATACTTAACTGATTTGCTTGACAAAGGCCTATCTTTCTCATCAATTAAAATCCATGCCTCTGCCATTTCAGCTCATTACAATACGGAGCCACCAATCTTTTCTCATCCTTTACTAAAGCAGTATCTTAGAGGAGCCAAAATTTTAAGGCCTCCTAGAAGATAACCACTGCCTGCATGGGACCTCAATTATGTGTTGGAAAAGCTCACCCTGCCTCCATTTGAACCAGCTGCTACCACTGATATAAAGTTCTTATCATGGAAAACAGCTCTGCTACTAGCAATTACTTCAGCAAGAAGAGTTTCAGAGCTACAGGCCCTCATGGCTGTAGATCCTTTTGTTATATTTAACCCAGACAGGGTATCTCTGAGGACAAATCCTACTTTTATGCCTAAGGTGGTTTCCATTGTGGCTCTTAACCAAACAATTCATCTGCCAACCTTTTATCCAAATCCACAGAACAAGGGGGAGAGAATTCTGCATTCCTTGGACGTACACAGCCAGCTAAGATTCTACTTAAGCAAAACTAAAGCTCTAAGAAAAACTGAGCAATTACTAGTGACACTTATGCTGCAGGATCAGAAGGCAAGGCAATATCAAAGCAGACATTTTCAAAGTGGCTAAGCCACTGCATCCATTTCTGCTACTTACACCATGGTAAATCTGTGCCCAAGGGCATTAGGTCTCATTCCACCAGAGCTGCAGCTACTTCAGCAGCCTTTCCAAGGGGAGTACCAACCAAAGACATTCTAGAGGCTACCTGAAGTTCTGTTCACACCTTTACAAAGCATTAGCATTTGCCTCTCTACTCTAAATCCAGGGCAGGCTTTGCCACTGCAGTTCTGCAGGGCCTTATAGCCGCTCCTAATGCTGTTTAGCTCCAGCCTCCCAACCATAGCTTTCGGACTCTACCCAAATGTAATGACTGCAACAGTGAAACACAAAGAACATAGTACAGTTGTGTACACTTACCATAAATGTAGATGTTCGAGTGCATTCACTGTTGCAGTCCAGGTTACCCTCCCACCATCCCCCTGACATTCTGAATTATATCTTTCCTTCACTATCTTCTACAACCTATGTGGTGTATTTGCTTGTAGATGAAGGTAAAGTTTATATTGATGTGTGTGTGTGTGTGTGTGTGTGTGTGTGTGTGTGTGTGTGTGTGTGTGTGTGTGTGTGTGTATATATATCTATATCTATATATATATGTATCTATATATATATATATATATATATTTTTTTTTTTTTTTTTGCTTCCTTTTTGGGGGCACCTGACATCGGGGGCAAGAAAAACTAAAGAAAATGGTGTCGGCTGCATGTTTTATACCCCTGACGACCTGACGTCATGGAAGAGGAGACAGCAACCAACGCAGGACCCAAGACTTTGGAATTCAGGCCGACTGAGGGCAACCTGCCAGCAGATTACCCAAATGTAATGACTGCAACAGTGAATACACTTGAACATCTACATTTATGGTAAGTGTACACAACTGTACTTTTCTTACTCCTGCCCCAGCACAGGCCTTTAGCTATCCCTCCTGTACTAGACATTGTTGATGATGTCTTTTTGGATTCTAGCTTGGCCCCTAACTCTTTACCTCCTACTCCCAGAAAACCTGATAGATATTGCAGGGTTCCTGACTCTCGCAAGTTCCTTTTTAAAAATCCTACTACGGATCCTGAGACCATTTCACAGGGACCCAAGGGCATTAAGGCTACTACTGCCAAAAATCCTACCCCCTCTGATAGAGACTCCAGGGTGCTGGATAGATGGGGTAAGAAAGGTATACACTTCTGCAACCTTGGCCATTAGGGCCTTAAATTGTCAGTTTCATATGTTAAAGTATCAGCAGCATATTATTGGATTGCTTAAACAGAAAATGATGTTGATTCCTGACTGTGCTGAAAATAAAGATTTACAGGATGTAATGCATTCTGCTGAACAGGTTGGAAAACATACTTTACAATGTGGTTTTGATTCACTAGAGGCATCTTGCAGGGCTACTGTTAACTAGGTCTGTATTTAGAAGGCATGCTTGGCTTAAGGAGCAATCATTGCCAGATCATATTTGCTCCCTTAAATCAGGGCCGCTTGTTTGGCAACAAAGCAGAAGAAGTTCTTAAAAAGATGGAAGAAAAAGCTAAATCTATGCAAACTGTTAACAATTTAATAAAAGTACAGCCTCCAAGATTTAGTAGGCATTGACCCGCTAAGAATTGGTCCTTTTCTGCCTCTTCCAGGCCTTCAGTCCAAACCCAGAACCAGTAGAACACCCTGGCTTCAGTCCCAGGTTACGCACAGGACTAATCAGTGGGGGGGGGGGGCACTCCCACTTCCAAATCAGGGAGTAGTAAGACTCCCCTCTATGGTAAACTGTCTCAATGACTTAACTTTAAAACTTCCAAGCACTTCTCAACTGTCTTCTCCTTTAGGGGGAAAGATTGCTCTGCAGGCAAAAAACTGGGAACTTATTACCCAGGACAAATGGGTTTTAAATATAGTTTCCCAAGGATACTGATTTCACTTCCACACGTTACCAACCCCAAACGGTTGGCCAGATCTCCCCCCAAATCAGTGGGCAAAGGCTCAACAGCAAATACTCTGTCTCTTAAGCATAAAGGCTATTCAAACTGTACCAGAAGAGGAAAAGGGACAAGGTTTCTACTCAAGACTTTTCCTGGTACCCAGAAAAGACAACTCATGGCGTCCTGTCCTAGACCTTTCTATCTTAAACACCTCATAGGTTCATACTAGGCTATCTGCCCTAGGGCATTTATAAGCCTAGCCAGAGTGTGTTTGGCTTTCACTACCCATTTTAAATTAATTTTGCTATGCCTTTTTTTGAGGTTAGTATACTGTGCCTCTGTCTAACAGTGACACAGAAGTGATAGCCGGGGTAAACCTACGATCTCCCATCCACTCATCAAGATTCCTCTTGAAGAGAGTCAATGTGGGACTCTGCCTAACCTGGACTGGGATTTTATTCCAGAGTGAAGGGAGCCTCTGGGTTATGAATCTGTCCCTACAGCATGTCCTATGTATTTCAGTGCTGAGGTTCAAGTCTCTCAAGCGCGTAGCTCGATGGGATTTGGATTTTCTGAGGTGCAGCATGTCCATTAATTCCGGGTTGGACATGGCTTTATACGTCAGGCACAGATCGCCTCTGAGCAGGCGGTATGCCACTGAGTAGAGCTGGAGTTTCTTTAACCGGGCAGCATATGGCATCTGTTTGAGCCCTTTGATCCTCTTGGTGAGGTACTTTTGGGGTCTTTCCAGTTGCTGCAGGTGTCTGGTAAGGTACATCCCAAAAGGGGCATTGTACTCAATTATGGGCCTGATGAGGGATGAGTAAAGAGGTACGATGACCTCCCCTGATCTAGATGTGAATCCCTTCATGATTAGGTGGGCTATATAAAATGTTTTTCTAACCACTTTGGCCACGTGGTTGTCAAATGAGAGATTGCTATCAACTTGGGTCCCCAGGTCCCTAATGACTTCTTCTGTACTTAATGGATTACCACCTATATGGTAATTTGTGGGCACTTTGTTTTTGCCAAAGGGGATGACTACACACTTTTTGGCGTTTAGCTTGAGGCCATGGCTCTGGCACCAGTTGTCTGTTTCTATGAGGCCCTTTTGGAGGATGCTTGTGTCGGCTGGAGAGTTGATTATGGCGCCCAGTTTGCAGTCATCTGCAAACCTTTTTGGTGATTCTAAAATTCAAGATGCTAACTCTTCACCAGTTGCTTCCTATGCTAGGCAAAGATGCCTTGTTGGCAACACTGGATTTAAAGGAAGCCTACCTGCACATCCCAATCAGTGAATCTTGCAGAAGATACCTACGCTTCAAAGCAGGCTACATGCACTATCAGTTCTCTGCACTGCCCTTTGGCTTATCTACTGCACCCAGGGTATTCAAAAAGTGCCTGGCTCCAGTCATTACATTTTGCAGGCAAAGCAATATTCATATATACCCATACCTGGATGATTGTCTAATTCAGGCAGAAAGCCAGGACATATTTTTGAATCATCTGGCATTTGTACAAAAGGTGCTAACTTGTTGGGGTACACCATAAGTGAAAATAAATCACATCTGGTACCCTGTCAATAAATTATATTCCTGGGAGCAAGCTTGAATACAACTTCCCAGATGGCTTTCCTCACGCCAGAGAAACAAATTCATTTGACAACTTACTTCAAACTAGTGGCCACAAAAACCCTGCTATCTGCAAGGCAAATACTGCAAGCCTTGGGGTTCATGGCCTTCTGCATTCTACTAACTCCATATGCAAGACTGCATGTGAGGAAACTACAATGGCATCTAAAAAGCCTGTGGTGTCAACATTCTCAGGATCTAGAAGTAGTGATTCCTATCATACCTTGCCTACGGTTAGAATTCCTTTGGTGGGCAGAGGCCTGCCACCAAATCAAGGGACTACCATTCACTCTACCCCCTGCCGCCCAAACCCTAACAGCAGATGCATCAGACTATGCATGGGGGGGCTCACCTGGCAGGGAAGTGCAATCAAGGCAAATGGAACCCAAGTCAAATGCACCTGTATATCAATCAAAAAGAAATGTTAGCTGTACAGAATGTTCTGACAGCCTTCAAGGACCACATTCTTCCAGGGCAGTTAATGGTAAAGATGGACAAACACCACTGTTATGTGGTACATAAAACAAGCAGGGGGGTACCCATTCTTACCCCCTCTGCAGACTAGCCATGGTTCTGTGGAACACAGCCTTGAGCTACCATGTGCATCTACAAGCTTAATTCCTGCCAGGAAAACTAAAAACACTGGCAGATGAACTAAGCAGAAATGTCATGGACCCACACGAGTGGAAACTAGAACCAAAGACTTTCAACATGTTGATAAACAAATGGGGGAGCCCAGATATAGATCTGTTTGCCTCTCCCCCAGAACTACCATTTGGACACATTCTGCACAAGGACTCCCCACAAACAAGCTTGGAAAGTGGATGCTGTGTGCTTCAGCTGGAAAATCTATCCGTTTATATGCCTTTCCTCTTCTTCCTCTCCTCTTCAAAGTACTACTAAAGATCAAACAGGACAAACCAAGGATGATATTGATTGCACCAGACTGGCCATGCCAACACTGGTACCCCCTCTTGCGCAGTGCGTCACTGTTAGCCCCATGGCACCTGCCTCAGACCCCTACCTTGCTGTCACAGCAGGAGAGCCAGATTCTGCACCTCCAGCTTCAAACCCTGAACCTGGCAGCTTGGCTAATTACCTAATCTCTCAGTTACCATCCCTCAGTAAACAAGTGTTGGATGTCATTTTAGAGGTAAGGAGGCCTAGTACTAGAAAATTTTATGCTGAAAAATGGAAAAGATTATGTGCCTGGAACCAAACTCAAGGGATGGCCACAGCAGCGCCCAATTTACCTCAGATTCTTCAATACTTAACTGAGATGCTTCACAAGGGCCTTTCCTTTTCCTCCATCAAAATTCATGCCTCAGCCATTTCAGCTCATTACAACACAGAACCACCCCTCTTTTCTCATCCACTACTCAAGCAGTTCCACAGAGGGGCCAAAAACTTAAGACCACCCAGCAGAGTCCCAACTCCAGCCTGGGACCTTAACTTTCTATTGGAAAAACTCACTCTTCCTCCTTTTGAGGCAGCTGCAAGTGCAGAGTTAAAATTCCTTTCTTGGAAAACAGCTTTCCTTTTAGTTATCACTTCAGCAAGAAGGGTATTTGAATTACAGACCCTTGTGGGAGTGGAGTCTTTCATCATCTTTCATGCGGACAGGGTGTCCCTCAGGACCAATCCCTCCTTCATGCCCAAGGTGGTATCCAGTGTGGCTCTTAATCAATCCATTCATTTGCCAACATTCTTTTCTAACCCTCAGAACAAAGGGGAAACTGATACTGCACTCAGATGTGCACAGACAACTTAGATTTTACTTGGACAGGACTAAACCTCAAAGGAAATCTGAACAACTGCTGGTGGCATTTGCTGCAAGGGCTGAGGGGAAGGCAATTTCAAAGCAAACCATTTCTAAGTGGATAGGCCATTGCATTAATTTCTGCTATAAGCACCATGGAAAACCTATCCCACAGGGGATTAGACCCCCATTCAACCAGGGCTGCATCTACCTCTACAGCCTTTCTCAGAGGTGTCGCTACCAGAGACATTCTAGAAGCCACCATCTGGAGTTCTGTACATACTTTCACCAAGCATTACCATTTGCCAATTTTCTCTAAATCCAGATCTGGCTTTGCCACTGCAGTCTTGCAGGGCCTTATAGCTGGTCCTAATGCTATCTAAATTCCTCCTCCTATCCTTAGCTTTGGGAATCTACCCAAATGTGATGACTGCAACAGTGAAACACGAAGAACATAGTACAGTTGTGTACACTTAACATAAATGTAGAAGTCTGAGTGTATTCACTGTTGCAGTCCTGGTTACCCTCCCTCCAGCCCCCTGACTTCTCTTGGCTCTATCTTCCTTCTTGTTTGGTGTGTTTAAGCTTTCTGGTGTTGCAATCCTGGTTACCCTCCCTCCAGCCCCCTGACTTCTTCTTTTGGTTATACCTGTACTCTCCTTTACTATGCTTAAAAGCTTTTTGGTGTGTTTGCTTTTTTGCTGGAAGTATAGCCGTGTGTGTGTGTGTGTGTGTGTGTGTGTGTGTGTGTGTGTGTGTGTGTGTGTATATATATATATATATATATATATATATATATATATATATATATATATATATTTAATTGCTTCCCATTGGGGATGCACCTGACATCTGGGGCAAGAAAAACTGATATAATGGCGTCGGATGCATGCTTTATACCCCTGGCTACCTGACGTCATGGAAGATGAGACAGCAACTGATGCAGGACCCAAGACTTTGATAATCAGGCCGACTGAGGGCCACTGCAAGCAGATAACCCAAATGTGATGACTGCAACAGTGAATACACTTGAACATTACATTTATGGTAAGTGTACACAACTGTACTTTTTTTCTGCTAGACCCAGTATTATCCACATAAAACTGAAGGCATTGAAACTGCATTTGTATTCATTTTTTATCTCTTGTCTTTTATTTCCCCCAATTCAGACTGAAGAAACTGAAAGAAAAGAAGGATGCCCTGTTATTAGAAGGGAAATGGAGGAAACATTGCAAGACAGACTATCTGCGCAAGAACCTTTTGTTTTAGAAGATGAAAATGAGTCAACTGGATGTTGTTCTGCACTTGAAAGTGTAGAATTTGTATCTAAGTCAAGCAAGTTACTATTGGATAAAGCAGAAAAGGAAAGAACTTGTTTGTCATTAACCGAGAACACAAACTGTGTTACTCCTCCTATGAACAAGAGTGATGCTGCTATTGAAGTGTCCACAGAAGAGTGTGCTCAGTTAAATACTTCCATATCTTCCTTACCGGGCCTTGTTAATACAGGTGGAAACAGTGAAAAGCTAACGGATGAGTCACTGGAAAGGCTCACTGAAGGTACGACCGGTGGTGTGCATTTTTTCTTAGGAGTTTGCTGGGTCTTGCATTTTGTTGAATTTGTTAAATGACATTGTACTCTTCTAATGTGTTATTTTTTCTTCTGTAATTACTTGGACCATTTTCATTACCTGTTGTATGATGTGGCGGAGTCCATATTCCTCGTCTATAGAACTAAGGGCAGTAGGCATTAGTCAACAAGGTGTCTGAAATTCTACTAATCTCTCTCCTTTTTTAAACCCCATAATGGTCTGCAGAGTAGCTTCCCAACCATATGTCATTTGCCACATGTTAAACTGTGCTGTCAGATAAGTAACCCCAGACTACTTTCAGAAGTATTTGTTTTATTTTTGCGGTGTTTAAAAGTTTAGCATTATTTGCTTGAATCTTCAGTAAACTGTTCAAATAGACCACTATGTTTTTATCGCATTCACAATTGTCAGCAGCCCCTCCTTAGGTCTTAGCATTTTTTTCTCACCTTGTCCATACAGTTTTATATATATATATATATATATATATATATATATATATATATATATATATATATATATATATATATATATATATATTTCAGCTCTGTTTTGTTTTTACTTTTTTCAGTTTGTGTGTCTGTTAATATGGATGTATAATATGGATGTATTATTGTTCTGGTGAAGTTTTTGATAACAGGAAGTAAAGCTTTAAAAATATAAATGTGCACAAAATTCTCAGACAGGGCAAACTTTGTGTGTGTACTGCTTAGATGAAAGCATTTTTTGCTTGCATTGTTTGTAAATCATTTGCCAAATGCATTGTGGTTGTTGCAGCACATCTACATGTCCAGGGGTACAAAATATTCCCATACTTGTATGACTGGGTGCCCCCTCAGTGGAGTCTCTTCTACAGGTCTGGGGCTTCCTCCTTCAGTTTTGTGGTTCAGGTCTGGGGCTTCTTCCTTCAGTTTTGTGGTTCCTGTAGGAAATTCCAGTCTGATTCCCATTCAGTACTTGGTATTCTTAGGATGTTATTTGGACTCTACAGTTTCACTGATAGCACTTTAAGAAAGAATTCTGTCCTTAAGGTCCACAGTAGACAGTCTTCTACAGCTGAACATCTATCAGCACTTTTAATTCTAAGAGTATTGAGTTTCATGGCTTCCTCCATATTGATGGTACAATTTGCTGGATATCATGTGTGTCCTTCAGTGTATCCTACAGTCACAGTGGTCTCAGTGATTCCCCCATCTTTCACCTCCAGTAATTGTAATTCAGTCATGAAAGAAACCTCTACAGTGGTGCTTTCATTTTCCGCTACCATCAGCAGGCAGACTGTTTCAGGTTCCATCCCTAGTGGCAACAGTGACCACTAATGCATCCTTCTTCAACTGGGGGGAATTACAAAGGGAAAATGGTCCAAGGTATGTGGACAGAAATGGATGCCTGTCTTCACATAAATGTATGGGAGATGAGGGCAGTTCTCTTTGCATTGGAGGAGGTACAGGACTACATTCCTCTGGGAGTGATAAATATTTAGACTGCAACATGACAATAATCTGGTATATAAACAAGCAGGGGTGAACCAGATTGTGCCCATTATATTGAGGCCATGAGGGTGTGCAGGGGGCAGTGGCCTCTGTTTTCTGACAGCGTCACACATTCCCTGAAAGCACCATGAATTGGTGGATAGGCTGAGCAGGAATCTCCTTTTGCTTTAGGAATTGTCCCTCAATCCAGAGATTACCAAGAAGATAGTGTTTCTTGGGTACTCCCTATTTCAAACTCTGTGCAACTCTCCAGTACACGAAACGTAGTGGCTATTTTGCCATAGCTCTCCCTCCTTGGGTGCAGCCACCTGGGGGCACATTGTGTCATTGTTAGTCCCTCCCCCAGGTTACTTTATGCTTAAACCTGCTCTTCTCCTGATGACCAAATTCCATCAGAAAGCCTTACAGTGCAGGTTCACTGTCCTCCTCTTCACCCCATTTTGGCCCAGGTAAATTTGTTTTCCCGTTCTTAAACCTCTCTTGAAGGAAGCCCCTTGGTTCCTCATTCTAGATTTAGTTATTCACCCTTCTGGGAAGCCTAACCTGAACATTCCCATTCTGAACTTAGTTCCAGTACTGACGGCATACTTTGCCTCCTCGTTTGTGGTCTGTATTAGTGTCACTGAAACCATCCCAAAAGGTTTACCATAGTAGATGGAAAAGATTTACTGCCCTTTTCAGTTTCTATTGGAGATGTTCTCCATTCTCTTACTACCCTTTTCTACCTTACCACCCTATTTTACTCCATCTCCAGTTCTGTAATATTAAAGTTCAGTTGGCAACAATTTCTTTATTTCATGTTGGTTTCATCGATCATTCCTTGGCTTCCCACAATCTATGTAAAGCTTTTCTCAAAGGCAACTTCCTTCCTTCTGTGTCCCCTGGTAAAGGATCCAATGACACTTTGGGATCTAAACTTCATCCTATAAGCCCCTTCCAAGCCTCCTTACGAACCTGCAGCTTCTTCAGCCCTAAAACTATTTTCTTGGTGTAGGTATCACTTCAGCTAGAAGGATATGAGAGATTCACACTCCTGCATCTGCTTTTCCATATATTGTTTTTCACATAGATAGGGTCACGTTAAGAACAAATCCTTCCTTTATACAAACATTGGCCTCCAACACCAACATTTTAGTCCATTCACTTACCTGTGTTCTTTCCTATCAGAAGGAGAACACATCCTGCATAAACTGGATGTTTGCAAACAACTACTCTTACATCTTCATTCATCATATTCCTCTAACAAATGCCATAATTTCCCTCCAGTAGGAAAGAAATCAGTACAGTTACTCCCAATATTAAAACCCACTCTAGTTTACCACCCAAGACTCTTTCACAAATCTTCTTAATCCTTGGCTCCTATAACTATCAAATTACATCTCTACAACCAGCCCTCTACCCTTCTAACATTTTTATCCTAATTTACAACAAAGGTAAAACCCAAGTTAAATAAAATGCTCCTAAGTCAGATTATTTTACTGTATCTCTTCACTCTACTAGCCTTTATCACCAATTATCAAATCCACCTCCTTCAAATACTTAGACTTCAAGCAATCCTCACAAAGAATATCAACATCTCCCCTGCCTGTCTTTCTCCATAATACCCTGCCTGTACAAACAAATCACATCTGATCTATTTTTCTGTAAATATCTTAAAATTAATCATCCACATTTACGATCAGATGTCAGGCCAAGACCAAAATATAACTGGCCCCACCCTTTCCTCTGGAAAATATCAATTAAAAAAATTAGTGGAGATGTTCAACCCATCCTGGTTTCACTTTTCATAAAACCATCACTTCCAACGCCAAAAATAAACCACTAATCTAATATAAACCAGTCACCTAATACATCTCAGCAAAAAAACAGAATCCAAACTCACCTAACTAAATATGAACTTAAGTATGTGCAATAAAATCCATGACATACATGTTTATCTTGCCACATACAATCCTGATGTCATAGATACTGAAACGTGGTTAAAAAAACAGAAGTAAAGGATAATGAGATCACCCCCCTCCCCCAGGATACAGTATACTCAAGCATGGCAGAGACAAAACAGGTGTGCATGTGGTGTAGCAATCCTCTATAAAAAAAATTCCCTAACCGTTACCTTACTTCCACAGGAAATACCCAAATTTAACAGCACTGAACTGCTAATCACACTCGTAAAAATCAACAATAGGAAAACTATATGTTTAACAGCAGTTTATATACCACCAGGGAATAATGCTGATACTGCTTAAAGCCTCCTGTATTGGATGTCCCAGCAAATTAACCATGAAAGTATAATAATTTGGAGACTTAAATATAGACTGACCACTAATAAGTTCCATTACCCCCACTGAATCCATAACCTTGTACAACTTCAGACATTTAATAACCGCATCTACTAGAATCATTAAAACTTCAGGGAGACGCTCAACATTAGATTGGATTCTTACAAACAAACCAGACAGACTGATAAATGTAGGCTGCCTCTCAGATAGCATAAGTGACCATTACCTGTCTATGTCAAGCAAAGCTCCTCATTAGCACTCTTCAAGAAAATCTTGATGTGTGGATGGGAAATAGGAAATTCACCCCGGGGATCACCTCTGTGGCTCTGCTCGACAGGGGCACAGGAAAGTTTTTTTTCTTGGGTGGCGAAAGTCAGGGTACCATTTTGGCTAGGCTTGTATAGGCCCTAGGGCCGATAGCGTAGTACCTACCTATGAACCAACACATGCTATTAGAACTCACAGTAACCTAGATAAACATATCTTTAATCAGATACAAAATACAGCCAATTTCAGCAAAGATATTTTCAATGAAACAAAAAATATAACTGGAATGTACTTAGAACAATCCTGCTAGATACTGCTGTATCAATAACGTGTTCTCATAGACCTTAAATAATCTAGCACCAGTATGTAATAAAAGAGTAAAGTCCAACCCTGCACCGTGGCTGATGAAGGAAACAAAAAAAAGTCTTGATAAAATGGGATAAAGCCTTGGAAACACTGGTATAAAAATAGAACTCAAAACGCCTTCCAGCAGTTTAGACATCTTAGAAACTTTGCAAAACTCCATGTCAAACAGGATAGGTAAACCTTCTGTACCAGCCTACTAGACAAACATATAAACAACCCAAAACTGTTTTGGTCATCACTAAATAAACTACTCCACCCTGGCAAGACCATTAGTCCCTCTTCAAAACCAGACACTCTCCCAACAGAGTTAAATTCCTACCTTATGCTCTCAGTATTATCTCTGTTAGACACTAATACATCTGCCTCCTCACTCTACCCCGTCCAATCAAAACCACCCACAGCTCTTCACTTTTAGTCCAGTACCTACCTCACTCATAAGGAAGTTGCTCCTTAAACTAAAAAAAATACTTCTGTAGCTGTAGACCAACTACCATTAGACTACCTAAAAATGGCTGCAGAAGCCATAGCCTTCCCTGTGTCCATACTAATTAATAGAGTTATAGCAGAAAGATATGTTCCCATCACTGTGGAAAACATCCTATATCATACCACTACACAAAAGCGGCACATTTACAGAGTTTAATAACTGCAAACTGATAGTGTCCCCCCCTCTCCAAAATATTAGAGAAATGCATGCATATGCAGCTGATGTAATACCTAACCTTGAATAACCTGCTCTCAGAAACACAACATGGCTGTAGGCCCCAACACAGCTCTACTACATTTTACCAGTATAATAAACTGACATAGAAATGATAGTCTGCTTGTGTCCACCATGTTCTTAGGCTTGTCAAAGGCATTTGATACTGTCTTGCACCAGCAACTGCTCATTTGGCTCTCCTCAATAGCACTTTCGCAGTACTTGTTGTTGGTTCCTTAGTTACCTATTTGGAAGACAGCAAGCTGTTAAATGGCAGCAAACCTACTCATCCTTTCAGCCAGTTACTACGGGTGTCCCTCAGGGCTCTTTCTTGGGTCCTGTACTGTTTATTATATTTATTAATGACCTCCACACATCCACTCACCATGATAGTTTAATTCAGTATGCAGATGACTCAACACTAATATGTGTGGCCTCAACAAGTTCCAAGACATTACCCAAAACTTTCTTCTATGAGGAAACCCGGCTCAAAGAATCAAACCTCTTACTCAACCCTAAGAAAACTAAGCTAATGCTTTTCACCTCAAAAATTTGGCAAAGTCAAAATCAATCTTTTACCATAAAGTCAGCTGATAATACTGTCATTGAAACTGTAACTCACAGTAAACTTCTAGGCATTATAATAGATGACAGTCTCAAATATGACCACCATGTACTGCCTTCCATTAAATCTACACACCAGACACTAGGATCCCGTTGTAGGATCAATTGATTCTTTAGCCGCCACCTTCTTACTGCTGCTATCCTAACAAACATAAACAGTACTCAAAGAAACTTGCCTCCTGCTACAATAAAATAGCTAAATTCTAAATTTGCCACCAGTCTCCCTAATAGGAGCCACCATTGTCTTAGTTTAAAGCAGTTAAACTGGCTTGAACTGCACAATTGTCTAACATATTCACAACTGACTACAGCACACAAAACTCACTGATCATCCAAAAAAATGCCCTGCACTGCAAAATTCATTACTACCCTACTGTCCAGTAAGGGACCTCCTTTCTAGTAACAAATTCTTATTACTTACAAATAAGTCACATAATGTTGCAGTAGGCTCACTGTACTCCCAATGTGTTGCTGAACTCTCGAATATTATCCCCATGCAAGTAAGGCTCTCCGACAAACTTGAGTAGTTTTAAACCACTGCTTAAACAATATGTTAACCAGTTCTGGTCCTTTACATGATTATCACAGGGTTAAAACTTTTTCACTGTCCATACTATCCAAATACTGTCCTTAAACATAATATTCACAACCTCTTACTGAAATGACAAAACAGTTTTTATACATGACGGCTGCCTTTACAGTCCATTAAGCTGCATGCATGCTTTCTCTTTAATAACTTCCTTCTCTGTAAAATCATAGAATGTATATGTATAAATGTAACTACCGATGTTCATCGTGTTACCCTGCTGCAGTCATCACACTTGGGTTATCCTGTCGTCAGACGGTCCCGCAGTCGGCCGGAATTCCAAAGTCTTGGTCCGGCGTCGGTTGCTGTCGCCTCTTCCCTGACGTCAGTGCGCCAGGGGTATATATAATGCAACCGACGCCATTTTCTCCAGTCTTTCTTGCCGCGCGGTGCCCGAAGCAGAAGCAGTTCGCAAGTGCCGGTCGGCCGACTCCTGAGATTTTCGAATACGAATTTCAGACCGAAGTCTTCTATAAAGCTAAGTACCCCGTTGGGGAAACTTTTCTTGCCTCAGACCGATGTCAGAAAAAGTTAACAATTGTATTTCTTGTGGGAAACAAAAACCTCATAAGGATTTTCATTCTTATTGCATACCTTGCCTAGGCCCAGACCACGACGTCACTTCTTGTCGGTTTTGTGCTAGGTTTAATAAGCGTACTATTAAAAGACGCTTTGATTTCGCACACCACTACTTCGGTAGGAAATTTAACTACACCATGCCGTCAGAGCAGCCGACTACCGGCGTGCACAAAAAACGCAGGGATAAGGACAGGCAGCTCAGGCCTAAGCCAGATTCCGAGGCCTCGGCTGATCCGGTCTCCGGTCCTCAGTGAGGCTCCAACAAAGCCCCTGACTACCGCAGATCTGGAACCCGAGGCTGATACGGAAATTTTGACGGAATGTACCAGGCCGACGCAGCCTCTTACTTCAGGCCCTTCCGACGACTTTGCTTCAAAAGATGTCGGTGCTACAGAAACGCCATCGGTTTCTGAAGGCGTTTTCAGACCGACGACTCTCACCATTAAAACGTTTTCTAAGTCGAAGACTCCTTCTAAATCTAAAAGGACTGCACTTCAGTCTCCTGTTCAAGGCCACATGCCTAAGAAACAGATGCTCAAAATGGCTGAAGATTTGATTTCTTTAATCAGGGGTTCACAACCCCCTCCTGACAAAAGGCCTAGACAAGAGGAAGATTTTGCTTTCTCTGAGCAAATGTCCATTTCTTCAGACTCCTCTGAGGACCAAGACTATTCCTTCTCTCCGTATGAAGATTCTGATGCTGAGGACTCTATTCCCTCAGCGTCTCCTCCTGAAGACTACTCCTTTGGGGAAACTTTACACACTATGAGGGAACATTTTCACTGGGAAGGTCAAGACTACTCTGATTCAAAGAAAAGGCTCAGAGAGTTTCTTTTACTCGCCCAACACAGACCACTTGCCATCCCACCAGTTTTGGACATTGTGGATGATGTCTATTTAGAATCCATTTTCAACCCAGACTCTCTACCTCCTGCTCCGGCTAAGCCTGACAGATACTACAGAGTGCCTGATTCCCACAAATTTCTTTACAAAAGCCCAGTAGCTGACCCAGAGACTATCTCCCAGGGTCCCAAGGGGGCTAAGGCTTCTATGGCTAAAAACCCAGTACCTTCTGAGAGGGATTCCAGAGCATTAGACAGGTGGGGGGAAAAGGTTTACACCTCAGCCACACTAGCTATGAGGCCACTGAATTGTCAATTTCATATGCTTAAGTATCAGCAATTTCTAATTTCTCAGTTAAAGCAAAGAATAACCACTCTCCCTCAACAATCTGAATTGAAAGAAGTACAGGATCTGTTGCACGCCACTGAGCAGGTGGGCAAACATACAATGTGGGTTTGATTCTTTGGAGGCCTCCTGCAGAGCAGCTGTCACTGGGTCTGTTGTACGTAGGCATGCTTGGTTAAAGGAACAAACTCTGCCTGATCATGTTAAAGCAAAACTACTAGATGCTCCCTTACAGCAGGATGTTCTTTTTGGAGTTAAAGCAGAAGTAGTTTTAAAGAAAATGGAAGATGAGGCAAAATCTATGCAGACAGTCAAAGATTTCCTACAAGTACAACCCCCTCGCTTCAGCAGAAACTGGCCAACAAAAAATTGGTCCTTTCCAGCCACTGACAGACCGCAGAGGGGTAAATACAGATGCCCAAGGGGCAGAGGACAACAAGCCCAGTATAAACCTCGCCAATGGGGCACTACAACACAGAAGGGAGGAGAAGACAGGTCTCAGTCCACCAGGAGGCAAACTCAATGACTTGCACCTCATCTGGCCAAGCAATACTCTCTTGGCAGCCCCCTTGGGGGGAAAACTCGCACTTTTTGCAGACAACTGGCACATTGTCACAAAGGACAAATGGGTCCTAGACATAATTTTACGAGGATACAGATTCCACTTTCACACCTTGCCAATGAAAAGAGGAATGCCAAACCTGCCACAAAATCAATGGGCAGAGGCACAAAAGCAAATTACAGCTCTCATGGACATGAGAGCCATTCAACTGGTACCTACTCGAGAGCAAGGCCAAGGATTTTACTCAAGACACTTTCTAGTGCCCAGAAAGGACAATGCCTGGAGACCAATTCTGGACCTTTCAATTCTAAACACTTACAAGTACCCAAATTCAAGATGCTAACACTACAGCAGCTACTTCCCATGTTGGGCAAGGAAGCATGGCTAGTAACGTTGGACCTCAAGGAGGCATACTGCATGTCCCTATCAGACAAAGTTGCAGAAGATACCTCCGTTTCATTGCAGGTTCAACCCATTACCAATTCTCTGCACTGCCCTTTGGCTTATCTACTGCGCCCAGAGTTTTCACAAAATGCCTGGCACCAGTAATTGCATACTGCAGACAAAGAGGAATTCAAATATATCCATACCTGGACGACTGCCTCATCCAAGCAGAAAGCAAAGACATTCTCTTACATCATCTGGCCTTTGTAAAGCATCTACTAAACTGCCTGGGGTACACAGTAAACGAAAAGAAGTCAAAACTAGTACCCTCACAAAAAATGACATTCCTGGGTGCCAGCTTGAATACAACGGCCCAGAAGGCTTATCTTACGCCAGACAAGCAACTACAACTGACTCAATATTACAAGACAATGGCAACAGAGACCCAATTAACTGCAAGAAAAATTCTGCAGGCTTTGGGCTTCATGGCATCTTGCATACTAATAATACCATTTGCAAAGCTGCATATGAGGAAATTACAGTGGTACCTAAAAAGCATATGGTCTCAACACAGCCACAGCTTGGACACAATGATATCTCTCATTCCCTGCCCACAGCAGGAATTTCTATGGTGGTCACAGGCATGTCACCTCAAAAAGGGTCAGCCTTTCACCTTGCCCCCAGCCAGGCAGACTATCACAACAGATGCTTCAGACTACGCCTGGGGGGCACACATGGCAGGACAATGCATTCAAGGCCTATGGACTGCAGATCAAAGCAATCTGCACATAAATCAAAAAGAGATGCTAGCTGTACAGAAAGCTCTGACAGCCTTCAAGGATTTATTACATCCAGGACAACTTGCAATAAAGACGGACAACACCACAGTTATGTGGTACATAAACAAACAAGGGGGTACACATTCCTACCCTCTATGCAGGCAAGCAATGATCTTATGGAACACAGCTGTGGCCTACCAAGTCCAGTTACAAGCTCAATTCCTGCCAGGACAGAAGAACACATTGGCGGATGACCTCAGCAGAAACATCAAAGATCCCCATGAGTGGAAACTAGATCCACAAATATTTGCAATGATAACTCAAAAATGGGGCCTTCCAAACATAGACCTGTTTGCCAGTCCTCAAAACTACCAACTGACAAAATTTTTTACAAGGGCATTCCACCATCAAGCTTGGAAAGTGGACTCTCTCTCTTTCAGTTGGAAAAACCTGACAGCATATGCCTTCCCTCCATTACCTCTCCTCACAAAGGTTCTTTTGAAGGTCAAAAAGGAGAGACCACGACTGATTCTCATAGCCCCAGACTGGCCACGCCAGCACTGGTACCCGCTATTGAAAAATATGGCCCACAGCCCACCATGGATATTGCCTCAAATACCCCATTTGCTCACACAACAAAACAAACAGATTCTTCACAGCCAGCTCAAAACTTTAAATCTGGCTGCATGGCAAATCAACTAAACATCCAACCAGCTCCTCTTTCACAAGCAGTTCTGGATGTTATTCTGGAAGCCAGGAGGCCAAGCACCAGGAAGGCTTATTCGGACAAATGGAAAAGGTTTTGTGCCTGGAACCAAGCTAAAGGCCAAGACACAATTCAGCCTCACATGCCTCACATTCTACAGTATTTAGCCGAGATGTTGCACAAAGGACTTTCCTTTTCCTCAATTAAAATCCATGCTTCAGCTATTTCAGCTCACTACAACACGGATCCACCTTTATTTTCACATCCTCTTCTAAGGCAGTTCCTCAGAGGGGCAAAAAACATTAGACCACCCAGGAGAGCTCCTACACCAACATGGGACCTCAACTTTGTTTTGGAAAAACTAACGCTACCTCCCTTTGAACCAGCTTTCTCTGCAGATCTTCAGTTCCTATCATGGAAGATTGCCCTGCTCCTAGCAATAACTTCAGCTAGGAGAGTCTCAGAGCTACAGGCACTAATGGCAGTGGAACCTTTCCTCATTTTTCATCAAGACAGAGTTTCTCTACAAACTAATCCTTCCTTTATGCTTAAGGTGGTTTCCAGTGTAGCTTTAAATCAAACCATCCACTTACCCACCTTCTTCCCCAATCCACAGAACAAAGGTGAGAGACTCCTGCATTCCTTGGACATTCACAGGCAGCTTCGTTACTACTTGGACAAAACTAAGGCTTTCAGAAAAACTGACCAGCTCTTTGTATCCTATGCTACAGCTTCTCAAGGGAAGGCTATATCTAAGCAAACCATTTCTAAATGGATAGGTCATTGCATACGTTTCTGCTATACCCATCATGGGAAACCAGTTCCTGCTACCATTAGATCCCACTCTACCAGGGCAACAGCTACCTCTACAGCCTTTCTCAGGGGGGTTCCAACCAAGGAAATTTTGGAAGCTGCAACTTGGAGTTCAGTACACACCTTTACCAAACACTATCACTTACCTCTTTACTCTAAGTCCAGGGTGGGCTTCGCCACTGCAGTTCTGCAGGGCCTTATTGCCTCCACTAACCCTCTATGATACCTCCCCCCCTACCTTAGCTTTGGGATTCAACCCAAGTGTGATGACTGCAGCAGGGTAACACGATGAACATAGTACAGTTTTGTACCTACCATAAATGTAGATTTTCGAGTGTTCACCCTGCTGCAGTCCAGGTTACCCTCCCTCCATCCCCTATGATCTACTGGCAAAATCTCTTCTATGCCTTACTGATGTATTTGCTTATAGCTGAAGGGATTTTGTGTTTGTGCAGTGTTCACTCCATTTGGTACTAATACTGACCACCTTTTTGGGGGCACCTGACATCTGGGGCAAGAAAAACTGAAGACAATGGCGTTGGTTGCATTATATATACCCCTGGCGCACTGGTGTCAGGGAAGAGGCGACAGCAACCGACGCCGGACCAAGACTTTGGAATTCCGGCCGACTGCGGGGCCGCCTGACGACAGGATAACCCAAGTGTGATGACTGCAGCAGGGTGAAAACTCGAGCATCTACATTTATGGTAGCTACAAAACTGTACTTTTGTGTATAAATGTAAGTAGAAATGTAACTACTGTGTTTGACTGGAACTTAATATAATGCAATGTAAGTAAATCGAGCTTTTCTCCTCAGGCCTTTGCTGAAAATGGGTATTACCTAGTTGGACTTTCCTGGTAGACAGAGACAAACAAATAAATACATTTTCCTGAAAGGAGCTGTCTATTTGCATCTCATTTGTCTGTTCAATCCATCACAAATGTTTGGTTGCCTAACCCAGGGCTCAGTCTACCAGGGCCAGGGCCAAGGTATCTTCTGCAACCTTTTTCAGGTCACATTCCCTGGATAATGTTTGTAAAGCAGCTACCTGGTCTTTTACGCATACCTTCATATTAAGCACTACAAATTGGATTTCTCATCCAGAACTAGTTTCCTTTGGGGCTTCCATCCTAAAAAGTCTGCTGTCATGATGTCACCTGGGATTTCCATAGCTGGAGATACTAATCCATACATCACATCAGACGGACTGAATGAATAGGATACAGAAGTTAAGTATTTGCCATTATGATAGATCCTTTCTTTTAAGTTTGTCTGATACAGCAACCCGCCATCATTCTCGATGCCAGTTTATAGACATGAAGGATTGTGTCGTCTTCCTTGAGAGTCCAGAGCAGTATAAGTTGGAGGCTTATGCTTTATTCACCACAACTCTGAGTTAGTCGGGGGGGGGGGGGTTAAGGGCACTATGAGAGGGAAAGATTCTTAAATGGCTCCAGGCTTGAACACCTTTGCCAGATCAGATCCAAACAGTGGCTCAAGCACCCATATGCCATATCGGATGGGCTAGAATGAAAAGATCTGTTATGGTAAGTACACAACTTTTGGTTTTCTTTCTTTGTTCAGATTCTGAGGAAAGTGAGGCTCCTATCACTACATTTTAAAGGATTTTGTTTTTCTGAAACTATTTCTTCAGTGATTCTATTGTTTTATTGCAAACAGAATGACATTCCAATATCTCTGAAGTAGTATGATTTATTGCAACTGTATTTTCCTGAATCTACACCAGTTCTTTGTTTTTTCAACATTGGAGGACATTTGTTACAGCCTGTAGCTTACCTGAAAGCTGCCTTGCTGCCCCCAAGAAAGCATATAGATTGTATAAATTTGTTCACTCTTTTTATTTAGTTTTAAACACTATAATCACTGAAGACATGGTCAAACATATATTAACAGAAAAGAAAACAAACCATATTAACATTTTTCCTTTATATTGTACATCGCATATTTTTTTCATTATAACTGTCATCAGTCCAAAATTTGTTCCTCATCTGCCTGAACATTATTCTGCATATGTTGTTTCCACAATTTCCATTTATTTCTTTGTAATTTCTCCTTCCCTTTCCTAAAGGTCCTCCTTACCAGTTCTTTTATCTTTTGTATAATATTCAGTACTTCAAAGTTTAGACTTTGATTTCCATTTTCTAGTAACTGCATTTTTGACAGCCAACAGAATTAAATGTAAGGCCTTACCATGCCTGGGCAATTCAGATCCTGTGTTACAACTAAAGTAGAAGCCATTTGCTCACCCAATGTTTTTGACAGAAAGCCACTGTGGTGCAGTGGTAGTGTTGTTGCCTCACAGCAAGAGGTTCTCCCGTTTGATTCTCGGCTGGAGCGCCTTGTTTGTGGAGTCTGCATGTCCTCCCCGCGGTCGAGTGGCGTTCGAAAGACATGCGTACAATGGGCATGCCTTCGTTGAGGTTGGGCGTCGAGCTGGCACCTCGGCACCCGTACAAAATCTACTGCCAATCGTTAGCGGACCTGAGTTTCGCTGTGGCGACCCCTAACCGGGAAAAAGCCGAAAGAAGAAAAACTTTGTGGGGAATTTGTTTTAATCTCCCAAGTCCTTATACTTCCAAACCATATGTCCCCAGTTGCCTCTATCTTTTACATCACACCACTAACATTTGCTGAGGAAAAATTCTTTAAAGTCTGTTTGGGGTATAAAAACACCTATGCAAACACTTCCAAGCAAAAATCCTAAACCTTCTGGACTCTTGCATACTTGGGTGGTATAAATATGTCCTCCCATTGTTCTGTTATAAATTGTTAATCTTTTCTAATCTGCTCTTTTTCTTATAGTTACTTTGCAGTATTTTGTGTGCCATACTAATGTTCCCTTTTTAACAGCAGGTACTGTTCTACGTTCAACTAAAAATTTCACCAGAGCAAGTCTTTCACTTAGGATTCCCCTATCCCTTCCTTTGCCCTTATTCTGATATCAATCCCTAGTAGGGAAGGCATATTCTGTAGCTTGTAGTCCACACCTCTTCTTGGCTTCATCACACTCTTGCCATCCTTTCTCTGTGTTATTTGCTGTCATTACCTTGGTTCTTTTGCCAGTTTTCTCTTGCGTATGTTGTATACTCCTGCTTGCATTCATCCCTATTGGCAAAATCTTTTTTCTCCATTCTCATGTTGGCTTAGTTTTTTGAATACTTTCTACAACTTTATGAATATATTTTATAGGTTGTTATTCTTTCAGGATCTGCATCCAAAATCCAACGCTTTCCTTATTTTTTTAACTTGCCATTACATCGTCATCCTTTTCCACTTTGAATTGTAACCATGTACTTGTTATATAGGTTCATAAGTACTAGGCTATCAGTCTGCAAACTATTACAGAACTAGCCAGTAACTAGAGGTATACTTGTGATACAGACTTTAACCATTATGCCAAACCCTCCCCAAAAGAGTTTCATTAGACTCGAACAATTTTAGACCCAGTAGTGTGTTGATTACTGTGTATGAAGTCATGTTTAGCATTATGATGATACCCATTTGTTAACCAGGTAGGCCCACTGGAGACGGTCCCTTCTCAGGACAACCCAGGAGCAATATCTGGTTAAGTACCCTTTGGCAAAAACGATGTGCCCACAAATTACCACATAGGCGGAAACCCATTAAGTACAGAGAAAGTTATTAGGGACCTGGGGACCCAAGTTGATAGCAATCTCTCCTTTAAAAACCACATTGCCAAAGTGGTTAGAAAGACCTTCTACATAGCCCACCTCATTACGAAGGGTTTCACATCTAGATCAAGAGAGGTAATCGTGCCCCTTTATTCATCCCTCATCAGGCCCATCATAGAATACAATGCCCCTTTTGGGATGTACCTTACCCGACACCTGCAGCAATTAGAAAGACCCCAAAAGTATCTCACCAAGAGGATCAAGGGTCTTAAACAGATGCCATATGCTGCTCAGTTAAAAAAAACTCCAGCTCTACTCAGTTGCATGCCGTCTACTTCGAGGCGATCTATGCCTGACATACAAAGCTATGTCAAATCCAGAATTAATGGACATGCTCCACCTCAGTAAATCTAAATCCCTTAGAGCCACACGCTCGAGGGACTTGAACCTCAGCACAGAAATAAATAGAACTTGCTGGAGGGACAGGTTCATAACCCAGAGGCTCCCTTCGCTCTGGAATAGAATTCCAGTTCATGTGAGGCAGAGCACCTCACTGAATCTCTTCAAGAAGAATCTCGATAGGTGGATGGGGGATCGTAGGTTTGTCCCAGGGATTATTCCCGTGTCACTATTAGACAGAGGCACAGTAAACTAAACCTTAAAAAGGGCACAGTATACTCAAATCAAGGGGTGGCGTAAGCTATACAGAATCGGGCTAGGCTTATAATTGCCCCAGGGCAGATAGCCTAGTATGAACCTATGAACCTAAGTGACTTGCTCAGAGTCGCACAATAGACGAACAAGGGATGAGAGAAATCTGTGTACAACTGGATCTACATCTCATAGCCTTAACCTTTGTGCCAACTGCCAGAGCATATTGAGCCTTAACTGTGTAGCTCTAAATATCCCTTCAGATCTGGTAATCCTAAAACACCTTGATGTCCTTCCATTTCACTGTTGCAGTATTCATTACAATAGGAATCCCCTGCCAAGGGCGGACCAATGTTTGGCCAGTATACCAAAGCTTTTTGGTTGCTGTAAGGTACTCTGTACGTCATATGTATGCTCCTTGTGTGGCAGAGCATAAAGGTGATGTCCAGACATACCATCCTCAACTTCCTTGCTGCCAGTCTGAGTGCATCTCTTGATTGTTGGTCTGAATGCCTGTTCTGTTGCTGGTTCACCAAGCTTTTTCAGATAAGTGCTCCATTGAGATTTTTTGATCTTATCTTTTTTTTTTTTATTGTTGCTTGTGGGGTTTCATGTAATCCAAGAAGGGTAAATGCCAATTTGGGATACAAATTCCCCATAAAGACCATCACGAGCAATGCTTGATTTGTCTTGCTGCTTCCCATGACCATACATCCTGTTCAGTTTGTCAGGCCTTTGATGTTCTTAGTGTTTCACTGTTGCAGTTATTACATTTGGGTTATCTGCCTGCAGTTAGCCCTCAGCCGGCCTGAAGTCTTGGATTCCTGCGTCGGATGCTCTCTCTTCTTCCATGACGTCAGGGGTATAAAACATGCAGCCGATGCCATTACATCAGAATTTTTGCTGCGCAGTACCCGAAGCAGAAGCAGTACGCAAGTGCCGGTCAGCCGACTCCTGAAATTTTTGTTTCGAGTTTAAGATTCGAAGTCTTCAGAAAAAGCTAATTACCACATTGGGGATCCTTTTTCTTGCACTTAACCGATGTCAGTAAAAGTTATCAATTGTCTTACCTGTGAAAAGCAAATACCTCAAAGATTTTCATTCGTACTGCATTCCTTGCTTAGGCCCAGACCACATCACCCCTTGCTGTCGGTTTAGTGCCTTATTCAACCCCCAAACTATTCGTCGTCGGTCTTTTTTTGCAGCAAATTATTTTGGTACTCAGTTTAACTATCCAGAAATGGCTTCGGTAAGCCATTCGACTACCGATATTCCAAAAAAAGGAAGGATAAAGACAGAGACAGACCGCATAGGTCCAAAACTGCCGACGATGCTTCCGTTAAACCAGTCGCCAGCCAGTGAGGTGCTTTTGCAGCCCCTGATACCCGCTACGTCAGATTTGCAGGCCTCTACTGAGACCCATTCGGAGTCCGGTATGCCGCGAGATGCTTCTTCGACTATGGAACCTGCGGATGTCTCTACCTTGGATGGGTCCGGAGCCACTGTGCAGGCACCGGCTTCTGAGGGTGTATTCAGGCCTACAGATTTGCATTTTAAACCAACGCCATCTTCTTAATCAAGGCCTAAAACTCGACCCACGCCTAGAAAACTGACATCTGAACCACATGGTCAGGCCCATATGCCTACAAAACAAATGCTTAGAATGGCTGAAGACCTTATTACTTTAATTAGGGGAAGCCAGCCTTCCCCCTCTAGGAGAGCTAGAACTGATTTTCCTTCTGATTCTTCTGATCAGGAATCTGAAATTTATGTTTCTTCTGATTGCCAGGATTTGCCCTTATCTACCTATGAGGATTCTGCTGCAGAAGATTCCATTCCCTCTGCTTCTCCTACAGAAGTTTTTTCTTTTGGTGAAACCTTGCACACTGTTAGGGAAAATTTCTGCTGGGAAAGCCAAGATTACTCTGACTCCCAAAAGAGGCTTAGGGAATTCTTACTCCTCCCTCAACACAGGCCTTTAGCTATCCCTCCTGTTCTGGACATTGTAGATAATGCTTTCTTGGAATCTAGCCTGGCCCCAGACACTTTACCTCCAGCAAACCTGACAGGTATTACAGAGTACCTGACACTCACAAGTTCCTCTTCAAGAATCCTACTGCGGATCCAGAGACCATTTCCCCAAGGACCAAAGGGCATTAAGGCTACTGCTGCCAAAAACCCTACACCCTCTGATAGAGATTCCAGGGCCTTGTTTAGATGGGATAAGAAGGTATAGACTTCTGCTAGTTCGGCCATTAGGGCCTTAAATTGTCAGTTTTGTATGTTAAAGTATCAGCAGCATATTTTGGGACTACTTCAACAGAAAATGATGTTGATTCCTGGCTGTACTGAACATAAAGAATTCAGGATTTAATGCATTCTGCTGAACAAGTTGGTAAACATACTTTGCAGTGTGGTTTTGACTCTTTAAAAGCATCTTGCAGGGCTGCTGTCACTGGGTCTGTACTTAGAAGGCATGCTTGGCTTTAGGAGCAAAACTTGCCAGATCATGTTAAAGCTAAATTACTGGATGCTCCCTTAAACCAAGACCGCCTGTTTGGCAACAAAGCAGAAGTCCTTAAAAAGATAGAGGAAAAAGCTAAATCTATGCAAACTGTTAAAAGATTTCCTGCAAGTACAGCCTCCCAGATTTAGTAGGCATTGGCCTTCTAAGAATTGGTCCTTTTCAGTCTCTTCCAGGCCTTCTCAGTCCAAACCCAGGAACAGCAGACGACCTAGGTTACAGTCTCGGGCTACACACATGCCTAAGCAGTGGGGGGCTCCCACTTCCAAAGCTGGAAGTAGTAAGATACCCCCTATGGAAAAATGTCACAATGACTTAACCTTAACCCTTCCAAGCCCTGATCAGCTACCTGCTCCCTTAGGAGGAAAGTTCGCCCTGCATGCAAAAAACTGGGAACTCATTACCCAGGACAAATGGGTTTTAAATGTAGTTTTCCAAAGATACAGATTCCACTTCCACACCTTACCAACTCCAAACGGTTGGCCACACCTACCCCCAAATCAGTGGGCAGAGGCTCAACAGCAGGCTCTCTCTCTTCTAAGTATCAGGGCTATTCAGCCTGTTCCAGCAGACGAAAGGGGACAAGGTTTTTACTCGAGACTTTTCCCGATACCCAGAAAAGACAGCTCCTAGTGTCCTATCCTGGACCTCTCTATTCTAGACACCTTTTTGGTAATCCCAAAATTCAAAATGCTAACACTTCAGCAGCTGCTCCCTGTGCTGGGCAAAGATGCCTGGTTAGCAACCTTAGACTTAAAGGAAGCTTACCTGCATATTCCAATAAGGGAATCTTGCAGGAAATACCTGTGCACCGTCAGTTCTCTGCACTTCCCTTTGGCTTATCTACTGCGCCCAGGGTATTCGCAAAGTGTCTAGCTCCAGCCATTACATTTTGCAGGCAGAGAAATATTCAAATATACCCACACCTGGAAGAGTGTCTGATTCAGGCAGAAAGCCAGGACTTGCTATTAAAACATGTGGCATTTGTAAAGAAACTTCTAACCTTGCTGGGCTACACCATAAACGAAAAGAAATTTCACCTAGTACCCTGCCAACGGATTGTGTTCCTGGGAGCAAGCTTGAACACAACTTCCCAGATAGCTTTCCTCATGCCAGAGAAATAAGTTTATTTGACAACCTACTTCAAACTCCTGGCCACAAAGACCCAGCTATCTGCAAGGAAAATTCTGCAAGCCCTGGGGTTCATGGCCTCTTGCATTGTACTAATTCCATATGCATGACTGCATATGAGGAAACTACAATGGTATCTAAAAAGCCTATGGTGCCAACATTCTCAAGACCATTCCTATCATTCCTTGTATAAAGACAGAGTTCCTTTGGTGGGCAGAGGCCTGCCACCTCAACAAGGGGCTCCCTTTCAGTCTACCCCCTGCCGCCCAAATCCTAACAGACGCATCAGACTATGCATGGGGGGCTCACTTGGCAGGTCAGTACATTCAGGGCAAATGGAACCAGAGTCAGATGCACCTGCATATCAACCAAAAACAAATGTTAGCTGTGCAGCATTCCCTGACAGCCTTCGAGGACCACATCCTTCCAGGACAATTAATTGGTAAAGACAGACAACACCACACTTATGAGGTACATAATCAAGCAGGGGGGAACCCACTTGTACCCTGTCTGCAGACTAGCCATGGCTCTGTGGAACACAATCGTTGGCTACCAAGTGCAACTACAAGCTCAATTCCTGCCAGGCAAGCTAAATTCACTGGCAGATGACCTAAGCAGAAATCTCATGGACCCACACGAATGGAAACTGTAACCAAAAATATTCAACCTCTTGAGGAACAAATGGGGCACTCGAGAAATAGACCGGTTTGCCTCCCCCCAGAACTACCAATTGGACAAATTCTGCACAAGGACTCCCCACAGTCAAGCTTGGAAAGTGGATGCCTTGTCCTTTACCTGGGAAAGCCTCTTGGTTTATGCCTTTCCGCCTCTGCCTGTCCTCTCGATGGTTCTGCTAAAGACCAAACAGGACAAACCAAGGACAGTACTGATTGCACCACTGGCCACGCCAGCATTGGTACCCCCTGTTGCGCAGTATGATACTGCTGGAGCTATGGCACCTACCTCAGACCCTGCTGCCAGCAGGCGGGCCAGATTTTGCACCCTCAGCTTCAAACCCTGAACCTTGCAACCTGGCTAATCCCTTGAGCTCTCCAATAGCATTCCTTAGTAAGCAGGTGTTGGATATTATTCTGGAATTAAGGAGACCTAGCACTAGAAAATGTTATGCTGAAAAGTAGAAAAAATACTGTTCCTGGAGCCAAACTCAGGGGATGGGCACAACAGTGCCCAGCTTACCTCATATTCTTCAGTACTTAACAGAAATGCTCCACAAGGGCCTATCCTTCTCGTCAATTAAAATTCATGCCTCTGCCATTTCAGCACATTATTGCACATTATAATACTGAATCACCCCTCTTCTCTCACCCCCTGCTAAAGCAGTTCCTCAGAGGGGCCAAACATTTAAGACCCCCCCCCCCCAGGCGAGCCCCTACTCCAGCCTGGGACCTTAACTTTGTATTGGAAAAGCTCACTCTCCCTCCATTTGAACCAGCTGCAACTGCAGAGCTTAATTCCTTTCTTGGAAAACAGCCTTCCTTCTAGCCATCACTTCAACAACAAGAGTGTCTGAATTACAGGCCCTCATGGCAGTGGAGCCCTTCATTATCTTCCATGCAGACAGGGTTTCCCTCAGGACCAATCCTTTGTGCCCAAGGTGGTGTTTAGTGTGGCCCTAAATCAGTCCATTCATTTGCCTACTTTTTTCCCGAATCCACAAAACAAAGGTGAACGAATACTGCATTCTTTGGACGTGCACAGACAACTTAGATTTTATTTGGGCAGGACCAAGCCTCTCAGAAAATCTGAACAGCTGCTAGTTGGCTTTGCTGCAGGGGCAGAGGGGAAGGCCATTTCAAAGCAAACCATTTCTAAATGGATAGCCCATTGGATTAATTTCTGCTGTAAGCACCATGGAAAACATACCCCACAGGGGATAAGGTCACATTCCACCAGGGCTGCATCTTCCTCTACAGCATTCCTCAGAGGAGTCCCTACCAGGGACATCCTAGAAGCTGCTACCTGGAACTCTGTACATACCTTCACCAAGCATTGCCACATGCCTATTTTTGCTAAATCCAGAGCATGTTTTGCCACTGCAGTCTTGCAGGGCTTAATAGCTGGTCCTAATGCTCTCTAAATTCCTCCTCCCTTCCTTAGCTTTGGGAATAAACCCAAATGTAATGATGGCAACAGTGAAACACGAAGAACATAGTACAGTTGTGTACACTTACATAAATGTAGATGTTCGAGTGTATTCACTGTTGCAGTCCTGGTTACCCTCCTTCCAGTCCCCTGACTTCTCTTTGCTCTACCTTCCTAATTGTTTGGTGTATTTAAGCTTTCAGGTGTATTTGCTTCTTGTTGGAGGTGTAATCTAATATACAATTGCTTCCCATTATGGGGGTACCTGACATCTGGGGCAAGAAAAACTGATGTAATGGCGTCGGCTGCATGTTTTGACGACCTGACGTCATGGAAGAAGAGGCAGCATCCGATGCAGGAATCCAAGACTTTGATAGTCAGGCCGGCTGAGGGCTACCTGCAAGCAGATAACCCAAATGTAATGACTGCAACAGTGAATACACTCGAACATCTACATTTATGGTAAGTGTACACAACTGTACTTTCCTAAGACTGTTAGTAGTTGGCTTTCTTCCTTGGGCCTGTATTTGGAGAACCAACAGATTAAGCTTGTAACTAAGGACACACTGCATGGAACTTCCCTATTCAAGGGACAGCCGTCCATGAAGAAGGCTAAGAAGTCTAGGTCTGATTCTTCTGCTGTGCAGCCTTCACCTGATGTCTCTCCCAACGCTAGTGAAAACACAGAGGATCGCCCAGCTCTGTGGATCTAACTTTACCACACATCCTTGAAGACCTTGCAGACACCCACTTCAGATGTTCAGGGGGAACATTGGCTGATTATTTCTGAAGGGCTTAGAGGTGTTCCTCAGATTGTCAGGGAGGAAGTTCTGACTATTATTGAATGCCATCCAGGGTCGGAGTCTTCTAAGTTTTTTGAGGTGGACATCCCCTTGAAGAAAAAGGTAAAGACTAAGCATATTTTTCCAGTTCCTAAGGACCTGCAGAGTGAATGGCAGAATTTCACTCGGGGATTGTTTAATGCTTTGATGGCTTTGAAACTTCCTCATGGAGTCTCTGTTCCAGCTCCCCCTTGGTCCTCCACTTCCCTTAAAAGCCCCAGGGAATAGGTTTCCTCTGAGGTGGAGGAGGCAGATTCAGATGAGGAATCCCTTGCTTCTTCATCTCAGATTCCCTCTCATTTAGACTACGGATCTGAGGAAGAGGAATCTACTATTTATTTTTTTATTCATTCAACATTTGTTAACCGGGAAAGTCCGCCTTGGAACAAAGCCAATTTTCAGCGGAGGCCCTGGGAGAAACACTCCAGACGCATGTCTTTGTAACTGTACTAGTCCTCACACTCCTTTCAAGGAAATTTCTTTTGGGGACACAATGTCCAAAGTGATGGATGTTTTTCAATGGGATTGTGCCCAAGTTTGTGCGGTACAAAAGATATATTACGATCTTCTGTAAATGGACCCTCTTAGACTTTCTGCTGTCCCTCTTGTTTTGGCTGCCTTATTAGATGTTTTTTCTGCTGCATAAAAAGGCTCCTGATTCCCAGCCTACTGCCCCCAAGAAACCAGATAGGTTTTACAGGGTGCCTGAGGAATATAAATTTCTTTATAAGTGTCCTCCTGCTTGGCCCTTCTGTGTTATCTGTGGCATCTGACAAGCCATCTCAGTTGCTGCATTCTACTAAGTTACTTTCTTCTGAGAAAGACAGTGTAAAAGTTAGGTAAGAAGTTTTATACCTCTGTGTCCTTGGCTTTTAGGGGGGTTAATTAACAGACCCATATGTCCAGATGGGTCTACTTAGTAATTTCGAAATACTGAAATCCCGAATTTCAGTATTTCTAACTTACAAAGTCGAACACTCACATTTCCGAAACCAGCAGAAGCGCGAAATTCAAAATACTGAAGTACCGATATTTCGAATTTCAGCTTCCGGTGGTATGGAATGTGGATGTTTAGGTTTTATTTTGGTAAGTTTGTGTGTGTTAGTATGTTGATTAGGGGTTTAGTGTGTGTAAGTATGTGTTGCGACTGTTGTGTGTGTTTGAGGGACTGTAAGATGTGTGTGTGTGTGTCAGTTTCGTTTGTGTTAGTGTTTGTGCGATCCCGGAGTTAGAATATATATATATATATATATATAAGTAGGGGGTAGTTTAGATTAGTTTTTTTGATTGTGGTGGGGGGAGGGGTTGTGTATGTTTGTGTGTGCTGTATGTGAAGCGTGAGTGCAAGATTTTGAATTTTGCGGTTGTGTGTTTTCGAGTTTGTGAGTTTTGGTTGGGTTTTTGGCTTTGTAGTTTCGGAATACTGAAATTCGGGATTTCAGTATTTCGAAATTACAAAGTGGACCCGTCCAGATACATTCTGGTTCTTTTTTTCCAGGCTTGTCTGGTAATTTCTGATCTCCCTGACTCTGAAGGGAAGACTTCTGCTCTTTCTCTGTTAGGGACTTCATCCCAGGTGGCTCGTCATTCCATTAAATGTAGTTATGATGCAGCAGATGCTTCTTCTAGGGCTGCTGCCTTTGATTCTGTGATGAGGAGATATTCCTGGCTTCTATTTAAACTTTTGCCTGAGGATATTAAGGCTAAGCTGATGGATGCTTCTCTGGATAACAAACCCTTGTTTGGTGAAGCTGCTGATGATTTGTTTAAGTCTCTTTAGGATAAGGGCAAGGCCTTGCAGGAACTTAAACATGTTTTTTGTTTCTTCTGTGCCTAAATTTTAGAGAAGTTTCCACAGTAAGCCAGCCTTTGTTCATAGGCAGTCTCGCCGTCCCCCCAAGGGTAAAGAAGGGTGGAAAGCGGGCTCCTCCTGCTAAAGCTACCATAACTTCTTTCCCACAGAAGTCTCCTTTTCTTGACAAACCAGGTGCTGTCTTACTATCCTGTTCTTCTCAGCCACATTTCTCTTTCTCTTCATCTTTCCCTTTCTCTTTTGTTTGGTTAAAGATTACTTCGGATTCCTGGGTTTTGTCCATTATCCACCTAAGGTATTTCATGGTCTTGGAAATCTCTTCCCCTAATTATGGGCATTCCTCAACCCCCTCAGGAACAGTTGCCTTCCTTTCTAGGGGTGCTTCAGGATTTTTTGACTCTGGGAATTATTCAGGAAGTTTGTTTCCCAAAGGGGAAGCGGTTTTACTGCAGAATGTTTTTGGTGCCCAGGAAAGTGGGCACTTGGAAACCTGTTCTGGACCTCACTCATCTAAACACTTTTCTGAAGGTCCCCCCTTTTAAAAGGTTGTCCCTTCAGAACTTGTTCCCTCTTCTGCTTCCTCAGGCTTGTCTGGTGTCTCTGGACCTGAAGGATGCTTATTTTCATATCCTGATTCATCACCTTTTCAGGAAGTTTTAACATTTCACTGTTGCTTTCTGGCATTTTCAGTTCTGTGCTTTGCCCTTTGGCCTTTCTCCTCACTCGGGTATTCACCAAATGTCTTGATGTTCTTCGTGTTTCACTGTTGCAGTCATTACATTTGGGTTATCTGCTTGCAGGTAGCCCTCAGTTGGCCTGATTAACAAAGTCTTGGGTCCTGCATTGGTTGCTGTCCCTTCTTCGATGACGTCAGGTCGTCAGGGGTATAAAACATGCAGCTGATGCCATTACATCAGTCCTTCTTGCCGTGCGGTGCCCGAAGCAGAAGCAGTTCGCAAGTGCCGGTAGGCCGACTCCTGAAATTTTCATTTTCGAGTTTCAGAATCGAAATCTTCAACTAAAGCTAAGTGTACCCCGTTGGGGAAACTTTTTCTTGCTCCTTACCGTTGTCAGTAAAAGTTAATAATTGCATTACTTGCAGAAAGCAAATACCTCATAAAGATTTTCTTTGTACTGTATTCCTTGCCTAGGCGCTGACCACGATGTACCTTACTGTCGGTTTTGTGCTTTATTTAATCAACGCAGTATCCGTCGTCGGTAAATTTTCGCCTCTAAATATTTCTGTTCTTGGTTTAATTACCCAGAAATGTCGTTGGTTAGTCATCCGACTACCGGGATTCCGAAAAAACGCAAAGATAAAGACAGAGATAGGCCGCCGAGGTCCAAAACTGCCGACGTCGCTTCTCCTAAGCCAGTCGCCAGTTTGCCAGTACTCAGTGAGGTGCTTTCGCAGCCCCTGATATCCGCTACTTCTGATTCACAGGCCTCTACTGAGACCCATTCGGAGTCCGGTATGCCGTGAGATGCTTCAACTATGGAACCTGCAGATGTCTCTAACTTGGATGAGTCCGGAGCCGCTGTGCAGGCACCAGCTTCTGAGGGTGTATTCAGGCCTACAGACTTGCATATTAAACCGACGCCTCCTTCTTCACTTAGGCCTAAATCTCGAAACATGCCTAAAAAAACGATGCCCAGACCTCATGCTCAGGCCTCTATGCCTAAAAAACTAATTCTAGGAATGACTGAAGATCTAATAACTCTAATCAGGGGTAGCCAACCCCTCCCCCCCCCCTTCTAAAAGGCCTACGACTGAAATTGTTTATGAATCTTCTGACCAGGATTCTGTTTTTTCTGATTCTTCTTCTGATCGGGATTTGCACTTATCTTTTTATGAGGATTCTGATGCAGAGGACTCCATTCCCTCTGCTTCCCCTTCAGAGGATTTTTCTTTTGGGGAAACCTTGCATACTCTAAGGGAGCATTTCCAATGGGAAAGCCAGGATTTTTCTGATTCAGAAAAGAGGCTTAGGGATTTCTTACTCCTACCTCAGCATAGGCCTTTAGCTATTCCTCCTATACTAGACATTGTTGATGATGCTTTTTTAGAATCTAGTTTGGCCCCTGATTCCTTGCCTCCTGCTCCCAGAAGACATGACAGATACTACAGGTTCCCTGATTCAAAAAGCTCCTTTTTAAAAATCCTATTACGGATCCAGAGACTATTTCACAGGGGCCCAAGGGCATTAAGGCTGCTAAAAATCCTACCCCTTCTGATAGAGACTCCAGGGCGCTGGATAGATGGGGTAAGAAGGTGTACACTTCTGCAACCTTGGCCATTAGGGCTTTAAACTGCCAGTTTCATATGTTAAAGTATCAGCAACATGTTATTGGATTGCTTAAACAGAAAATGATGTTGATTCCTGACTGTGTGGAAAATAAAGAATTACAGGATTTAATGCATTCTGCTTAACAAGTTGGAAAACATTCTTTGCAATGTGGTTTTGATTCATTAGAGGCCTCTTGCAGGGCTGCTGTTACTGGGTCTGTGCTCAGAAGGCATGTTCGGCTTAAGGAGCAATCTTTGCCTGATTATGTTAAAGCTAAATTGTTGGAGGCTCCCTTAAATCAGGACCGCCTGTTTGGCAACAAGGCTGAGGAAGTTCTTGAAAAGATGGAAGATAAAATTAAATCTATTCAAACTGTTAAAGATTTCTTACAAGTTCAGCTTCCTAGGTTTAGCAGGCACTGGCCCTCTAAGAATTGGTCCTTTCCAGCCCCCTCCAGGTCTTCTCAAGCCAAACCCAGATGCAGCAAAAACCACAGGTTTCAGTCCCAGGGGACGCACATGACTAAGCAGTGGGGGGGGGGGGACTCCACTTCCAAATCTGGGAGTAATAAGACTCCCCCCTATGGTAAACTGTCTCAATGACTTCCTTCTAAAATTTCCAAGCACTTATCAACTGACTGCCCCTTTGGGGGGAAAGATTGCTCTTCATGCAAAGAACTGGGAACTCATTACCCAGGACAAATGGGTTTTAAATATAGTGTCCCAGAGATACAGATTTCACTTCCACACGTTGCCAACACCAAGCAGGTGGCCGGACCTACCCCCAAATCAGTGTGTAGAGGCCCAAAAACAAGTACTTTCTCTCTTAAATATGGGGCTATTCAACTGGTACCAGAAGAGGAAAAGGGACAAGGTTTCTACTCGAGACTTTTCCTGGTACCCAGAAAAGAGAATTCATGGCGTCCTATCCTGGACTTGTCTACTCTAAACACCTTTTTGGAGATTGCTGACTCTTCACCAATTACTTCCTGTGCTAGGCAAAGATGCTTGGTTGGCAACACTAGATTTAAAAGAAGCATACCTGCACATCCAAATCAGAGAATCTTGCAGAAGATACCTACACTTCAAATCAGTTCTCTCCACTGCCCTTTGGCTTATCTACTGCACCCAGGGTATTCACAAAGTGCTTAGCTCCAGTTATTGCATTTTGCAGGCAAAGAAATATTCAAATATACCCATACCTGGACGAATGTCTAATTCAGGCAGAAAGCCAGGGCATACTTTTGAATAATCTGGCCTTTGTACAAAGGGGTTTAACTTGTATGGGGTATGCCATAAACGAAAAAAATCACACCTGGTACCCTGTCAACAAATTATATTCCTGGGAGCAAGCTTGAATACAACTTCCCAGATGGCTTACCTCACGCCAGAGAAACTAATTTGACAACCTACTTCAAACAAGTGGCCACAAAAACCCTACTATCTGCAAGACTGATATTGCAAGCCTTGGGGTTCATGGCCTCCTGCATTCTTTTAATTCCCTGCGCAAGACTGCATATGAGGAAACTACAGTGGTATCTAAAAGGCCTATGGTGTCAACATTCTCAGGATCCAGAAGCACTGATTCCTATCATACCTTGCCTACGCCTAGAGTTCCTTTGGTGGGCAGAGGCCTGCCACCAAAACAGGGGACTACCTTTCACATCACCCCCTGCCGCCCAAAGCCTTACAGACACATCAGACTATGCATGGGGGGCTCACCTGGCAGGGAAGTGCATTCAGGGCAAATGGAACCCAAGTCAAATGCAAATGCATATCAATCAAAAAGAAATGTTAGCTGTACAGAATGCTCTGACAGCCTTCAAGGACCACATTCTTCCAGGACAACTAATGGTAAAGACGGACAACACCACTGATGTTCATCGTGTTTCACTGTTGCAGTCATTACATTTGGGTTATCCTGCTGGCAGGCTACCCGCAGTTGGCCTGAATTCCAAAGTCCTGGTCCGGCGTTGGTTGCTGTCGCCTCTTCCCTGACGTCAGTGCGTCAGGGGTATAAAAGATGCAGCTGACGCCATTTTCTTCAGTCTTTCTTGCCGCGCGGTGCCCGAAGCAAAAGCATTTTGCAAGTGCCGGTCGGCCGACTCCTGAGATTTTCGAAATTGAATTTCAGATCCGAAGTCTTCAATAAAGCTAAGTACCCAATTGGGGAAACATTTTTCTTGCTCCAGACCGATGTCAGAAAAAGTTGACAATTGTATTTCTTGTGGGAAGCAAATACCTCATAAGGATTTTCATTCTTACTGTATTCCTTGCCTAGGCCCTGACCACGACATTGCTAGTTGTCGGTTTTGTGCTAGAGTCAACCAACGCACTATTAAGCGTCGGTACGATTTTGCTTTTCATTACTTTGGCCGAAGGTTTAACTATATAATGCCGTCGAACAGCCGACGACCAGAGCTCATAAAAAAGCGCAAGGAAAAAGAAAAGGACAGGCATTCGAGGCCCAAAACCGACGACGAAGCCTCTTCTAGGCCAGTCGCCGGTTCTCAGTGAGGCACTTTCGCAGCCCCTGACACCCACTACCTAGGTAGGTAGGTACTAGGCTATCGGCCCAAGGGCCTATGCAAGCCTAGCGAACAAGGTTCCCTGGCTTACGCCACCCACAGGCCGCCTCCGACTCCCACGTGGAGACAACTAGGCCTCTGGATACTAAAGGTATTGGGCCTTCAGAAACTAATCCCTCAGATGGGTCCGGAGCCGCTGAGCAGGCATCAGCTTCAGAGGGTGTTTTCAGACCTACACAGCTTTATATCAAGCGAACTTCAGCATCCAAGACAAAGTCTAAAACAGTTTTAAAGACAAGGAAACAAGTACAGCATTCTCCAGGACAGACTTCCATGCCTAAGAAACAGATGCTCAAAATGGCCGAAGACCTAATTACTTTGATCAGGGGTTCCCATCCCCTTCCTGATAAGAGGCCTAGGCAAGACACTGAATATGATTCCTCTGAAAAGGGTTTCCATTTCCTCTGATTCATCTTCAGAGCAGGGATACTCTATTCCTCCCTATGAGGATTCTGATGCTGAAGAATCTATTCCTTCAGCTTCTCCTCCTGAGGATTACTCCTTTGGGGAAACCCTGCATACCATGAGGGAGCATTTCCACTGGGAGAGCCAAGATTACTCAGACTCTAAGAAAAGGCTCAGAAACTTTCTTTTACTCCCTCAGCACAGACCTCTTGCTATTCCACCTGTTCTAGACAGTGAAGGATTTCTTACAGGTACAGCCACCCAGATTTAGCAGGAACTGGCCTTCTAAGAATTGGTCCTTTCCCATGTCAGACAGGCCACAAAGAGGCAGATACAGACGCCCTAGAGGCAGACAACAGCCCCAGGGCTCATACAGGCCCAAACAATGGGATGCTTCTACCTCCAAAAGTGGAGAAGACAAATCACAGCCATTTAGGAAACAGTCCCAATGATTTGCCTCTGCCAATGCCAAGCATTTATCTTTTGGCAGCACCCTTAGGGGGAAAGCTAGCACTTTTTTCGCAAAATTGGCACATGATCACCCAGGACAAATGGGTCTTGCATATAGTCTCTCAGGGCTACAGGTTCCACTTTCACACCCTTCCAAAGGCAAAAGGTATGCCAGACCTGCCACACAATCAATGGGCAGAGGCACAAAAACAAGTTTCATCTCACATGGACATGAGGGCTATTCAGCCAGTGCCACAACAAGAGCAGGGACAAGGATTGTACTCAAGACTTTTCTTAGTACCAAGAAAGGACAAAGCATGGAGATCAATTCTGGGCCTGTCTATTCTAAATACTTTTCTGGACCTTCCGAAATTCAAAATGTTTACTCTGCAGCAGCTTCTGCCCATGCTGGGCAAGAAGGCTTGGCTTGTAACTTTGGACCTCAGAGGCATACCTGCATGTCCCAATCAGACAATCTTGCAGAAGATACCTCAGATTCATAGCTGGCTCAATGCACTACCAATTCTCTGCACTGCCCTTTGGCTTATCTACTGCGCCCAGGGTCTTCACAAAATGCCTGGCACCAGTAATTGCGTTTTGCAGACAAAGAGGAATTCAAATATATCCCTACTTGGACGACTGCCTTATTCAAGCAGAGACCAGAGACATTCTACTAAGGCATCTGGCGTTTGTAAAAAAAATACTAATTTGCCTAGGGTACACAGTAAACGAAAAGAAATCAAAACTAGTACCCTCTCAAGATAATATTCCTGGGTGCAAGCTTAAATACAACTGCCCAGATGGCTTATCTCACGCCAGACAAACAAAGGCAACTGACTTCTTACTTCAAAACCATGGCAACAAAGACCCAGTTATCTGCAAGAAAAATTCTGCAGGCTCTGGGCTACATGGCATCCTGCATTCTGCTAATTCCATATGCAAGACTGCATGTGAGGAAACTACAATGGTATCTAAAAAGTGTTTGGACTCAACATTGCCACAGCCTGGAATCATTAATTTCACTCATTCACTTTCTGCAACAGGAGTTTCGATGGTGGGCACAGGCCTATCACCACAACAAGGGACAGCCATTCACTTTACCCACAGCCAGGCAAACACTAACAACAGATGCATCAGATTATGCCTGGGGGGCCCACATGGCAGGAAAATGTATTCAGGACACATGGCCCGCAAACCAAAGGCATCTTCACATCAAACAAAAAGAGATGCTAGCTGTACAAAATGCCCTGACAGCCTTCAAGGACCTACTTCATCCAGGACAGCTGCTGATAAAGACGGACAACACCACAGTCATGTGGTACATAAACAAGCAGGGGGGGCACACATTCCTACCCCCCCCTGCAGACAAGCCATGATTTTGTGGAACACAGCATTGACTTACCAAGTACACCTGCAAGCACAATTCCTGCCAGGAAAAACAAATGCTCTGGCAGACGAACTAAGCAGAAACCTCATGGATCCTCACAAGTGGAAACTAGATGCACAAATCTTCAACAGGATAACAAGGAAATGGGGATGCCCAGACATAGATCTTTTTTTGCCTCCCCTCACAATTGCCAACTTCAGAGATTCTGCACAGGGACTTATCACAAACAAGCATGGAAAGTGGATGCTTTTGTCACTCAGCTGGAACAACCTTACAGTATATGCCTTTCCTCCTCTGCCTGTCCTCCCCAAGGTACTCCTAAAGGGTCAGACAAGAGAAGCCACAAATGATACTGATTGCCCCGGATTGGCCACGTCAACACTAGTACCCAATCCTAAGGAGCTTGTCTCAAGGCCCAGCCTGGACATTACCTCATATTCCTCATTTACTGACCCAACAAAACAATCGGATCCTGCACAGCCAACTCAGAACCCTAAATCTAGCTGCGTGGCGGATAGTGTAACTATTCAGAATACACCTCTCTCTAAAGCGGTTATGGATGTCATTTTGGCGGCCAGGAGGCCCAGCACCAGAAAATCTTATGCAGAAAAATGGAAGAGATTCTGTGCTTGGAACCAGGCACAAGGAATTGACACGCTTGTTCCAGATATTCCTCAGATTTTTACAATATCTAACTGAGATTCTGGACAAAGGCCTATCCTTCTCATCAATTAAGATCCATGCCTCTGCCATTTCAGCTCATTACAATACGGACCCACCTATTTTTTCACATCCATTGCTTAGGCAGTACCTCAGGGGGGCCAAAAACACAAGACCTCCCAAGGAGAGCACCAATACCTGCATGGGACCTCAATTTTATCTTGGAAAAACTCACACTGCCTCCTTTTGAGCCAGCCAATACAGCCGAGATTAAATTCTTATCATTGAAAACAGCTCTGCTCATAGCAATAACTTCAGCAAGAAAAGTCTCAGAGTTACAGGCATTAATGGCTGTGGAACCTTGTATTATCTTCCATCCGGACAGAGTTTCTCTAAGAACAAACCCAACATTTATGCCTAAGGTTGTATCCAGTGTGGCTCTTAACCAAACCATTCATTTGACTACTTTTTACCCAAACCCACAGAATAAAGGGGAGAGACTTCTGCATTCTTTGGACATATACAGACAGCTATGCTTCTACTTGGACAAAACTAAGGCTTTCAGAAAGACTGAGCAACTTTAGTGACATATGCTGCAGGATCACAAGGAAAGGCCATCTCAAAGCAGACTATTTCAAAATGTATAGGACACTGCATTCGTTTCTGCTATTCACAACATGGCAAATCAGTGCCTAAGGGCATTAGACCTCATTCTACCAGGGCAGCAGCCACCTGAGCAGCCTTCCTCAGAGGAGTACCAACCAAGGATATTTTGGAGGCTGCAACTTTGACTTCAGTGCACAATTTTACTAAGCACTACCACTTACCTCTTTACTCTAAATCCAGAGCAGGCTTTGCCACTGCAGATGTTCATTGTGTTACCCTGCTGCAGTCATCACACTTGTGTTATCCTGCCATCAGGCGGTCCCGCAGTTGGCCTGAGTTCCAAAGTCTTGGTCCGGCGTCGGTTGCTGTCGCTTCCTCCCTGACGTCAGAGCGCCAGGGGTATATAATAGGCATCCAACGCCATTTTCTTCAGAAGAAGGGACAGCAACCGATACAGGACCCAAGACTTTGTTAATCAGGCCGACTGAGGGCTACCTGCAAACAGATGACCCAAATGTAATGACTGCAACAGTGAATACACTCAAACATCTACATTTATGGTAAGTGTACACAACTGTACTTTCCTGTCATTGCTTGTTTGCAGGCTGAGGAGGATCCAAGTCTTTCCCTACTTAGACAACCTCCTGTTTCAGGCATCCTCTCCAGAGGCTTTGTTGCAAAATTTTCATTTTGCTGTCTCCCATCTGCAGAGCCCTGGAGTTCAGTATAAATTTCAAAAAGTCCTTTCTGACTCCTTCTCAGGATCATGTATTTCTGGGGTGCGGAATCCAGACTGTTCCTATGCTGGCATCCCTGCCTCCTCCCAAGGCTCCTAACTCTGATTTCCATTTTTTTTCAGTCCCTTCTTTCTTTGATCTCAATAAGAGCAATGGGATTTCTGAGAGCTGTGGGGTTCGTGGCTTCCACCATTTCTAGGCTCCCTTTTACCTGACTCCACATAAGATAACTTAAGTGGTTTCTAAAGTCAGTTTGGCTAAAGCATTCTCATCCCCTCAAATTTTTAGTTCTTCATCTTCCATGTCTCAAGCAGGAACTTCAGTGATGGATTCAGCAGTTGACTTTCAATCCAGTGCTCCCTTTTCTTCCACCTCTTCCATTTCAGGAGCTGTTCACAGACATTTCAGATGTGGGATGGGGAGCAGCTTTTGGCTCCCTAAAGGAACAGGGAGTATGGTCGCCTCATCAACAGACCACATCAACATCAAGGAGATGACAGCTTTTCTACTGGCTCATCACGCCTTTTATCCTTTTTTCTCCCCAGGACCTCTCAAGGTGTTTACATGCAATACCTCAGGGATGTGGTATGTCAACAAACAAAGGCGGGGGTGGGGTTACAAGGTCTTATCTTCTTTGCTGGTTGGCACTGCTAGTATGGAAACTAGCTATCCAGTGGCAAGTGACTCTTCAAGCAGTTTACATTCCTTCAGGTTAAAACATTGTGGTAGACTCTCTGAGCAGGTCCATAAATCAGTCCCATGAATGGATGCTTCACCAGGATGTGTTTCTGGACATTGTCCACCAGTGGGGTACTCCACAAATAGATCTTTTTGCCTCCCCTCTGAACAGACACCTTCCTCTGTTTTGTGCCAAATTCCCAACTCCTCTGGTTTAGAAGGTGGACACACACACGCTTTCCGAGGGGATGTTATATATGGCTTTCCTTCCTTCCCCTCATTCTAAAAGTCCTGTTCAACATACAACAGGATGCTCCCAAAATCTTGTTGGTAATTTCCTTTTGGCCGAGACAGCACCCTCTTCATCTGCCTTTAGCCAAGGGCAATCTTCACAAGTTATCTCACAGGGTGGATCTTCTCACACAAGACTAGGGATCTCTCATTCATCCCCACCTGTCCACTCTTCAACTGGGACTATATGTGATAGGATTTTGATTCAACATAAACACCTTTTTTCTGCGAATGTGCTTTGGGTCCTGCAGGAGGCCAGGAAATCTTACTTATCCAAATGGAAGAGGTTTTCTGTGTGGTGTCTGTTTTAACATGGATCCACTTTATGTGGATGTTCCTTTGATTCTCTCTCATCTGTGTGAACTGCTCATTGCTGGGTTGGCTTATTCTTCTAAGGCCTACTTATCAGCTGTCTCTGCTTGTCTGCCTTTTTCACCTCCTTTAGCTTCTAGATTTGAAGCTAAACAATTTCTTAAAGGCATCTTTCATATTAGGCCTCTCAGGAAGCCCATTCCTCCTCCCTGGGATCTTAATTTTGTCTTAGAAAAATTGACCCAGGCTCCTTTTGAGCTTGCTGTTTCAGCTTCCTTACAGCATTGTTCTTGGAAGACTGTACTTTTGTTAGCTCTTACTTTTACCAGTCGAGTGTCTGAATTACAATCCCTTATGGCTTGCCCTTCTTTCTTAGTGTTCCATACAGACAGGGTGTCCCTTCAGTACTAATCCATCTTTTATGACCAAGGTGGTGAATGAGTTGTCTGTTAATGAGTATGTTCATTTGCCCATGCTTTTCCTGTCTCCACAGTCGGTTAGTGAGAAGGTGCTGCACAGATTGGATGTGCATAGACAACTCACATTTTATTTAGATAAAACTAAGACTTAATAAATGTGATCAGCTCTTTGTTTGCTTTCATCCTAGGTCTTTAGGATTGGCTGTGTCCAAGCAAACTATTTCTTCTTGGCTTTCTAAAGTCATTTCATTTTGTTCCTTTCATGGTAAGAGGCTTCCTTTTTCTGTTGAGGCTCATTCTACTACAGCTGCGACTTCTTCTGGTGCTTTTTTAAAGGGCTTGAATACTAATATTTTTTTTCAAACACCTTTATTGAATTACCTCTTATATAGACAAATTTACATTCATATAAAAGTAATCAAACTATATTAACATAAACATTATACTTCACTTATATTGCTATATATCATATAACTTAAGCAATATTACTTAAATTATTCAATTCATGCTCTTTTCTTATTTGCAATGGTGATGGATAGGTTGACAAACGAGATCAGACAGGAGTCCTCATGGACTATGTTGTTTGCAGATGACATTTTGATCTGTAGTGAGAGTAGGGACAGGTGGAGGAGACTCTGGAGAGATGGAGATATGCTCTAGAGAGAAGAGGAATGAAGGTCAGCAGGACTAAGACAGAATATATGTGTGTGAATGAGAGGGAGGATAGAAGAATGGTGATGATACAAGGAGTAGAGGTGACGAAGGTGGATGAGTTTAAATACTTGGGGTCAGTAGTTCAGAGTAACGGTGAGTGTGGAAGAGAGGTGAAGAAGAGAGTACAGGCAGGATGGAGTGGGTGGAAAAGAGTGTCAGGAGTGATTTGTGACAGACGAGTACCTGTAAGAGTGAAAGGGAAGGTCTACAAGAGGGTAGTGAGACCAGCTATGTTATATGGGTTGGAGACAGTGGCACTGACAAAAAGGCAGAAGTTTCAGCTAGATATGGCAGAGTTAAAGATGTTAAGATTTGCACTGGGTGTGACGAGGGTGGACAGGATTAGGAATACGTATATTAGAGGGTCAGCCCAGGTTGGAAGGTTTGGAGACAAAGCCAGAGAGGCAAGATTACGTTGGTTTGGACATGTGCTGAGGAGGGATGCTGAGTATATATTGGGAAAAAGATGCTAAGGATGAAGCTACCAGGTAACAGGAAAAGAGGAAGGCCTAAAATAAGGTTTATGGATGTGGTGAGAGAGGACATGCAGGTGGTTGGTGTGACAGAGCAAGATGCAGAGGACAGGAAGAAATGGAAACTGGTGATTTGCTGTGGCGACCCCTAACGGGAACAGCTGAAAGAAGATGATGATGATGATAATGCTCTTTTTTACACAAGACATCTTTATTAAACCATCATTTACTACATAGCCAATCATACATTTAATATAAATAAAAACAAACCACACCGACACAATCCTAGTTGCAAGCATTTTACATCACAAACCATAGTGACACACTCCCAGTTACAAACATGTATCACTTATAATCTACCCAGTCTTTCTCACTCAAACATTACATAGCTGATTGAAGTCCTGCCACCTTTTAAACCTCATTCCTCCCTTGTATGTATTGCTCCCACAATTCCCAATTTTGCCATGTAGTTTGCTCCCACCATTTTCTAAAGATCTCAATTCCAGTTATTTTATCTCTTTTACTATATTCACTACTTCCAGTATAGTTGGTTTAGAGTTTCATTTCCATTTTCTAGTAGTTGCTTTTTTGGCAGCCATCATTATTAGACACAGCAAGGCCTTACCATGTGTAGGCAATTCTGATTCTGTATCATAGCTTAGAAAAATCTTTTCCCTCACCAGACCAATCTGCCTACCCAGCATCTCTGACAGTGCTTCCCGCAAGGAATCCCTAAAGTCTGCCAACTCACCGCACTCCCAGAAAATATCTTCCCAATTACCTCTTTCTTCCCCATCACACCTCCAACATTTGCTGTCTGCCTGATGAAAAATTCTCTGGAGTCTACTTGGGGTATAAAAATATCTATGTAAACATTTCCAGGCAAAAATCCTAAATCTTCCAGATTTTGTTGCATATTTGGGAGACATAGATATATCCTGCCGCTGTTTCTTTGTGAATTGCTTATCCAGTCTCTCTCCTCAATCCTTAATAACCTCTTCTGGTATTTTATATGCTCTACTAATTATTCCTTTTTTAATGGCAGCTTCTGGCTTCTTTTAAAAACTCTACCAGTGCTGGTCTTTCATTTAAAACCACCCTATTTCTTTCTCTTTGCCTATACTCTGACATCAATCCCTAATAGGGAAGGCAATCTCTAACCTGCAGTCCAAATAAATTCTTGACGTCTTCCCATTCTGTCATCTTTCCCTGTCTAGTTGTTTGCTCCCAATACTTTGGTTCCTTTGACTAATTCTATTCTTGATGTCGCTACCTGAACTTCTTTACATGCATTTACCAAGCACTACAAGTTAGGTGGAATTTCCAGAGGTAAAGCTGGATGTTCATCGTGTTTCACTGTTGCAGTCATTACTGTTGGGTTATCCTGCTGGCAGGCTACCCTCAGTCAGCCAGAATTCCAAAGTCTAGGTCCGGCGTCGGTTGCTGTCGCCTCTTCCCTGACGTCAGTGCACCAGGGATATAAAAGATGCAGCCGACGCCATTTTCTTCAGTCTTTCTTGCCGCGCGGTGCCCAAAGCAAAAGCAGTTCGCAAGTGCCGGTTGGCCGGCTCCTGAGATTTTCAAATCCGAATTTCAGAACCAAAGTCTTCATTAAAGCTAAGTACCCCGATCGGGAAACTTTTTTCTTGCTCCAGACCGATGTCAGAAAAAGTTAACAATTGTATTTCTTGTGGGAAGCAAATACCTCATAAGGATTTTCACTCTTACTGTATTCCTTGCCTAGGCCCTGATCACAACATTGATAACTGTCGGTTTTGTGATAGATTTAACCAACCCACTATTAAGCGTCGGTTCGATTTTGCATTTCATTACTTTGGCCGAAGGTTTAATTATATAATGCCGTCAGAACAGCCGATGACCGGAGTTTACAAAAAATGCAAGTACAAGGATAAGGATAGGCATCCGAGGTCCAAAACTGACGAGGCCTCCGCTAGGCCAGTCACCGGTTCTCAGTGAGGCACTTTCGCAGCCCCTGGCGCCCGCTACCTCAGAGCCACAGGCCGCTTCCGACTCCCACGTGGAGCCGACTGGGCCTCTGGATACTCAAGGTATTGGACACTCTGAAATCATTCCCTATGATGGGTCTGGAGCCGCTGAGCAGGCATCTGCTTCTGAGGGTGTCTTCAGACCTACACAACTATATATTAAGCCATCTTCAGCTTCAAAGACTAAAGCAACTCTAAAGACAAAGAAACAAGTACAGCATTCTCCTACTCAGACTTCCATGCTTAAAAAACAGATGCTCAAAATGGCCGAAGACCTAATTACTTTGATCAGGGGTTCCCATCCCCCTCCTGATAAGAGGCCTAGGCAAGAGACAGAGTATGATTCTTCTGATCAGGTTTCCATTTTTTCTGATTCCTCTTCTGAACAGGATTATTCCATGCTTCCCTATGAGGATTCTGATGCTGAAGAATCCATTCCTTCAGCCTCTCCTCCTGAGGATTATTCTTTTGGGAAAACCCTACATACCATGAGGGAGCATTTCCACTGGGAGAGCCAAGATTATTCTGAATCTAAGAAAAGGCTCAGAGACTTTCTGCTACTTCCTCAGCACAGACCCCTTGCTATTCCACCTGTTGTAGGCATTGTAGATGATATATTTACAGAGTCCGGCCTGTCCCCTAACCCTTTACCCCCTGCACCTGCTAAGCCAGACAGATACTACAGGGTCCCGGATTCTCATAAATTCCTATATGAAAACCCCGCTGCTGACTCAGAAACTATATCTCAGGGTCCCAAAGGGGTTAAAGCTTCTACTGCAAAAAACCCTGTCCCCTCTGATAGGGATTCTAGGGCTCTAGACAGATGGGGAAAAAAGTTTACACTTCTGCTACCTTGGCTGTAAGGGCTTTAAATTGTCAGTTTCATATACGTAAATATCAGCAATATTTAATGTCACTGCTTAAACAGAAATTGTTGACAAATACTGAATGTTCAGAGAGCAAGGAAATGCAGGATTTATTGCATGCCGCTGAACAAGTGGGAAAGCATACTTTGCAATGTGGTTATGATTCACTGGAGGCCTCTTGCAGGGCCGCTGTTACAGGTTCTGTTATTAGAAGGCATGCTTGGTTAAAGGAACAGAATCTGCCTGATCATGTTAAAGCAAAATTATTAGATGCTCCATTACAGCATGATACTTTGTTTGGTACTAAAGCAGAAGAGGTGTTGAAAAAAATGGAGGATAAAGCAAAATCCATGCAGACAGTCAAGGATTTCTTACAGGTACAGCCACCCAGGTTTAGCAGGAACTGGCCTTCTAAAAATTGTTCCTTTCCAGTGTCAGACAGACCACAAAGAGGCAGATACAGGCGTCCCAGAGGCAGATCTCAGCTGCAAGTCTCATACAGGCCTAAACAATGGGGCGCTCCTACCTCCAAAAGCGGAGAAGACAAATCACAACCTTACAGGAAACAGTCCCAATGACTTTCCTCTACCAGATCTATTTCTTTTGGCAGCCCCCTTAGGGGGGAAAACTATCACTTTTTTCATCAAACTGGCAAATGGTTACCCAAGACATATGGGTCCTGAACATACTGTCCCAAGGCTACAGGTTCCATTTTCACACCCTACCAAGGTCAAAAGGTATGCCAGACCTGCCACTCAATCAGTGGGCAGAGGCACAAAAACAAATTGCAGCCCTCATGGGCATGAGGGCCATTCAACAAGTACCACAACAAGAGCAGAGGCAAGGATTTTACTCCAGACTTCCTAGTGCCCAGAAAGGACAAAACCTGGAGACCAATACTGGACCTGTCGATACTAAATAGGTTTCTGGAAGCTCCAAAATTCAAGATTTTGACTCTACAGCAGCTACTGCCCATGCTGGGCAAGAAGGCTTGGCTCGTAACTTTGGACCTAAAAGAGGCATACCTGCATGTCCCAATCAGACAGTCTTGCAGAAGATACCACAGATTCATAGCTGGCTCAATGCATTACCAATTCTCTGCACTGCCCTTTGGCTTATCTACTGCGCCCAGGGTCTTCACAAAATGCCTGGCACCAGTAATTGCGTTTTGCAGACAAAGAGGAATTCAAATATATCCCTACCTGGGCGACTGCCTAATTCAAGCAGAAAGCAAAGACATTCTTCTAGAGCATCTGGTGTTTGTAAAAAGATTACTAATTGGCCTAGGGTACACAGTAAACGAAAAGAAATCAAAACTAGTGCCCTCTCAAGAGATAATATTCCTGGGTGCAAGCTTAAATACAACTGCCCAGATGGCTTATCTCACGCCAGACGAACAAAAGCAACTGACTTCTTACTTCATGAAATTGGCAACAAAAAAAACACTTATCTGCAAGGAAAATCCTGCAGGCCTTGGGTTTCATGGCATCCTGCATCCTACTAATTGCATATGAGGAAACTACAATGGTATCTAAAAAGTGTTTGGACTCAGCATTGCCACAACTTGGAGACCGTAATTGCACTCATTCCCTGCCTGCAACAGGAGTTTCAATGGTGGGCAGAGGCCTGTCACCACAACAAGGGTCTGCCATTCAGTTTACCCACAGCCAGATAGACACTGACAACAGATGCATCAGATTATGCCTGGGGGGCCCATATGGCAGGCAAATGTGTTCAGGGCACATGGCCTGCAAACCAGATGCATCTTCACATCAATCAAAAAGAGACGCTAGCTGTTCAAAATGCCCTGACAGCTTTCAAGGACCTGCTTCATCCAGGACAGCTGCTGATAAAGACAGACAATACTACGATCATGTGGTACATAAACAAGCAGAGAGGTACACATTCCTACCCCCGCTGCAGACGAGCAATGGCCTTATGGGACACAGCTTTGACTTTTCAAATTCACCTGCAAGCAAAATTCCTGCCAGGAAAAACAAATACACTGGCAGACAAACTAAGCAGAAACCTCATGGATCCCCACGAGTGGAAATTGGATCCACAAGTCTTCAGCATGATAACAAGGAAATGGGGATGCCCAGACATGGATCTATTCGCCTCCCCCTCACAACTGCCAATTGCAGAGATTTTGCAAAAGGATTTATCACAAGCAAGCATGGAAAGTGGACGCCCTATCCTTCAGCTGGAAAAATCTGACAGTATATGCCTTTCCTCCACTGCCTCTCCTTCCCAGGGTACTCCTAAAAGTCAGACAAGAGAAGCCAAAAATGATACTGATTGCACCAGACTGGCCATGCCAGCACTGGTACCCAATCCTAAAGAGCTTGTCTCAAGGTCCAGCATAGATATCGCCTCAAATTTCTCACTTGCTGACCCAACAAAATAGCCGGATTCTGCACAGGCTACTCAGGACCTTAAATCTGGCAGCATGGCGGATAATGTAGCTATTCAGAACGCTCCTCTTTCAAAAGCTGTTATGGATGTTATCTTGGAGGCCAGGAGGCCCAATACCAGAAAATCTTATGCAGAAAAATGGAAGAGATTCTGTGCTTGGAACCAGGAACAAGGCATTGACACGTGTGTACCATATATCCCTCAGATTTTACAATACCTGACTGAGATGCTGAACAAAGGCCTTTCTTTCTCATCAATTAAGATTCATGCCTCTGCCATTTCAGCGTATTACAATATGGAACCACATATTTTTTCTCATCCTTTAATAAGACAGTACCTCAGAGGGGCCAAAAACATTAGGCCTCCAAGGAGAGCGCCAATTCCGGCCTGGGACCTCAATTATGTTTTGGAAAAACTCACACTGCCTCCTTTCGGGCCAGCATCAACAGCGGATATAAAATTCTTATCCTGGAAAACAGCTCTGCTCCTAGCAATAACCTCTGCAAGACGAGTCTCAGAGTTACAAGCACTAATGGCTGTGGAACCTTTTATCATTTTTCACCCAGACAGGGTTTCTCTGAGGACAAACCCAACATGTATGCCTAAGGTGGTGTCCAGTGTGGCCCTCAACCAAACCATTCACTTGCCTACCTTCTAACCAAATCCACAGAAAAAGGGTGAGAAAATTCTGCATTCTTTGGACATACACAGGCAGTTACGCTTCTACTTGGACAGAACTAAAGCTTTCAGAAAGACTGAGCAACTTTTAGTGTCATATGCTACAGGATCACAAGGGAAGGCTATCTCAAAACAGACCATTTCAAAATGGATACGCCATTGCATCCGTTTCTGCTATTTTCAGCATGGCAAATCAGTGCCTAAGGGCATTGGCCTCATTCCACAAGAGCAGCAGCCACATCAGCAGCCTTCTTCAGAGGAGTACCAACCAAATATATGTTAGAGGCTGCAACTTGGAGTTCAGTACACAATTTCACAAAGCACTACCACTTACCTCTTTACTCTAAGTCCAGAGCAGGCTTTGCCACTGCAGTTCTGCAGGGCCTCATAGCCTCTCCTAATCCTATTTAGCCCAGCCACACTTCCTCAGCTTTGGGATTCAACCCAAGAGTAATGACTGCAACAGTGAAACACGATGAACATAGTACAGTTGTGTACCTACCATAAATGTAGATGTTCGAGTGTATTCACTGTTGCAGTCCAGGTTACCCTCCCACCATCCCCCTTTTCTTTGCTGGGACTTATCTGCACTTTTCTGTCCTGTACAACCTATGTGGTGTATTTGCTTTTAGATGAAGGAAATTTGCGTGCATGTTTATTGGCATATTTTTTCAGCCTACCAATTTGGGGGCACCTGACATGTGGGGCAAGAAAAACTGAAGAAAATGGCGTCGACTGCATCTTTTGTACCCTGGCGCACTGACGTCGGGGAGGAGGCGACAGCAACCGACGCCGGACCTAGACTTAGGAATTCTGACCGACTGAGGGTAGCCTGCCAGCAGGATAACCCAAGAGTAATGACTGCATCAGTGAGTACACTTGAACATCTACATTTATGGTAGGTACACAACTGTACTTTTTGTTAGGGCCGTCCTTCATGAGTTCTTGGAGAAGTCTACTGGTCCTTTCTTCTCCTTTTTTTCTTTCTGAGCTTTGGCAGTTTCCCTGTTGTAATGAATACTGCAACAGTGAAATGGAGGGATATAGTGCAGTTGTGTAAGATCTTACCATAATGGTAGATGTCCTTCTCTTCAATTTTAGACTATTCACTCCATCCCTCCTCCCCCTGGCCCTTTTCTCTTCTGGGTGTACTGATTACCTCTCTTCTGCTTGGACTGGCTTTCCTGCTGGTGCTCTCAGATGGCCTTCTGTTCTCATGTTGCATTATTCCAAACCCTTGGGTTTTTCTCTCTTGCTACTCGAACGTCCGGCCAGTATATAAGAGCTTCTGGTCACTGCAGGGTACTTAGGACATATGACGCTGGCTAAGGAAACGTGGGCCATAAAAGTGACATCTGCACATACCAGACCTCGGAACTTCTCTGCTGCCAGTCAAACGTCAGTTGTTCCTGCCCTACCAGCCGTCAGCTCATCTTTTCAAAGGTAAGTACCCCATTGGAGACGTTTTGTTCTTTTGATTCACTGCATGCCTGTGTATGTTCATGTCATGCAGGAAGGGAAGGCGTAGGTGCAGTCTTCGGATCCTCCATAAAGACACCCAAGAGCTTTGCCTTTTTTGTTTGGGGCCTACACATGACCATAAGTCCTGCTCCATCTGCCAGGCCTTCGTTCCAAAAGCCTTACTTAGCCATCTGCACACGTTGAACAATTACCTGGAAAATCAGCACCTTAAGTGCTTAGCTTTAGCAATGAATGGGCCATCTGGTCAGCCCATCGAGCCACCAAAGAAAAAAGCCAAAGTTGCTAGGCATGAATCCATTGCTGCACCTCCTCCACCCAATGTCCCTCCTGTGGCTGATGTTAGCCTGGGGGAACGATTGGTCACCGCCGATATGGGTGCAGTGGGTACCGCTGAGGAAACCACAGATCCCGAGTGGAAGGCATGTCCTTGAAGGTAACGCAGATGTCAGCTATTGATGGCGAGGGAGAACCTCTGCTTGTTCCTGCTGCCCAGATGGATCCCTCCATTACTACAGATGTTACTAAACCTAGGCCTACTTTGGTCCCGATTTCCACTAGGCCTTCCCTTACAAAAAAACAGGAAACAAAGCATGTTTCTTCAACTTCAGAGAGCCAGCCAGACTGGCCGGCCTTTTCTCAGAGTCTTTTCAATGCTTTTAGGTTCATAGGTAGGTACTAGGCTATCTGCCCAAAGGCATTTATAAGCCTAGCCAGAATGTGTTGGCATTTGCCGCCCCCTTAGATTAGTTCCCTGTGCCTCTGTCCAGCAGAGCCACTGAATTGATCCCTGGGGTAAACTTTCCGTTTCCCATCCACTCATCAAGGTTTCTCTTGAAGAGTGTTAGTGAGGAGCTCTGGCTAATGTAGATTGGAATCTTGTTGGGAAGTCTCTGGGACAGGAATCCATCCCTCCAGCACGTCCTATTTATTGTTGTGGTGAGGTTTAGATCCCTAGAGCATGTGGCTCGAGGGGATAAGGTTTTCTTTAGGTGGAGCATGTCCATCAATTCTGGTTGGACATGGCCTTTGTATGTCAGGCAGAGATCACCTCTGAGCTGGTGGTATGCAACCGAGTACAGCTGAGGTTTCTGCATTTGAGCTGCAGAGGGCATCTGTTTGAGGCCAGTGATCCTCTTGGTGAGGTACCTCTGTGGTCTTTCCAGCTGTTGCAGGTGTCTTGTAAGGTACATCCCAAATGGGGTGTTGTACTCTATGATGGGTCTGCTGAGTGATGAGTAGAGGGGCACAATGACCTCTTTTGATCTGGATTCAAACCCTTTTGTGATTAGGTGGGCCACATAGAAGGATTTTCTAACCACTTTGGCAATGTGGTTATTAAAGGAGAGTTTACTATCTACTTGGGTCCCCAAATCCCTTATTACGTTTTCCGTATTTAGTGGACTGCCACTTGTGTGGTAGTTTGTGGGTACTTTATTTCCAAAGGGAATAACTATGCAGTTTTTGGCATTTAGCTTGAGGCCATGATTTTGACACGAGGTATCTGTCTCAGTGAGACCCTTTTGGAGGATGTCTCTGTCAGCCGGTGAGTCAATTATAGCCCTAGTTTGCAGTTGTCTGTGAACTTGGTCAGCCATAGTCCTCCTGTGCTTGTCTGTACCTCTGAGAAGTATATGCTAAACAGGAGGGGTCCTAGGACTGAGCCCTGGGGAACGCCACTTGTAACTGGTTTAGACTCAGACCTAACTCCCGCAACTCTCACCATGTGGGTTCTGTCCATGAGCCAATTGGCAACCCATCTTGTGACATAGGGGTTTATGTTCAGGCTGGTGAGCTTGTCTGTAATACCAGAATGGGGAATGGTGTCGAAGGCCTTTGCGTGGTCTAGGTAGGCTGTGTGTACCACCTTTCCCTCGCCTATAGTCTTGGTAACTGTCTCAAAGAAATCCACCAGGTTTAGGAGGCATGATATGCCCTTAACAAAGCCGAACTGGGTAGAGTCCAGTGTTTGGAGGTTCCCAATGTCTCTGTTAATGAATTCCATGATGATGCACTCCATAGCCTTGCAGACCAAGCTACTCAGGCTTATAGGGCGATAGTTCCCGGGGTCTGATGTTCATCGTGCATACAGCTGCAGTAATCACAGATGGGTTTTCTGCCGTCAGGCGGGTCCTCGGTCGGCCGAATTCCAAAGTCTAGGTCCGGCGTCGGTTGTCGCTTTCTTTCCTGACGTCAGTGAGGCAGGGGTATATAAGACACAGCCGACGCCATTTTCTTCAGTCTTTTTTGCCGCGCGGTGCCCGAAGCAGAAGCAGTTCGCAAGTGCCGGTCGGCCAGCTCCTGAATTTACGAAAAATTGGAAACCGAAGTCTTCTTTAAAGCTAAGTACCCCGTTGGGGAAACTTTTCTTGCCTCAGACCGATGTCAGAAAAAGTTAACAATTGTATTTCTTGTGGGAAGCAAATACCACATAAGGATTTCCATTCCCTCTGCATACCTTGTTTAGGCCCAGACCACGACGTCTCGGGCTGTCACTTTTGCGCTACTTTCAGTAAACGCACTATTAAGCATCGGGCGGAGTTCGCCCAACACATTTTTGGTAAAGCCTTAGATTATAAAATGTCGTTGGAGACTCCGACTACCGTTTTGTCCAAAAAACGCAAGGACCGACACGTGAGGTCCGCGGTCTCCACCGACACCACGCCAAAACCGGCTACACGTGGTCTGGTTCTCAGCGAGACGCCTATGCAGTCCCTGACTACCGACGACACTTCTTTGGCGGTGTCTTCTGTAACCGAGACCGCAGGTACCTCGGCCCATACCCAGACTACAACCACCGAAGCCACTGTGAGCATTGAGCCTCCTAATGTGGACAGGTCCACTTCCACCCATGGTGTCTTTAGACCCTCATCTTCCTTTTCCATTAAGGCCTTTACTAAGTCCAAATCAGCCAGGCATCCCAAGAGGCCTGTTGCACAGGGCCCATCTCCAGGCCCATGCCTAAAAAGAAGATGCTTAAAATGGCTGAGGATTTAATTACTCTTGTCAGGGGTTCCCAACCCCCTCCAGACAAGAGACCCAGAGTGGAGGAAGATTCTCCCTCTTCTGATCAGGGCTCCATTTTTTCAGAACATTCTGATGTAGAGGAACACTCTTACTCCCCTTTTGAAGATTCTGATGCAGAGCAGTCCATTCCTTCTGTATCTCCTCCAGAGGATTTTTCTTTTGGGGAAACCTTGCACACCTTGAGGGAACACTTCCATTGGGAAGGCCAAGACTTTTCTGATTCCAAGAAAAGACTTAGGGAATTTCTTTTGTTACCTCAACACAGACCTCTGGCGATACCTCCTGTCTTGGACATACTTGATGATGTTTAGTCGGAGGCTTGCCTTAATCCGGATTCCCTGCCTCCTGCCCCAGTCAAGCCTGATAGGTACTACAGAGTTCCTAACTCTCACCAGTTTCTTTACAAAAGCCATAATGCTGACCCTGAAACCATTTCTCAAGGCCCCAAGGGAATGAAGGCCTCTACCGCTAAGAATCCACTACCTTCCGAAAGAGAGTCAAGATCCTTAGAAAGGTGGGGAAAAAAGGTATATACCTCGGCCACCCTAGCCATGAGGACCTTAAATTGTCAGTTCCATATGCTTAAATATCAGCAGTTTCTGTTATCACAATTAAGAAATAAAATGTCTCAACCTGAACAACCAAATTTGAAGGAGTTGCAGGATATGATGCATAGTGCAGAACAAGTGGGTAAACACACCTTACAATGTGGCTATGATGCCCTAGAGGCCTCAAGTAGAGCTGCTGTTACAGGATCAGTCATTCGTAGACATGCCTGGCTTAGGGAACAAATCTTGCCTGATCATGTGAAAGCTAAACTACTAGATGCTCCTTTACAAAAGGATGTGCTGTTTGGTACTAATGCTGAGGAGATACTACGGAAAATGGAAGAAAAAGCCAAATCTATGCAAACTGTCAAAGCTTTTCTACAGGTTCAACCACCATATTTTAGAAGAAATTGGCCTTCAAAAAACTGGTCCTTTCCAGCCACGGACAAGCCCCAAAGAGGTAGATACAGGCGCACAAGGGGCAGAGGACAATCACAAGGATCATATAGAGGCAGGCAATGGCAAACTCCAGCACCAAGAGGTGGCGAAGACAGTGCACAACAATACAGGAAACAAACCCAATGACTTCCTCCTTTCCATGCCAAGCAAGTCTCAGCTGGCAGCACCCTTGGGAGGAAAGCTGGCATTATTTACAAGAAATTGGCATATTGTCACAACAGACAAATGGATCCTGGACGTTATAAACAGAGGCTACAGATTTCATTTTCACACTCTTCCAAAAATGAGAGGCATGCCAAACCTGCCACACAATCAAAGGGCAGAGGCACAACTACAAATTTCAAAGCTCATAGACATGAAAGCTATTCAAGAGGTACCTACTCACGAACAAGGTCAAGGTTTTTATTCCAGGCTATTTCTGGTACCAAGGAAAGGAACCGACTGGAGACCCATTTTGGACTTATCCATCCTAAACACATTCTTACTGCACAAAATTCAAGATGCTCACATTATAGCAGCTTCTTCCCATGCTGGGCAAGGAGTTTTGGCTGGTAACATTGGACCTCAAGGAGGCATACCTGCATGTTCCAATCAGACAAAGCTTCAGAAGATACCTCAGCTTTCTTGCAGGTTCAGTCCACTATCAATTCTCTGCATTGCCCTTTGGCTTATCTACTGCGCCCAGAGTATTCACGAAATGCCTGGCATCAGTAATTGCCTACTGCAGACTTCAAGGGATACAAATTTACCCTTATTTGGACGACTGCCTGATCCAAGCGGACAGCAAGCACATACTTCTGGAACATCTGGCTTATGTAACACGGTTACTGAATTCTCTGGGATACACAGTCAACAAAGAGAAATCCAGGCTAACACCATCTCAGAAAATAACTTTCCTGGGTGCCAACTTGGACACAAACACCCAGATGGCCTATCTTACGCCAGAAAAACAGGGGCAACTAACTCAGTACTTCAAAATACTAGCAAATTGTACCAGGCTTACTGCAAGGAAAATTCTGCAGGCTCTGGGCTTCATGGCATCTTGCATTCTTTTAATCCCATGTGCAAAGCTGCATATGAGGAAACTTCAATGGTACCTAAAAAACCTATGGTCTCAACACAGCCACAGTTTGGAAACAATAATACCAATAATTCCATGTTTGCAAAAGGAATTTCTATGGTGGGCCCAAGCATGTCAAACAAACACAGGTCTCCCATTCTGCAAGCCTCAAGCAAATCAAGTCATCACAACAGACGCCTCAGATTACGCCTGGGGGGCGCACATGACAGACAGTTGCATTCAGGGCAAATGGTCCCAAAAGGAAAAGCACCTTCACATCAATCAAAAAGAAATGCTAGCAGTGATAAATGCAATTACAGCTTTCAAGGACCTCCTGCATCCAGGACAATTATTGATAAGAACAGACAACACCACAGTAATGTGGTACATAAACAAACAAGGAGGAACACATTCATACCCCTGTGCAGACTAGCCATGACACTTTGGAACTTGGCTCTGGAATGGCAAATCGAACTTCAAGCACAGTACTTGCCAGGTTTGGAAAACACGCTGGCAGACAATCTAAGCAGAAATATGACAGATCCACACGAATGGAAGTTGCATCCTCAAGTGTTTACAAAGATAATCCAAGCGTGGGGAAGGCCAGACATAGATCTCTTCGCCTCCCACAGGAATCATCAATTGAAAAGTTCTGTTCAAGGACCTTTCATCCAAAGGCCTGGAGAGTGGACGCCTTTCATTCAGTTGGACAGCATGGACAGTTTACGCTTTCCCACCTCTGCCTCTTCTGCCCAAGGTGCTCTTGAAAGCAAGAGCAGACAGACCGAAGATGATACTGATTGCTCCAGACTGGCCAAGACAACACTGGTACCCACTCCTGAGGAGCCTAACGCATACTCCTCCCTGGTCCCTACCTCTAATGCCTCTTCTGCTGACTCAGCACAGCTACAAAACTCTTCACAGTCAGCTGAAAACACTCAATCTCGCTGCATGGAAAATTCCTTAACACCACAACAGACCCTACTCCCCAAAGAGATGCAGGATGTCATTTTGGAGGCCAGAAGGCCATCTACTAGAAAGGCTTACTCTGCAAAATGGAAACGGTTTTGCTCTTGGAATGAGAAAAAAAGGCCAGGACCCTAGAAAACTGAATTTGCCTCAGGTATTACAGTATCTAGTTGAGCTGCTGAACAGTGGACTTTCATTTTCCTCCATAAAAATCCATGCCTCAGCCATTTCTGCAGAATTCAACACTGATCCACCCTTATTCTCTCACCCACTCTTAAGACAGTTCCTCAGAGGGGCTAAGAATATAAGACCACCAAGGAAACAACCAATGCCAGCCTGGGATCTTAATTACATTCTAGAAAAATTAACATTGCCTCCCTTTGAACCAGCTGCCTCAACAGATTTGCAATATTTGTCCTGGAAAACAGCTTTCCTTCTGGCCATTACCTCAGCTCGTAGGGTTTCGGAACTACAAGCCCTCATGGCTGTGTAGCCCTTTCTCATCTTCCATCAGGACAGGGTTTCCCTTCAAACCAACCCGTCTTTTATGCCTAAAGTGGTATCCAGGGTAGCTTTAAATCAAGCCATACACTTGCCTACCTTTTACCCCAATCCTCAAAACAAAGGGGAAAGGCTGCTACACTCCTTAGACATCCATAGACAGCTACGTTATTATTTGGACAGAACAAAGCCTTTCAGGAAATCAGAACAACTTTTTGTGTCCTATGCTGTAGGAGCTCAAGGGAAGCCAGTTACCAAACAGACAATTTCAAAATGGATACGCCACTGCATACGGTTTTGTTACTCCTATCATGGAAAATCTGTCCCTACAGGCATCAGATCCCACTCCACCAGGGCCACAGCTACCTCTACAGCCTTCCTCAGAGGAGTTCCTACCAAAGATATTTTGGAGGCAGCCACTTGTTTCTGTGCATACCTTCACAAAACACTACCACCTGCCTTTATATTCCAAAACTAGAGCAGACTTTGCCACTGCTGTGTTGCAGGGCATTCTGGTTCATCCCAGTTCCACCTAGTGCCTACCACCCTGTGAGTAGCTTTGGGATTCTACCCATCTGTGATTACTGCAGCTGTATGCACGATGAACATAGTACAGTTTTGTACCTACCATAAATGTAGATGTTCGAGTGCTAATACAGCTGCAGTACAGTTTTCCCTCCCTCCTTCCCCTCTTGGTAAAGGCCAAGGGCCTAACCCCTCTTCATACAACCTGATTGGGTTATCCTTCTATGGTATATTTGCTTGCAACTACTGATTTTTGATTATATTGCATTGCATGTATATAAATATAATTTATGTATTGCCTTCCTTCTGGGGGCACCTGACATCTGGGGCAAGAAAGACTGAAGAAAATGGCGTCGGCTGTGTCTTGTATACCCCTGCCTCACTGACGTCAGGAAAGAAAGTGACAACAACCGACGCCGGACCTTGACTTTGGAATTCGGCTGACCGAGGACCCGCCTGACGGCAGAAAACCCATCTGTGATTACTGCAGCTGTATTAGCTCTCGAACATCAACATTTATGGTAGGTACAAAACTGTACTTTGTGGCTCCACCTTTGTGGAGCGGAATAACCGTTGCTGTGCACCACTCTATGGGTATGTAGCCTTTGGAGAGGCCGAGTTTCAACAGTGTGTTTAGTTGAGGGGTTAGTTCGTCTTTGAGCTTGTGTAGGACGCAGCCTGGGACACCGTCCGGTCCCATTGATGCTGTGTTTTTGGCTTTGGAGAGGGCTATTTTAACCCGAGTGTCTGTGATTTCAGGGACTCTACATTCTTCTGGTATGGTTATGGGCCATTTTGGGGGTGAAAGGGGGGTGAAGTTTGCACTGAACCTGTCTGCCAGGATGTTGGCAATATTAGTTGGTTCAGTGTATTTTGTGCCATTCTGCACCAACTCCGAGCAGATCTGAGCATTGCCACTTAGATTCTTGACATAGCTAAAGAATGCCTTGTGGTTATCTTTAGAGTCCTTGGCAAGTTTTCTTTCAAAGCTCGCCTTGGACGATTTTATGAGGGATCGTAGTTTCTTGCTGATACTGATCAAGGATATCTTCCCTTCTTGGGATTTTACTCTCTTCTGTACTAGTTGTTTCCTCCTCTTGTATAGCTTGTTTATGGCAGGGGTCCACCAGACTGGTTTCCTTTTCTTGGAGGAGTGAGTCTTGGTTTTGCTTGGGATAGTACAATCCATGCATTTTTGTATGTGCCCATAGAATGCATTAGTAAAGGATTGTGCAGCTTGGACAGCATTATCCTTTAGCATGGGGGCTTTGAAATTTTCCACCTCCGTCTTAAGTAACGTGAAGTTTGCTTTTGAAAAGTTTTTCAAGGTAGTTTCCTTGTCCGGGGGTGGGGGCGGAATGTGGATATGCAAAGTGATTTGTTTATGGTCAGTTCTAACCAGCGAGGGGTCGCCCATGTTGGTGATGACCAGGTCCAATATGTTGTCACCTCTGGTGGGAGTGTTGACCAGTTGTTCCAGGGCATTTGAGTTTATAAATTCTAGGAAATGTTGGGTAAGGGAGTTAGTACTTGAGTAGTTCTCCCAGTTAATGTTTGGGTAGTTGAAATCACCCAATATTAGGGTGTTTGTTAGGACCTTTATGTTACCCAGTGTTTCCAGAAATGCGGAATGGAGTTCTTGGGACATGGTGGGTGATCTGTAGCAAGCTGCAATTTGAATTGCAGTTTTGCCCTTTGTTAGTTGCACGTGGATGATCTCTGAAGCATTGTGCTGTGCCACTAACCTGGAGGTGTGGGTATCCTTGATGAATATGGATACTCCCCCGCCTTTTGCATTTCAGTCCGGTTTCTGTGGCCGAAATGTATGGTATGAGTTGTAGCCTGTTAGTGCTGGGGTGCTCTCTGGAGCCTTAAACCAGGTTACTGTTACTGCACATATATCTATTTTCTCCATACTGAGGAGTGCCTTGAGTGCATGCATTTTGAGGTTTAGACTTTTGGCATTGGGTAGTGTTACCCTCAGATTTTTGTTACTTGTGCTATTTACGGTGGTGGGTTTGTCTTTTGAGCCTTACCTAAAAAAGGCACTGCGGGGGTGGCAAGAGCCTTGGCCAGTATTCGAAAGCCTAAGGGTGACAGTTGCAAGCTGTCTCTAGCAAAGCAGTGTGGCTTGTCGAGCATGTCATCCCAGGCAGACAGACACTGCATCCCCTTTGAATGACACCAAATACTTAGCCAATTGTTAATTTTTTTCTTTATACCGTGGTATCATTGTTGGTAAGGGCAGGATGCTACTCGGGGTCAGGGTCATACCGGCCTGGGCTACATGATCAGAGAGCTTTTCCATGTCTCTTTTCATGTAGTCCAGGGAGGTATGGCTCAGGTCATTCACACCAACATGGACAATGACAGAGTCGTATTTGTACTTGTTCTGGAGTGACCTGAGTGCTTGTGTTATGTGGCGGATCCTGGCACCTGACAGGCAGCTAACAGTAACCTTCTCCAGCTTAGTGAGTGGGACATCAGTGTGCCTCACTATAGAGTCACCTATTACTAGTATATTAGGTATGTTATTTTGCCTTGGGGGCTGTGATTGCATGGCACACTGGTTTTGTGAAATATGTGTTTCATGGTTTGTGTTGGGGGGGGGGTGGAGGTTGTTTGGATGTCTGCTTTGGGGGGCTCTGTTGCTTTTGCAGATTTTTATTTAGACACTCCGAGTATGTTTTTGTGTATTTACGTGTGTTTTTTTGCTGGTGATGGTTTAATGGGTCTATGTGAAACTGGTGGTGTGATGCCAGTATTTCCATTCTCCTCTTGACTGTTTGATCCAGTGTTGGGTTGAGAGAGCTTAGCCTCAAGTTTGGCTGCATAATTGCATCTCTCGCATGTATTAGTGTTTGGTGGTAGGAGGAGAGGGTTGTCTGTGTACATGAGGCAGTTGTAACATTGCCTCAAAATGCACAGCTTCACCAGTTGGACTGGAGAGTACACCTGAAACTGCTCTTTGGACATGCCTGGATAGGTACAGTAAACTGTTTTACTGAATGGCTGGTAAGGTGGAATAGAGAGGCCTTGTCTTTCTGTAGTGCTAGGGTTTATAAGTACTTGCTATGAGTTTTGAGCAAGTGTCGGGCTGAGAAATGAGTGGCTTGAGTGCTTAAGTTGAAAGTTTATCTAGTTCCAAGGGAAAAATTGAAGAGGAGACTTTGTGGAGCCGGGAATAGTTATACCCTAGCTAACAGTCGCTGCCCGGCACGCAAAAACGGGCAAATGCAGTTTTTATAGCAGGGAAGTGAAAGAGAAAAATAAGCCCAAAATGGCCAATAAACTACTACTTCCTGGGCTGAAACCACTCCTCCAGGGACAGATAGGCTGCTCAAAGCTCCCCTGTCTCACAGGTGAACAGAGAAACTTCCTTCTATCCAAGTAAGGCAAACAGAGAGATTTGTAACACAGCCTTGAATTCAGCACTAACCTGAAAACTGGACTATACTAGCTTAGAAAGGCAGGAAACAAGTATATATATTTTTTTTCAGAAAATAAAGCAGATACAATAAAAAAAACACTTTAAATGCGCATAAAAAAATGCTTATTGTTATATATCTCAGTTCAGAGTTGTAGTCAGTGACCCTAGTAATAAAGTAGGAAGAAACACAAATACAGTAAAAGCAGATGAGTAAAGTGCAATTTTTTTTAGAAAACGAACAATCTGATATGAACAAGTTACTCAATTAACCAGAAAAAAACTCAGAACTGAGCCCTGTTCCAGCAGTCTTCAATCAGACAAGTTCTAACAGCACACTCCAGCTACTAGGGTGCAGGGGAACCTTCTCCGAAAAAGATGGCTTGGATCAGTGCTCAAGTTATACAAACAAAGCTAGATTCAGCAGGCCTGAATCTGGTCCTATGCTACAGCAACAAGGCGCACCAATTTCAGAAAGAAACAGTTCAAATAAGCAGGCACAGTAAGCCTGTGATCAGAAATTCCCAGCTCAGAAGGGCAGAATCCAGCCTCTCCTCCCACAAGAGTGCAGACCACAAACCTTCTTAATGTAGAATAACTGGCCTGAAGCCCAAGTACTTAAACCAGAACTAATACACTTTTAGAATAGCAGACACTGAGCTTTAATTCAGCAATTCTAGCTTAGAAGGATGTAAGCTATACCTGTCCTGCCACAACAGTGCAGACCACAAACCTTCTTAATGTAAAACAACTGGTATGAAGCCCAAGTGCTTAAACCAAAAGAGTTAGAATAACAGTTAAAATTTAATCAGGCTACTACCAAGCAGCAATAAGTGCAGCAGAATAAATAAAATTGAGTACTTTTAAGAAGAGGCCAAAGCAAAATAAAGTAGGAGGAAACGCAAATACAGTAAAAGCAGATTAATTTTTTTTTGTTAGTAAAGTGCAAGGAGAGAGGAAGGAAGAACCCAAGTAGGTTGGCCTTCTCAAATCTTCTCTCTGTATTATGTAAAATGAACACTAGACTCAGAATATGATCTCACTGTATTCGGTTAAGTGAGCAAATGAGATGGACTCAGGAAGAGTGTTCAAATACAGATTTACAGGAGGGGTGAGCAATTCTAGAGCCACCAACACTATCACCAAAACAAGAGCAGGGAGGGTGGGTGGGGACAAACAAGATGAAGAATAAGTACAGTTGTACAGATTAGAGATATTAAATCAAAATGCAGACAAAAAAAATGAGAAAAAACACTATCTTTTTCCCAATATCACAGCTGGCAGTAGGTCAATCTGTCTGCAGCAGCCTGAGCAACAGGTATATCTGATTTAAAACACAGGACAGAAACCAAACAAAACAGATGCAGGAATACTTTGGCCGGATGAAACTAGTTCTGAAAACTTACTGCCACTAAGAAAACAGACAAGGCCTCCTGACAAAGGATTTCACTACAGCTGAGGTCAACACTAAGAGATATAGAGCTATAACACACAAGAAAACTAGGAGCCATAATCAAATATCCTAACGATGTGGACATCCTACAAAAGGACCTCACTGAGACAGATGCCTGGTGTCAAAGCCATGGCCTCAAGCTCAATGTCAAAAAGTGCATTGTCATCCCTTTTGGTAAAAACTCTGTACCCCTGAACTACCACATAGGCGGTAGTCTGCTTAACACCAAAAGTGTGATGAGACATTGGGACACAGGTGGACAGTAGTCTCTCCTTTGATAATCACATTGCCACAGTAGTCAGGAAATCCTTCTACATGGCACACCTCATCACAAAAGGTTTCTCATCCAGGAAAAAAGAGGTCATTGTTCCCCTCTACTCATCACTCATTAGACCCATTGTAGAGTACAACGCCCCTTTTGGTATGTACCTCACAAGGCATCTACAACAACTGGAAAGGCCACAGAAATATCTCACAAAGAGGATTACCGGCCTCAAACAGATGCCCTATGCAGACTGTCTCAAAAAACTCCAGCTTTACTCTGTCGCATATCGCCTACTCAGAGGTGATCTCTGTCTAACATACAAAGCTATGTGAAACCCAGAGCTGTAGGACATGCTCCACGTAAAGAAATCCCAATCCCTCCGAGCTACACACTCTAGGGACCTAAACCTTGTCACCACAATAAACAGAACATGCTGGAGGGATAGATTCCTTTCTCAGAGACTTCCCATACTCTGGAACAAACTACCTATCTATATCAAACAAAGCTCATTAGCACTCTTCAAGAAAAGTCTTTATGATTGGATGGGAGATAGGAAATTCACCCCGGGGATCACTCACCCCGGGGATCACTTCTGTGGCTCTGCTCGACAGGGGCACAGGAAAATAATTTTCTTGGGTGGCAAAAGCCAGGGTACCTTTTTGGCTAGGCCTGTATGGGCCCTAGGGTTGATAGTCTACTACCCACCTATGAACCTCAGACCTGTACTAGAGCTAAGTGGCTTAAATTGATTTTATCGCCATAGTAACCTTTGGAAGGTCATAGTACAGTCCATTTGTCCTTGGCTGTTAGGAGGTTTAATGCATTCTTTGGACTTTTAAGATGTCTGTCAGAATATGTTGATTGCCAAGGAGTTCATGGATCTTTTGTACCTCCACGTCAGAGATGGTCATTCTTTCCAGTCCCCTCTATTCACTCTCCTAGCAGTTCCATGGTATTCACCAGATGTGTGTCCATATTTGAAGTATGTTGGAGCCTGCGAGGGTAAGCTGGGGTTTCCTTACCTGGTTGACTGCCCATAGCTGTTGTAATGTAAAGCAGGTTGGTCAGTGCTTGAGAGTTTCTTCTGTGGCTTTTCTAGTTTTTATGAACTAAAGTCAGCACTGCAATGTCCAAGATGGAACCCTCTCAAGCATTGATGTTTATGAAATATATAATCGTAAGTCTGTCTTGCAAATCACATCTATCAGACAAGACAAGCTATATCTGTTACAGAATGTAATAATTCACAGTATTTAGGCTCAGGCTATGACAGCATTAATCAGAACATTCATTGTGTTGGCAAAGGTATTTTACAGAGTTCTATATGCCACACTTTACATGAGAGTTCTACGGTGAGCGTTGAATGCAGGGTGGTCCCAGCTAACTGATCCCATGACACAGTGCTTCAAGGTTTCCAAGACTTGCATTTGAATTGATAGTTTCAAATTTCAAACTTAATTGTGTTCTCTCCATTTTAAGCCACTAACTTATGTAGTTGCTGCCACCATGGAAGCCTCTGTCCTAGGTTAGGGATTGTGCATTATTAAGGATAAACTGTTACAGTCTGAGTACATTCTACAAATCACTGCACTGTTGGTTGAGACTAGTCCTCTTTACAATGTAGGCCTTTCAGTACTCCCTGCTTTTGGGTGTTCTAGCTGCCGCTCACACCAACAACGTGGCAGTGGGTTAGTTATATAAGCAAGTTGGGAGACCTCAGTCTTGCCCCTTTTGTTGAGAAACTGTGTAATGGGATTTTATTTAGCAGAAAAGAGTGCATCCATATTCCCTGTTTTGAGGGAACATGAAGCTATAGAAATTGAGGCATGTCAACTAGCTGCTTTCTGATAGCAACCCATCTTCTGCAGAAGCTACTTCTGTGGTGGACAGGTTCAGACGCTGTTTATTGGTGCCACATGAGAGGCCTTTAAGGTCTTAAGTGGCATGGAAACCCTTCTGTCACTGGGAGAAACCTTGCTGTGACCTTCTTGCATTCCCCATCAGTGCCTTATTTGGCAAATTTTGCTCCCTGATCATCCCTACCTTTTTAAGGGAAGTGGTTTGGGGACATTCATGTCCATAAATGGCCTTCAAGATTCCTCTCTGATTTTCCACTCCTTTCCCCTTGTATCCCACTTTCATCAGAAAGTCAGCCAGTGCATGTCCACTGTTTTCTCCATGAAGCTGTTTTGACCTCAAATCTGGATGTCCTTCTTTTCCAATGTTGCAATATTCACTAGTGGGTTTATCCTTCTGACCAGCTTGTTCGGCCAGGGTTCAAAAAGCTTTTCCAGTCCCTGATGGTGCATTGGATGTCTAACGTGTTGGCAGGTACGTGGGCCATAAATGTGATTTGTGCGTGCACTAGCTCTCAGAACTTTACAGCCTCCAGCTATATGCCAGGTGTTCCTGCTCCTTGTGGATGTCGGATCAGCTTCGTATCAAGATAAGTACCCCATTGGGAATTTTCTTCAGTCCTTTTTGTAGTGCTATAGTTTGTTAATGTCTGATAAAAGCAAGTGCAACTGTGGTGGCCAGATTCTCCATAAAGACACCCATGACCAGTGTCTCTTTTGTTTGGGCAGGGATCACGATTATAAAAACTGCGCTATGTGTAAGTTGTTCGTCCCTCAGACCCTTTGCCGCCAACTTCAGCCCCTTGAGTTATACCTTGAGAACCAGCGTCTTAGATCGCTTTTGGTATGGAACCCCCCTCCCCCCCTCGATGCCCCATTTGAACCACCCAGGTAGAGGGCCAATCCCACGCAGCTTCCTACTTCCGCTGCGCCTCCCTCTGCTGATTCTCAGCCTGTAGCCATCGTCAGCTTGGCCAAGGAACTGGCGTCCACTGCTTCAAATAAAGTGGGTACCTATCAGGAGAACGCACAATCCAGAGCAGACGACACGTCCGGGGAGGATATCCCAGCACCTGATTCAGACGCCAGGGGAGAACCAGTAACTGGGATGGGTGCTTCGGACCAGGCCTCCACCACGCCTACTATAACTTCCAGGCCTACCGCCAGCCAGACGCCGGCTAGGCCTACCAAGAAAAAGCAAAAGACGAGGCATATTCCTCCAACCCCCGAGGCCTTGCCCGACTGGCCAGCTTTCAGCCAGGGCCTCTGCAACTCCTTCCTGTCCATTAGGCCTGCTGCAGACCTTCCTCCTGCTGCTCCACCTCCTTTTAGTCTAAGACCTCCCTTGCCTGGGAGAACTCCTGGCCAACCTGCAGAGGAGGAAACGTCGGACTCCTCACCTACTCTTCACAGATTTCTTCCCTCTGGGGTATGGATCCCCAGAAGAAGCCTCTGCAGAACCTGACTCCCTTGTGGAAGACCTTACATTCGGGGACACAGTCAATCTTATGAGAGAACACTTTAAGTGGGAATGCTCAGACATATCTGAAGTTCAAAAAAGATTCTATGACCTGATCCAGATAGAATCTTCTAATGCAGCTCCTATTCCACCTGTCCAGTCTGCCTTCTTGAATGCTTTTGCTGCAGCATGCATGAATCCAGATTCCCAGCCACCTGCCCCTAGAAGGGCAGACAGATTGTACAGAGTACCTGAAGCAGAGAAATTCCTATTCAAGTGCCCTCCAGCAGACCCAGTTACTATTTCTATTGCTACTGATAGGGCAACCAAACTTCTCCCTACTACCACTGTCTTGCCTACAGATAAAGACAGCAAGGCCATGGAGAGGTGGGGAAAAAAGATGTACACTTCTGCTACCCTAGCTTTTAGGGCTACTAATTACTAGTCACACACAGCCAAATACTCCTTGGGCTTACTAAACAAAGCCTCCAAAGAGCTTAATGATATCCCAGACTGTGCTGTCCCTGTCTTCCTTGCTCGGGCTCATCTCCCAAGTTAGTAAACACTCTCTCAGGTGTGTGTATGATGCAGCTGAGGCATCTGCTAGGTCAGCTGCATCTGCTTCTTTGTTGAGGAGATGCTCTTGGCTGTGTCTACAGCCCCTCCTGGATGACTTCAGGGCCAAACTTTTGGATGCACCTTTGGATCACTCTTCCCTGTCTGACACCAAGGTGGCTGACCTTTTCAAGTCACTCCAACAAAAAGGGAATGAATTCCAAGACCTAAAGCATCTCCTTGTCTGTCCATTCCCAAAGTTCCAGAAGAACTGCCAGGCCAAGACACAGTTCATAAGAAAGACTTCAAGGCCCTCTGTCCCCTCCAGGTCTAGAAGACCCCACAGGAGACTAACTACTCACCCTAGGACTTCTCAGGCCACTGCCCAGAGACCAACCTTTCCAGAAAGGGCAGGCCGTGTCTGACTGACTGCCTCCCTTTCTACACCCACCTCCTAGCACCATCCCTGTGTCCTCCCGTCTTTCTCACTGCCTCCCTGCATGGACCCTTGTGACATCCAACAAATGGCTTTTGTCAGTGTGTTGGATCTCTCCTCCTCCAAGACTACCTATCCCCCCCCCCCTTCTCAGAGATCCCTCCTACCCAAAGTCACAAACAGTCTGTTACTCCAAGGCACCATAGAACTAGCCCCACCCCCCCTCGGCTCGAGGGAAAGGCTTCTATTCCAGAATTTGTCTGGTGCCCAGGAAGGGAAGGACCATGGTGACCCATCCTAGACCTTTCCCGTCTCAACACCTTCTTGAAGGTCCCCTCCTTCTGGACGCTAACACTACTCACTGTCTTTCCCCTTATCCTTCCTCAGACCTTCATGGTGACCGTGGACATCAAGGAGGTCTATCTGCACATTCCCATAAGACCGTCCTCCATGAAATTCCTCAGATTCAAAGCAGGCTTCTCTCATTTTCAGTTCTGTGCCTTGTCTTTTGGACTTTCCACCGCACCAACGATATTTACAAAATGGCTAGCCCCAGTTATTGCTTAAGACAAGGGGAATGCATATTTTCCCATACCTAGATGACTTTCTCATTCAAGCAGCAGACAAACCCTCATCGCCCACTCAAAGGAGCTCCTGCACCTTCTGCAGTTTCTAGGGTTCAATCTAAACTTCCCCAAATCCCAACTAAATCATACACAAAATATTGTCTTCCTAGAATACAGAATCATGAAGACCTCAGGATGGCCTTCCTACTGGAGGAAAAAGTGCTTTCCCTGACCCACCACCTACAATCTGCCCTCTTCTCACCCGACCTGACAGTGAGGGAATTTTTCAGACTTCTTGGGTACATGGCAACTACTATTCCCATGCTACCCCTAGCAAGGTTACACTTGATGAAAATGCAATGGTATCTACGCTTGGTAAGGACCCAGCACTGACATCCCCTCTAGTTCAGGATCCCACTCCTTCCCTTGCTACCACCAAGAACTGAAGTGGTGGCTGGCCCAGATTGCCCAAAACCCGGTCCTTCCCCTGCAAATGCCCTCCCCTTCCCAAATCATGCACACAGACACATCAGATCTGGGCTGGGAGGGCAACTCTGGACACAAGAATGGTGCAAGATTTGTGAGCAGACAAAGACAAACAGTGGCATATCATCATCAAGGAAATGTCAGCCATACGTCTTGCCCTGCAAGCCTTCCAGCCTTTCCTCAGACAGGGCATACTAAAGATCTTCACATACAACACCACAGTGATGTGGTACCTGAACAAGCAAGGAGGGATGAAGTCCTACCTCCTCTGCAGGCTAGCACTACAGGTATGAGATCTTACTTTCTCCCAGGGGATCTCCCTGCAGGCAGCCTACATCCCGTCCCAACATAATTGTCAGGCAGATTCTTTATGCAGAACTACCTCAGACAGTCATGAATGGATGCTGTCAAGAGATGTATTCCTGGATCTGATCCATAGGTGGGGTATTCCAGAGGTAGACCTGTTCGCCTCCTCCACAAACAGACAACTCCAGAGCTACTGCTCCAGAACTCACAACCCAAAGGCAGTGCAAACAGACACCTTCTTAATGTCTTGGAAGGAGAGATTTTTGTACTCCTTCCGCCCTTCCCTCTGATCCAGGGAGTCCTACTGAAAATTCAGCAGGACTCACCAAAAATCTTGTTGGTGACTCCCTACTGGCCAAGACAGCACTGGTTTCCCCTACTTCTTTATCTCTCCAAGGGCAATCACCAAGGGCAATCACCACAAGTTAACCCCTCAGTGGATCTACTCACACAGCACAAGGGGACACAGATTCATCCACAGTGGAAATCCCTGCACCTTTCCCTTTGGCTGGTAGCATTCTGATTCCCTTCAGACATCTGTACGACGAGTATGTGTTGTCAGTCCTGCAGGAGGCCTGGCAACCCAACACAAGGAAATCTTATCTCTCTAAATGGAGAAGGATTTCTATCTGGTGTCACGAAAGACAGATGGAGCCGCTGGATAGCAGCCTGCCTCTAATTCTGTCCTACCTGTGTGAACTCCTGAAGACAGGCTTGTCTTACTCCTCCTTAAAAGCCTACCTGCCTGCCATTTCTGCCTGCTTGCCTATGGAACCTCTGCTAGCATCCAGGCTTCCAGCCAAGCTGTTCCTAAAGTGTGTTTTACACTGAAGACCCCTCCTTCCCGGGACCTTAACTATGTGCTAGAAAAACTCACTCTGCCACCCTTCGAACCAGCTGGCAAGGATGACTTGAAATTTTGCACTTGGAAAACAATACTACTAGTAGCTTTGACATCAGCCAGGAGGGTCTCAGAACTCCAAGCCGTTAGGCTACCCCACCCTTCCTAGTTTTCCATATTGACAGGGTCACTCTCAGGATTAATACTTCTTTCACACACACACACCCCCCCCCCCCCCCACAAGGTGGTCAATGACCTCTCCCTGAATCAAGCTATTCACCTACCTACTTTCTTTCCAAATCCTCAGGGAGACAGTGATAGTCCTTCACTCCCTAGATGTCCACAGGCAACTTTGATTCTATTTGCATAAGAACAAGCCTTTACGCAAATCAGACCAGCTGTTTGTTTCCTTCCACCCCTCTGGGGAAAGCTGTGGGAAAAGAAACCATTTCTTCCTGGGTTGCTAGGGCCATTTCCTTTTGTTACACACACACCATGGGGAAGACACTGACAGGCAATGTCGGTGCCCATTCCACAAGAGCCATGGCTTCCTCTGGAGCCTTTTTTAAAGGCCTAGACACCAACTCCATTCTGGAAGCAGCTGCTTGGTCCTCACCTTCACCAGACACTATAAACTGGACTACATCTCAAGGGGCAGGGCAGGATTTGCCAGAGCTCTCCTGCATGGGTTCCTGGAATCCTCATCCAGGCTACCTCTCAGCCAGCAGTGAGCTTTTGTACTCGCCCATTAGTGAATACTGCAACATTGGAATAGAAGGACATAGGAAAGTTGTGTAAAATCTTGCCATAACCATAGATGTCCTTCTCTTCCATGTTGCAGTATTCCCTTCCCCTCTTATCCTTGCACTTGCTCTCCTCGGCTTCTGTACAGGCTATGCCATCAGGACTGGCTCCATCTGGGGCTTCATTGTCTCTGAGGGCTGGTGTGTGCAGATGCCATAAACATTTATGGCCCATGTACCTCCCAACATGTCAGATGTCCGACACACCATCAGGGACTGGCAAAGCTTTGGAAACCTGGCCGGACAAGCTGATCGGAAGAAGGGTAAACTCACTAGTGAATACTGCAACCTGGAAGGGAAGGACATCTATGGTTATTGTAAGATTTTACACAACTTTCCTTTCTCTCAACTTTGCCCTTATCTTCCGTAGGAGCCTCTTCAACTGAAACCCTTTAGAATCCTCTCAATTAACCCAACCAGCAAGCCTCAATTGGACCATTATTTTTGGACTAGATGTCAGGCCTTCTGTGACTGAAACCCATCAGTCAGGTCTGATGCAGCACTCTTCTTAACATACACTGTTGTTGTACAGCTGTATGTTTTGCTGTCTGTAAGACTAAAACACTACTGTCTGAAGATGTTGCACAAAGTATTTTCTCTTTGACTCGAGTAAGACTAAAATGCTGCTGGTCTGCACTTGCAGAAAAGAGCATCTCCAAGAAGTGGATCACTTTCACAAAAAAAAAAAAAAAAGGTTGTCGTGTGTACCAGTACAGTTTCTCTTCCTCCTTGCACCAAAAGCACCATAGAAAAGTTTTGCTCACATCACTGTGACCCTGGTTTTTAATAGCTGCTGCTGACATTAACAAAAATGTTGACTGATAATGTTAGATTTCGGCAAGTACCTGACAGGAAAAGCTTTAGATTTCCATGTGTTTGTGTGTTTTGCATACAAAAACAAATTCCACTGTCAAAGAATGCAAGAGATTTCTCTTGTAAGAAAAAGAAATGGGTAAGCTTTCCATTATTTTGTTTCTAATAGCAAGAAATGGATGTTTAAAAAGTATGGGCTGGTTTCTGTTAACTAAACCATAGTGTTGAGAGAAAAGAAACCTTCAGGGGTATGGTAAAGGAATAGTCCATTCTCAACTCCAGTTTGAGTTGCTGAAAAGAGCATCTCAAATTTTCTGACTTTTACGGTATGAACTGCATAGTGCATTTGTGATTGGGGACCACGGTAGATAGGAAGTGCTAGGTTGTTGTAGAGTTCATAAAACTTGGTACATGCCTGTTGTCTTCAAAAAATGCCATTGATACTGGATGAAAACAGTGTTTGTTCCTGGAGCTGCAACATGTTATATGTTTAATGTGTGTATTATGCTTTTGGTTGAACAAAAGTAGAGAGTTCTTCAGCAGTTGAGTCTTGTTGTTATAATATGTGCCTGTATAAATTGTAAGTTGTTGAAAACTGACTTATTTTTATTTATGTTTTACTTTTTAATCCCATCTAGTACCAGAACCAATGGTTAATCTCAGTTTCATTAAAAACGATTATTATGAAAAAGGTAGTGACATCGTTGTAGTTCACGTGTATGTGAAAGGACTCTGTAAAGAGACTACAAAGGTGCTGTTCCGTGAGAGTGACTTCACAATGATATTTAAGACCAGGTGAGAATTAACTATAAAAGTTTTATTTTATTTTTTATTTTATTTGTTAGAATTTCATTGGAAAAGATACAAACTGTTAAATCTTTGTTTCACTGTGTATGCTAAGAGTTTCCTATGCTATGGCAACATTATTAAAAATGTGAAGTTTATTAAAAATTTAAAATATGTTCAGTCATCCTACCTATCATTTAAACTACCAGTTATGTACTACATTGGTAAGCGTTATGCAGGGTAGTGTGTGCTTGATGTGTATAGTAGATTTCACAGAAGGGCATCAAAATATTGCATATTTGATGTATATGGTTGATTTTTATTGAAGGCACACATCAGCGTGATGGAGACTATAAATCAGGGAAAGTTTAGAAAGTAGCAAGAAACAATCCAAAAATACAGACAAAACATTAAAAACACTAAATTAAAAGAGAAAGATGACCGCTTTTGCATCACAAGAAGATGCTTCATCAGATCTGAAGAATAGCATACAATACAGGCATTTAAATAGTTCAAGACCTAAGAGCAGGTTTTAAAGGGACATATTCATTCAGTCCTTTACCAGCAGTTGCATGAAGCAATAAAATCCACTTAATTTCCAATCTTTCTGTACTGGTTTTAACATCCCCACCCTTAATATTCTGTATAAAAACTTCTAATACAAAAAAATTAAAAGTATGTGTAGGGCCTTCTTTCTTTAGACGTTTTCCAAGTGCATTCCTGTCATCACATTTATTCATACTATAAATATGTTCCCTAATCCTATCTCTGAGATACCGATTTGTTTACAAACATAATAACAATTACAGATAACACAATAGGCAAAATAAACAACATTTTGTGTATTACAATCAGCATAAACGTTACAATTATACCTATGACCTGTAACAGGATGCATAAAATCCTTCCATATGAAGCAGAGTTCCTCCCTAATCCAATTCAAGTGCAACTTGGAAAATTGGATGGGAAACACTTATCAAAGGTATCAGAACTTGTCAGAGATTTGGGATGCATGGCTAGGCTTAAAAAGACCTTTGTGGTCTGTTAGCCTAGTAAACACCTATGAACCTATAAAATAGTCACATTCATTGACTTAGCTGCAGATATTGCAGCCACCACACCTAAAAGTCCCTTAGGTTTATAGCTTCATAGGTGTGTACTAGGCTACACGAGCTACACGAGCTAAATGAGGAATTAAACCCGCACATAAGGCAGCTGTTTAATCTCAGCCTTACCACAGGATACGTGCCCAAGGAGTGGCGTACGGCAACTGTGGTCCCACTCCACAAAGGTGGCGCCTCTACGGACCCTGGTAATTACCGCCCCATAAGCTTAACAAGTCTAGTCTGCAAAGCTATGGAGAGGATCATAATGGAGCTCATAAACAAAGATATAGGGGACTTGCAGACATTGGACCCGACCCAGTTTGGCTTTGTCAAGGGAAGATCATGCCTTTTGAACTTGGTCGACTTCTTGAAATAGTCACCAAGGCCATTGATGAGGAAAGGCAGTCCATACAGCCTACCTTGACCTTGCAAAGGCTTTGACACAATACCCCACTCGGGTATTGTAGAAAAACTTACCAGCTTAAATGTAAACCCATATGTCACAAGATGGGTTGCAAACTGGCTTAAGGACAGAACCCACAGGGTTAGAGTTGCTGGCGCTGTGTCAGACTCCAAGCCGGTCACAAGTGGTGTCCCACAGGGCTCGGTCCTTGGCCCCTATTGTTTGGCATCTACTTCTCAGAAGTACAGGCCAACATGGGAGGACTTTGGCTGACAAAGTTTGCAGATGACTGCAAACTGGGCCATAGTGGAAAGTGCATCGGACACTGATATCCTTCAGAAGGGACTCACGGAAACAGATAGCTGGTGCCAGAGCCATGGCCTGAAGTTAAACGCCAAAAATGTATAGTCATACCCTTCGGGAAAAACAAGGTAACCCCAAGCTACCATATAGGTGGCAATCCACTAAGCACAGAAGAGGTTATCAGGGACCTGGGGACCCAGGTTGACAGTGGCCTTTCTTTTGACACTCACATTGCTAAAGTGGTTAGAAAGACCTTCTACATTGCCCACCTGATCATGAAGGGATTCACATCCAGATCTAGTGAGGTCATTGTTCCCCTGTACTCTTCACTTATCAGACCAATGATCGAGTACAATGCCCCATTCGGGATGTATCTCACCCGACATCTGCAGCAATTGGAGAGACCCCAAAAGTTCCTCACCAAAAGGATAAAGGGACTCCAAAATCTGTCATATGCTGCCAGATTGAAGAAACTCCAGCTCTATTCAGTCGCATACCGTCTGCTCAGAGGTGACATGTGCCTGACATACAAGGCCATGTCCAACCCGGAATTAATGGACATGCTCCACCTCAAAAATCCAAATCCACCAAAACCACTAGAGCAAGCGACTTAAACCTTAGCACGGATATAAATAGGACGTGCTGGAGGGATAGATTTATCACTCAGAGACTCCCTATGCTGTGGAATAAAATCCCGGTCCATGTGAGGCAGAGCACCTCGCTGACTCTGTTCAAGAGAAATCTAGACCTGTGGATGGGAGATCGTAGGTTTACCCCGGGAATCATCTCTGGGTCACTGCTGGACAGAGGCACAACAAACTAATGGGCACAGTATTTTTTCATATAAGGGGTGGCGTAAGCCACAATAATTTGGGCTAGGCTTATAAATGCCTTAGGGCAGATAGCCTAGTATAAACCTATGAACCTATGAACCTATAATGGCCCCAGAGCCTTTACAAGCCTAGCCCATAGGATTACCCTGGCATCATGCCACCCGACCTTAGTTCCCAGTGTCTCTGTCGAGTAGATCCATTGGCGTGATCCCCAGGGTGAATTTTCTATTTTCCATCCACTCATCAAGATTCCTCTTGAAGAGGGCCAGTGACGTGCTCTGTTTGACATGTATGGGAAGTCTGTTCCATAGCATGGGTAGTCTCTGGGTATAGGTTCATAAAGTTGGTCTAAGTTCAATGTCTTTCATGAGGGGTTTGTAGCAAACCATTCTTTTAATTGACTTAAAATTCCTGTATGCGAGTTTCGGTTCACTTCCTATAATTTCTCTAAATTTGGTATCCGTCATGAGTATATTCCATTGTTTCTTGATGATGCAGCAAACATGATGCACATTATTGGAATAATTCACAGCTAGCCTCACTGTATCATTTCCACCATTCATAGGTACCTGTATATTACTATGAGCATTACCGAAATATGGCTGTGCTATCGTCTGGCGATATGCCAGTGCCTCATTATGTATTTGGTGAACCATAGGCTCACAATAACCCCTCTGGCAGAACTCATTCGCCAATGTGTCATAGGAAATATACATATTACTAGCTTTGTTATGTAATCTTGCATGTCTAAAAAATTGGCCCTTCATTACATATTCCTCAAGGTGGTTACACTCAGCCCATTCAGATAGTTTCATCAAAAAGTGTCCAGTATCTCTTATACCAGTTTCAGCATTATCAATTATCGGATGTAGCTGTTTATCACAAAAATAGACAAGGGCTCAATAACCCACCCCTTCCCTGATACTATTGGCCTCATTGGGGGGGGGGGGTCAACGTATGATTTGTGAACCTTAGGGGGGGGTCTATAGATAATAGGTACAATGGTACAATAGAGTGGTCAACACTGAAATATTCAAATAACTTTATAGTCTAGTCACAGCTTCCATTAGCAGCATATATATATATATATATATATATATATATATATATATATATATATATATATATATATATATATATATATGATATATAGATTCACTGTACAATCTCGAAATACTGAAATATCACATTTCAGTATCTCGAGACTGTACCCGCGGTGGTGGTGCTGCGGTAGCATTGTCACCTTACAGTAAGACGCTGTCCGGTTCGATTCTCAGCTAGAGCGTCTTACTTTTTTTAAAATCGCAGCTGTAATCTTGTAGATTTCTGGCTGCTGGAAGTGTCAGGAGGGATGGTGCTGTTGTTGGCACATAAATCTTTCCAGTCTGTCAACCATACCCCATAGTTTAATGCCAGTCTGGAATGCCTCAGATGTTTTGCATTTTGAAAGAGCTTTGGTGCACTTGCTAGTTTCAAGTTGTTTTTTTTCTAATGGTAAAAATTTCTGTAAAGTATTCTTTCTCAGTTTAATTGGAAGCTGTTTTAAAAGTTCCAGTTATACATTTTTCCTGAGTCCTTGTTTTATTTTTCTTGATTCCTATTTTTCTTTAAACCAACATTTAATGGGGTTGTATTGGCCTTAGGCTTTCATTGCAGGAGTGGCTTAATCGAAGTGCCAGTGCAAACAAACAGCAGGAATGGTTTAATTGAAGATGGTTTAATTGAAGTGCCCCTGCAGCAAGCAGGTCATCCCTGCAGACAATCAGCCTTTTTGTTTTAGTTGCTGTTATGACATACAACGTTCTAATTTGTCTTCAGAGGAGAGTTAACAGTACCACAAACAAGCGGTGCAGGAGGACTTTAGAAATCTAATCTCCAAAAGGTTATATGTAAACTGTGAACCTTCTGCTACAGAGTCCAGATCTCTCAACAAATCCAGACATCTTATTCTGCAGTAGCTTGACCTGACAGGAGACACCCCCCACAGGGGTCTTTGTGCATATAAATGCCTGGCCCTCAATGTCTTTTATTTTTTTTATACAAGACAACATTATTCTTTTGGGAAAATTTGGCTAGGCATAGAAAGGCCCTCCGGGTCGTTACTATTAACAATCTTTGAGTCTGTGAATCGTTCTTAGGTTAATTTCCTTTGCTATTAAGCATTTGGCAGAAACGTGGAAACATCATAGCTGAGAATGCCCATGCATGTTTGCTTACCTGGCTGCTTAAGCAAATTTGCCTTCACAGCGTGTAATGCACAAATAAAGGACACTGAAGGTCATTCTGCCAGGCACCATACTTCTCATAATCCTGACACAAACTTCATTCATTTATTTATTGTGACTTTACGATTTTATATAATGCTAAAGAAGTTTTTTTTCTGGACATATTTCTAGTGCTTTCGCTTCTTGCACATTTATGCTCAACTGTAAATGGCCATTTGGCCGCATGTACCTACTCTAATATATCCTCTGTTTTTGAGCTAGGCTTCCCTTTCACATCAAGCAGAGTACTTCACTTGCAGTCTTTAAAACCAGTCTAGATGACTGTTTAGGTGATTGGTCCTCCTATTCCAGATTAAAAAAAAATGCAATCTACTTAATGGTGGACACTGATAGTCTCCCACCAGTACTGGGTAATGTTGCTAGGCTGAGCTCCTTGATGGTGTCCTTGCCTTAAACTTAGGAAGGCTCTGTGAACCTATATTACCAACCAAAACCTGCGCAGGTATTACCGTCATTGTTTCAAAGAGGAGCACAATGTAAATAACTGCCTCGTGTCAGTATTTGAGTCCTGCCATTTGAAGGTTCTGGAGGAAGAAGCTTTTGCCCTATTTTGTGACAAAAAAGAGGTGGCAGACAGAAAGAGCTTTTTGTGAGAGAATTGACAGGGACTTCTGCATACATCTGCTGCCAGACACGAAAGCACCAGTCTAAAGGGAAACTTTCAAAGAGCAATGCTTGTTGCTGCTTTTTGTTTGTTTTGTAAAATACTTTTTATTAAATTTAAGTATGATTAAAATTCATGAAATTAGTATTGTTTCAATCTTTGATGTTAGCCAGAAGTGCTTTTCACAGCACCCGCAATATACCTAGTATCGACTCCTGCTTCATTTCATACATTTATTGGTAACATATCTTAGTACGATTGTAAAGTCTTTTTTATAAGATCCATTGCTCCTACTATTGTTGGAACTGTGTGTATCCTCCTTCTGCATTGCCCTCATTTCTGCCTGCAAATCCTGGTATTTTATAACTTTGTCTCTCTATGTATATGACACTCCACTCCAGTCATTGGGTCTAGCAATTTCAATGATTAATGCTACTTTGGTCTTTTCATGAACTACTATATCTGGTTTTCTCACATCTTTTTTTTTTTCAACTGTTGTTAATGAGTAATCCTGTGTGATGTAGACTTCATTTTCTGTAATGCTTTGTGGCTTATATTGCCAACGTTTTTCAGCTACTTCAGTATTATGTTTGCACAATCTCCAATGCGACTGTTTCCAGATGTTCATCGTGCATACAGCTGCAGTCATAACAGATGGGTTCTCCTGCCATCAGGCGGGTCCTCGGTCTGCCGAATTCCAAAGTCTAGGTCCGGCGTCGGTTGTCGTCGCTTCTTCCCTGACGTCAGTGCGACAGGGGTATAAAAGAACCAGCCGATGCCATTTTCTTCAGTCTTTCTTGCCGTGCGGTGCCCGAAGCAGAAGCAGTTCGCAAGTGCCGGTCGGCCAGCTCCTGAGATTACGAAAATTTGGAAACCGAAGTCGTCTTAAAAGCTAAGTACCCCATTGGGCAAACTTTTCTTGCATCAGACCGATGTCAGACAAAGTTAATAATTGTATTTCTTGTGGGAAGCAAATACCGCATAAGGATTTCCATTCCCTCTGTATTCCTTGCTTAGGCCCAGACCACGATGTCTCGGTCTGTCGCTTTTGTGCTACATTCAACAAACTCACTATTAAGCGTTGGGCGGAGTTCGCCCAGCATTTTTTTTGGGAAAGCATTTAACTATACTATGTCGTCGGATACTCCGACTCCGGTTTTGTCTAAAAAACGCAAAGACAAGGAACGACACTCGAGGTCCGCGGCCTCTACCGACACCACGCCAAAGCCTACTACACGTGGTCCGGTTCTCAGCGAGGTGCCTACGCAGCCCCTGATTACCGACGACACATCTTTGGCGGTGTCTCCTGTACCCGAGGTCGCAGGCTCCTCGGCCCACACCCCGACTACAGATACCGAAGCCACTCTTGGTGTTGAAACACAGAATGTGGACAGGTCCACCTCCACTCAAGGTGTCTTCAGACCTTCCTCTTCTTTCTCCATCAAGGCTTTCAACAAGTCTAAAGCAACCATGCACTCTAAGAGACCAGCTACACAGGGCCCATCTCCAGGCCCCATGCCTAAGAAACAGATGCTTAAAATGGCTGAGGATTTAATTACTCTAATCAGAGGTTCTCAGCCACCTCCGGACAAAAGGCCCAGAGTGGAGGAAGATTTCCCCCTCCTCTGATCAGGGCTCCATTATTTCAGAACACTCTGATGATCAGGAACAGTCTTACTCCCCTTTTGAAGACTCTGATGCAGAGGAGTCTATTCCTTCTGTATCCCCCCCTGAGGATTACTCATTTTGGGAAACTTTGCATACCTTAAGGGAACACTTCCACTGGGAAGGCCAGGATTATTCAGATTCCAAGAAAAGGCTCAGGGAATTTCTTTTGTTACCCCAGCACAGGCCTCTGGCTATACCTCCTGTCTTGGACATCCTAGATGATGTTTACTCGAGGCCTGCCTTAACCCGGACTCTTTACCTCCAGCTCCAGTTAAGCCTGACAGGTACTACAGGGTTCCTGACTCACACCAATTTCTATACAAAAGCCATGCTGCTGTCCTAGAAACCATCTCACAGGGGCCCAAGGGAGTTAAGGCCTCCATTGCCAAAAATCCATTGCCTTCCGAGAGAGATTCCAGATCCTTAGAAAGGTGGGGAAAAAAGGTATATACCTCGGCTACCTTATCCATGAGGGCCTTAAACTGTCAGTTTCATATGCTAAAATGCCAACAGTTTTTGTTATCACAATTGAAAAGTAAAATGTCACAACCTGAACAACCAGACTTGAAGGAGTTGCAGGATTTGATGCATAGTGCAGAACAAGTGGGTAAACATACCTTACAATGTGGTTTTGATGCTCTAGAGGCCTCATGTAGAGCTGCTGTTACAGGCTCAGTCATACGTAGGCATGCATGGCTCAAGGAACAAGCCTTGCCTGATCATGTCAAAGCTAAATTACTAGACACCCCTCTTCAAAAGGATGTACTATTTGGGGCTAATGCTGAGGAAGTATTACGGAAAATGGAGGAAAAGGCTAAATCAACGCAAACTGTGAAAGAATTTCTGCAGGTTCAACCCCCACGTTTTTGTAGAAATTGGCCTTCCAAAAACACATCCTTTCCTGCCACAGACAGACCTCAAAGAGGCAGATACAGGCGCCCGAGGGGCAGAGGACAATCACAAGGATCGTATAGAGGCAGACAATGGCAAGCTCCTACACAAAGAGGTGGTGAGGACAACTCGCAATCTTTCAGAAAGCAAACCCAATGACTTTCCCCTTTGCATGCCAACTAGGTCTCAAATGGCAGCCCCCTTAGGAGGAAAGCTGGCACTATTTTCAAAAAATTGGCATGTTGTCACAAAGGACAAATGGATCCTGGACATTATAAACAGAGGCTACAAATGCCATTTTCATACCCTTCCAAAAATGAGAGGCATGCCAAACCTGCCACACAATCAAAGGGCAGAGGCACAAAGGCAAATTTCAGATCTCATAAACATGAAAGCTATTCAAGAGGTACCTACACACGAACAAGGTCAAGGTTTTTATTCCAGGCTATTTCTGGTGCCAAGGAAGGGAAAAGATTGGAGACCTATTTTGGATCTATCCATCCTAAACACATTCCTACTCGTACCAAAATTCAAGATGCTCACTCTACAGCAACTTCTTCCCATGCTGGGCAAGGAGTCTTGGGCTGGTAACATTGGACCTCGAGGAGGCATACCTGCATGTCCCAATCAGACAGAATTGCAGAAGATACCTCAGATTTCTTGCAGGTTCAACCCATTATCAATTCTCTGCATTGCCCTTTGGCTTATCTACTGCGCCCAGAGTATTCACGAAATGCCTGGCATCAGTAATTGCCTACTGCAGACTTCAAGGGATACAAATATACCCTTATTTGGACGACTGCCTGATCCAAGCGGACAGCAAGCACATTCTTCTGAAACATCTGGCTTATGTAATAATGTTATTAAACTCTCTGGGATACACAGTCAACAAAGAGAAATCAAAGCTAATACCCTCTCGGAAGATAATTTTCCTGGGTGCCAATTTGGACACAAACACCCAGATGGCCTACCTCACGCCAGAGAAGCAGGGGCAACTAATTCAATACTTCAGAACACTGGCAAATTGCACCAGGCTGACTGCAAGAAAAATCCTGCAGGCTCTGGGATTCATGGCATCTTGCATCTTACTAATCCCATGTGCAAAGCTGCATATGAGAAAACTACAATGGTACCTAAAAAAACATATGGTCTCAACACAGCCACAGTTTGGAAACAATAATACCACTAATTCCATGTCTGCAAAAGGAATTTCTGTGGTGGGCTCAAGCATGTCAAACAAACACAGGTCTTCCATTCAGCAAGCCTCATGCAAATCAAGTCATCACAACAGACGCCTCGGACTACGCCTGGGGGACGCACATGACAGACCGGTGCATTCGGGGCAAATGGTCCCAAAAAGAAAAGCACCTTAACATCAATCAAAAAGAAATGCTAGCAGTAATAAATGCTATTATAGCTTTCAAGGACCTTCTACAACCAGGTCAACTATTGATAAGAACGGACAACACCACAGTTATGTGGTACATAAACAAGCAGGGAGGAACACATTCTTACCCCCTATGCAGACTGGCCATGTCACTTTTGAACATGGCCATGGACTTACAAATGGAACTACAAGCACAGTACTTGCCAGGCAAGGAAAACACGCTGGCAGACAACCTAAGCAGGAATATGACAGATCCACACGAATGGAAGTTGCATCCAAACGTTTTTACAGAAATAATCCAGGAATGGGGAAGGCCAGACACAGATCTCTTTGCCTCCCACAAAAATCATCAATTGACAAAATTCTGCTCAAGGATCTTCCCTCCAAAGGCCTGGAGAGTGGACGCTCTCTCTTTCAGTTGGAAATCAATGACAGTTTATGCCTTCCCGCCACTTCCTCTGCTGCCCAAAGTTCTATTGAAGACCAGAGTAGACAGACCAAAGATGATCCTCATTGCTCCGGACTGGCCAAGGCAACACTGTTACCCACTCCTGAGGAGCCTGACGCATTCCCCACCATGGACCCTGCCTCTAATGCCTCTTCTTCTGACTCAGCACAGCTTCAAAACTCTTCACAGTCAGCTAAAAACACTCAATCTAGCCGCATGGAAGATTCCTTAGCATCACAGCAGGCCCTACTCTCCAAGGAGGTGCAGGATGTCATTTTGGAGGCCAGAAGGCCATCAACTAGAAAAGCTTACTCCGCAAAATGGAAACATTTTTGTGTCTGGAATGAGAAAAAGGGCCAGGACCCTGGAAAACTGAATTTACCTCAAATACTACAATATTTGGCTGAACTGCTAAGCAGTGGACTTTCTTTCTCCTCCATCAAAATCCATGCCTCAGCCATTTCTGCAGAATACAACACTGATCCACCTTTGTTCTCTCACCCTCTCTTAAGACAGTTCCTCAGAGGGGCTAAGAATTTAAGACCTCCAAGGAAACAACCAATACCTGCTTGGGATCTTAATTTAATTCTGGAAAAACTGATCTTGCCTCCTTTTGAGCCAGCTGCCTCATCAGATTTGCAATATTTGTCCTGGAAAACAGCTTTCCTTCTGGCTATCACCTCAGCTCATAGAGTTTCAGAACTACAGGCTGTCATGGCTGTCCAGCCTTTTATCATCTTCCATCAGGACAGAGTTTCCTTATGAACCAACCCGTCCTTTATGCCTAAAGTGGTATCCAGGGTAGCTTTAAATCAGGCCATACATTTACCTACTTTTTATCCTAATCCTCAAAACAAAGGGGAGAGATTACTACATTCCTTGGACATCCACAGACAACTGCATTATTATTTGGACAGAACAAAGCCTTTCAGAAAATCAGAACAGCTCTTTGTGGCCTATGCGGTAGGAGCTCTAGGAAAGCCAATTTCCAAACAGACAATCTCAAAATGGATAGCCCACTGCATACGCTTTTGCTATTCTTTTCATGGCAAAACTGTACCTACAGGCATTAGAACCCATTCCACCAGGGCCACAGCCACCTCTGCAGCCTTCCTCAGAGGAGTACCTACCAAGGATATTTTGGAAGCAGCCACTTGGAGTTCTGTGCATACCTTCTCCAAGCACTACAACCTACCATTATACTCCAAATCTAGAGCAGGCTTTGCCACTGCAGTCTTGCAGGGCATTTTGGCTCCTCCTAGATGTTCATCGTGCATACAGCTGCAGTAATCACAGATGGGGTTTTCAGCCGTCAGGCGGTCCCTCGGTCGGCCGAATTCCAAAGTCTTGGTCCGGCGTCGGTTGTCGTCGCTTACTCTTCTGACGTCAGTAAGGCCAGAGTATATAAGACACAGCCGACGCCATGTTCTTCAGTCTTTTTTGCCGCGCGGTGCCCGAAGCAGAAGCAGTTCGCAAGTGCCGGTCGGCCAGCTCCTGAATTACGAAAAAATTGGAACCGAAGACTTCTTTAAAGCTAAGTACCCGTTGGGAAAACTTTTCTTGCCTCAGACCGATGTCAGAAAAAGTTAATAATTGTATTTCTTGTGGGAAGCAAATACCGCATAAGGATTTCCATTCCCGTTGCATACCTTGTTTGGGCCCAGACCACGACGTCTCGGGCTGTCGCTTTTGCGCTACCTTCAATAAACGCACTATCAAGCGTCGGGCGGAGTTCGCCCAACACTACTTTGGTAAAGCTTTTGATTATAAGATGTCGTCGGACACTCAGACTACCGTTTTGTCCAAAAAACGCAAGGAAAAGGACCGACACGCGAGACCCGCGGTCCCCGCCGACACCACGCCAAAACAGGCTACACTTGGTCCGGTTCTCAGCGAGACGCCTTTGCAGTCCCTGACTACCGACGACACTCCTTTGGCGGTGTTCTCGGTACCCGAGACCGCTGGGTCCTCGGTCCATTCCCAGACTACAACCGAAGCCCCTGCTAATGTCGAGCCTACTAATGTGGACAGGTCCACCTCCACCCATGGTGTATTTAGGCCCTCATCTTCTTTTTCAATAAAGGCTTTTACTAAATCCAAAGCAGCCAGGCATCCCACGAGGCCTGTTGCACAGGGCCCATCTCCTGGACCCATGCCTAAGAAACAGATGCTTAAAATGGCTGAGGATTTAATTACTCTTATCAGAGGTTCTCAGCCCCCTCCTGACAAGAGACCCAGAGTGGAGGAAGAATCTCCCTCTTCTGATCAGGGATCCATTTTATCAGAACATTCTGATGCAGAGGAACACTCTTACTCCCCTTTTGAGGATTCGGATGCAGAACAGTCCATTCCTTTTGTGTATCCCCTCCTGAGGATTTTTCTTTTGGGGAAACCTTGCACACTTTGAGGGAACACTTCCATTGGGAAGGCCAAGACTTTTCAGATTCCAAGAAAAGACTTAGGGAATTTCTTTGGTTACCTCAGCACAGACCTCTGGCTATACCCCCTGTTTTGGATGTACTGGATGATGTCTATTCGGAGGCTTGCCTTGACCCTGATTCTCTGCCTCCTGCACCAGTAAAACCTGATAGGTGTTACAGAGTACCCAGCTCTCACCAATTTCTCTACAAAGGCCATAATGCTGACCCTGAAACCATTTCACAAGGCCCCAAGGGATTAAAGGCCTCCACTGCCAAGAATCCACTCCCTGCAGAAAGGGAATCCAGATCTCTAGAAAGGTGGGGTAAAAAGGTATATACCTCGGCCACCCTAGCCATGAGGGCCTTAAACTGTCAGTTTCATATGATTAAATATCAACAGTACCTGTTATCACAATTAAGGAACAAAATGTCTCAACCTGAACAACCAGATTTAAAAGAGTTACAGGATATGATGCATAGTGCGGAGCAAGTGGGTAAACACACCTTACAATGTGGTTATGATGCCCTAGAGGCTTCCAGTAGAGCGGCTGCCACAGGATCAGTCATTCGCAGATATGCCTGGCTTAGGGAACAAAATTTACCTGATCCATGTGAAAGCTAAACTTCTTGATGCTCCTTTACAAAAGGATGTACTATTTGGTACTAATACTGAGGACATACTACGGAAAATGGAAGAAAAAGCCAAATCTATGCAAACTGTCAAGGCTTTCTTACAGGTCCAACCACCACGTTTTAGCAGAAATTGGCCTTCAAAAAACTGGTCCTTTCCAGCCACTGACAAGCCCCAAAGAGGTAGATACAGACGCACAAGGGGCAGAGGACAATCACAAGGATCATATAGAGGCAGACAATGGCAATCTCCAGCACCAAGAGGTGGTGAAGACAGTGCACAACAATACAGGAAGCAAACCCAATGACTCCCTCATTTCCATGCCAAGCAAGTCTCAGCTGACAGCACCTTTGGGAGGGAAACTAGCATTATTTGCAAGCAATTGGCATATTGTCATAACAGAAAAATGGATACTGGACATTATAAACAGAGGCTACAAATTTCAATTTCACACTCTTCCAAAAATGAGAGGCATGCCAAACCTGCCACAAAATCAAAGTGCAGAGGCACAACTGCAAATTTCAAAGCTCCTAAACATGAGAGCTATACAAAAGGTACCTACACACCAACAAGGTCAAGGTTTTTATTCAAGACTTTTTCTGGTACCAAGAAAAGGAACCGACTGGAGACCCATTTTGGACTTATCCATCCTAAACACATTCCTACTGCCAAAATTCAAGATGCTCACATTACAGCAACTTCTTCCCATGCTGGGCAAGGAGTTTTGGCTGGTAACATTGGACCTCAAGGAGGCATACCTGCATGTCCCAATCAGACAAAGCTGCAGAAGATACCTCAGATTTCTTGCAGGTTCAATCCACTATCAATTCTCTGCATTGCCCTTTGGCTTATCTACTGCGCCCAGAGTATTCACAAAGTGCCTGGCATCAGTGATTGCCTACTGCAGACTTCAAGGGATACAAATTTACCCTTATCTGGACGACTGCCTGATCCAAGCGGACAGCAAACGCATACTACTGGAACATCTGGCATATGTGACACGGTTACTGCTTTCTCTGGGATATACCATCAACAAGGAGAAATCAAGACTAACACCATCTCAGAAAATAACCTTCCTGGGTGCCAACTTGGACACAAACACCCAGATGGCATATCTTACGCCAGAAAAACAAGGGGAACTATCTCAGTACTTCAAAACACTAGCAAAAAGTACCAGGCTTACTGCAAGGAAAATCCTGCAGGCTCTGGGATTCATGGCATCTTGCATTCTTCTAATCCCATGTGCAAAGCTGCATATGAGGAAACTTCAATGGTACCTAAAAAATCTATGGTCTCAACACAGTCACAGTCTGGAAGCAATTATACCAATAATTCCATGTTTGCAAAAGGAATTTCTATGGTGGGCCCAAGCATGTCAAGTAAACACAGGCCTTCCATTCTGCAAGCCTCAAGCAAAACAAGTCATAACCACAGACGCCTCAGATTACGCCTGGGGGGTGCACATGAAGGACAGGTGCATTCAGGGCAGATGGTCCCAAAAGGAAAAGCACCTTCACATCAATCAAAAAGAAATGCTAGCAGTAATAAATGCAATTACAGCTTTCAAGGACTTCCTGCATCCAGGACAATTACTGATAAGAACAGACAACACCACAGTAATGTGGTACATAAACAAACAAGGAGGAACACATTCATACCCCTTGTGCAGACTAGCCATGACTCTTTGGAACTTGGCTCTGGAAAGACAAATCGAACTTCAAGCACAGTACTTGCCAGGACTGGAAAACACACTGGCAGACACTCTAAGCAGAAATATGACAGATCCACACGAATGGAAGTTACATCCTCAGGTGTTTACAGAGATAATCCAAGCGTGGGGAGGCCAGAGATACATCTTTTTGCGTCCCACAGGAACCGTCAGCTGCAAAAGGTTTGTTCAAGGACCTTTCATCCAAGGGCCTGGCAAGTCGACGCCTTTCATTCAGTTGGACAGCATGGACAGTTTATGCATTCCCACCTCTGCCCCTTCTGCCCAAGGTGCTTTTGAAAGCAAGAACAGACAAACCAAGGATGATACTGATTGCTCCAGATTGGCCAAGGCAACACTGGTATCCACTCCTGAGGAGCCTAACACATACTCCTCCCTGGTCCCTGCCTCTAATGCCTCTCCTACTGACTCAGAACAGCTACAAAACTCTTCACAGTCAGCTGAAAACACTCAACCTCGCTGCATGGAAAATTCCTTGACACCACAACAGTCCCTACTTTCCAAGGAGGTGCAGGATGTCATTTTGGAGGCCAGAAGACCATCTACTAGAAAAGCTTAGAGGCCAGGACCCTAGAAAATTGAACTTGCCTCAGGTTTTACAGTACCTAGCTGAACTGCTGAACAGTGGACTTTCATTTTCTTCCATAAAAATACATGCCTCAGCCATTTCTGCAGAATTCAACACGGATCCTCCTTTATTCTCTCACCCACTCTTACGACAGTTCCTCAGAGGGGCTAAGAATATAAGACCTCCAAGGAAGCAACCAATACCAGCCTGGGACCTTAATTACATACTAGAAAAATTAACATTGCCTCCCTTTGAACCTGCTGCCTCAGATCTGCAACATTTGTCCTGGAAAACAGCTTTCCTTCTGGCCATCACTTCAGCTCGTAGGGTTTCTGAAATACAGGCCCTCATGGCGGTGCAGCCCTTCCTCATCTTCCATCAGGACAGGGCTTCCCTTCGTACCAACCCATCTTTTATTCCAAAAGTGGTATCCAGGGTAGCCTTAAATCAAGCCATACACCTACCTACATTTTATCCTAACCCTCAAAACAAAGGGGAGAGGCTGCTTCACACTTTAGACATCCATAGGCAGCTACGTTATTATTTGGACAGAACAAAGTCCTTCAGGAAATCAGAACAACTTTTTGTGTCCTATGCCGTAGGGGCTCAAGGGAAACCAGTTACCAAACAGACCATTTCCAAGTGGATTGGCCACTGCATACGGTTTTGTTACTCCTATCATGGGAAATCTGTCCCTACTGGTATCAGATCTCACTCCACCAGGGCCACAGCCACCTCTACAGCCTTCCTCAGAGGCGTTCCTACTAAGGATATTTTGGAGGCAGCCACTTGGAGTTCTGTACATATCTTCACAAAACACTACCACCTACCCTTATATTCCAGAACAAGAGCAGGCTTTGCCACTGCTGTTTTGCAGGGCATTCTGGCTCAACCCAGTTCCTCATAGTACCTACCACCCTATGCATAGCTTTGGGACTCTACCCATCTGTGATTACTGCAGCTGTATGCACGATGAATATAGTACAGTTTTGTACCTACCATAAATGTAGATGTTAGAGTGCTAATACAGCTGCAGTACAGGTTTCCCTCCCTCCTTCCCCACTTGGTAAAGGCATGGGGCCTAACGACCTCTTCATACCACCTGACTGGGTTATCCTGCTATGTTTTATTTGCTTGCTTACACTGATTTTGCATTACATTGCATTGCCTGCATATGTAGATAAGCCTTATTTATGTATTGCCTTCCTTCTGGGGGCACCTGACATCTGGGGCAAGAAAGACTGAAGAACATGGCGTCGGCTGTGTCTTATATACTCTGGCCTTACTGACGTCAGAAGAGTAAGCGACGACAACCGACGCCGGACCAAGACTTTGGAATTCGGCCGACCGAGGGACCGCCTGACTGCTGAAAACCCCATCTGTGATTACTGCAGCTGTATTAGCACTCGAACATCTACATTTATGGTAGGTGCAAAACTGTACTTTCCACCTAGTGCCTACCACCCCTTTCTTAGCTTTGGGATTCTACCCATCTGTTATGACTGCAGCTGTATGCACGATGAACATAGTACAGTTTTGTACCTACCATAAATGTAGATGTTCGGGTGCTAATACAGCTGCAGTCCAGGTTTCCCTCCCTCCTTCCCCTCTAGGGGTATTCTTTTGTGGTGTATTTGCTTGCAACTACTGTTTTTTGATTATATTGCATTGCATTATTACATAATTTTATGTATTGCCTTCCTTCTGGGGGCACCTGACATCTGGGGCATTAAAAACTGAAGAAAATGGCGTTGGCTGGTTCTTTTATACTCCTGTCGCACTGACGTCAGGGAAGAAGCGACGACAACCGACGCCGGACCTAGACTTTGGAATTCGGCCGACCGAGGACCCGCCTGACGGCAGGAGAACCCATCTGTTATGACTGCAGCTGTATTAGCACTCGAACATCTACATTTATGGTAGGTACAAAACTGTACTTTCTGTTTTACAGAACCTACATTTGTCTTTCTCTCCCACATGTTCAGTGGTCTTTGTAAACCAATGTGTATGTAGTCCAGTATCTTGGGCTGCCAGTATTAATCTTTCGTTTTTTGGTGTAAAGTCACTTCTCCTTAATCTTTCTTGCATTCGATCCTGTTTGACATGAGGTTGTTCCAAGAGTTTTCTGTAATTGCAACTATATTTATCCATTTTCCACATTTCCTGTCTTATCTGATCCTTTGCCTTATATTTTGTTTGGCACATTCATTTGCTGCCTGTGTTTTATTTACCTCTGGTTTGATTTCCATTCCCACTTGACACTGATATGCTTCTACTAAACTAAGCAGAGAAGTCACCTTAGACTTATTCTCCTCATGCTTTAAAACTTTCACTAGTTTCGGGTCTTGTGAGGTCAGCATACATGTATGCAATTCTAGGAAGATCTATACATGTAATCAATTTTGATGAGGCCAGTAGCTCAGAACGGGGAATATATATATAGTCTTGGTATACACTGATTTTTATAAGTCATTTGATGAGCATGAAGCATCCTTGTTTTCCTCTTTGACCGATCCAGCACCTTTTGGGACCAGTCTGTCACTCCAAAAATGTAAGTTAGGGCAGGAAGAGCAAATTGGTTTGTAGTTTTGACTTTGGTCTTTGATGTCAGCACTGTTTTCAGTACTAATTTTAATCTTCTAAAATATTTCTTACTAAATTTATTCACATTTGTTCATGTTTTGTTGTTGACCCTTCAATTCCCAAATATTTTGTACGCTCTCTCTTACTCGAGTTCTTTTATATCACTTTCCTGTCATAGGCTGATGCTTTCTTGGTGTTGGCAGTTTTCCTGCTTTAAAGGTAGCTTTTGCAGATTTATCAAGGCTAGATGACATTCTTATATCATCTGAAAAAGTTTTGACCACTTTTAGTTGTGCTTTCAGCTCTTCTTTTTTTATATTTTTTTATTTGGTTTTAAAATGACATATCAATTATAAAACAAACAGTTGACTATTTACATAGGTCCACAGCTGATCACACACCAAAGTTATACATCAACCACTATTAATATTTTTCAAGCTAGTCTTTAAGTTTAAGCCAAGATGTATATGAGTGTGTAACATTAGAAGTTCTCATTTTTATAGTATGCAATCAATTACAGCAACTAATTTTTGCCATACTAATAAATTCAACACTAGAGGGGATAACTTTACTTTTCCAATTTTTAGCAATTACTTTTCTGGTTATAGCAAGAATAGACCAAAGAAGAGGCCCTTGGGTTTTTCGAATTTTCTCAGTAATTGGAACATTAAATAAAACTATAGATTTAGAAATATTACATCTATATGACCATAGAGCTTGAAAAATATATTAATTACTTTCCAAAAGAGGAGATGACTTCACATTCATATTCCATATGCATCCAATCGGTAATTATTTCAGAATCACATCTCCAGCATTTAATTCTGTTTGAGTGTTATACATAGTTCTAATTTTGTTAGGAGTGACTAAAGCTCTATGTAAAAAAATTCCAAGTGAAAATTTTCCAGTGTAATGAAGATGATGTTTTACCTGTAGATTTTAATAATAATTTCTTCAGAGAAGTCTTCATTATTCATTTTTGAAGAGAGGTTCCAATGGGAATTGTCTAAATATGTGAAATCTAACTTAAGAATTTTATAAATTTGTAACGGTATGATTTATTTTTCATTGCATTATTATTATTTATTAATAATTCCAATAATTTGGGGAATGATTTCTTATCTAGGTTAAATATCTTATTTACCTCTCTGTTCACAAAGTCTCGAAATATTTGTAAAATTAACCAATTTGCAGAATCTTGATTTTATTTTGACCTTAAATTTTCAACAGCATATATATCGGTACCATTTAAGAATTTATGCCAGTAAATTAAATTATTTTGTTTCAATGCTAGCATTTTGTTGAAGTTATGAGTTTTTAATCAGTCATTTGTATATGTAATTGGAAACCTAGAAAATAAGTCTTTAGTACAATGGTTTGAATATGGGAACTTTTGGAAAGATGAAGTAATATTATTTAAATAGAGAATTTGAGAAGAGGGTGTAATACTATTTACGCAAAAATCTTTTAATAAGCAGATAAAACTATTAGGTACTCTTTGTGACTGGTTGTGATATATTTATTTGTTAATATTTCTTGATGTATTTGTTTCCATTTTGAATCATAAGATGAATTTATCCACAATGTTATAACTTTTACAATTGTTAAAGTAGCATACATTTCAATGTCAGGGAATCCTATTCCACCAATGTTCTTCGTGTTTCACTGTTGCAGTCCTGACTTGTGGAATTTCCTGCTATGGAAGCCTTTGGCCTGCCTGACTACCAGAGTAAGTCTTCCTTCCTTCTATAACTGGCGGACACACTTGACTGACATTAGTATGCTGGGGTATAAGTGGAGTCCGCCTACATCATTACCTTAGTTCTTTCTTGCCGTCAGAGCCTGAAGCAGATGTAGTAGTATATGCATCTGTCGGTCCACGCCAGTGAAAACTTTTAAAGCCAAGTACCCCATTGGGGAACTGTTTCCTTTTCTAAACTAATGAGAGAAAGTTGGCAACTAGTTCCATTGTGGCAAACAAATTCCACACCAGGATTTTCATACCCTCTACATTACTTGTTTAGGCCTTTTCCATGATGTCCCCACTTGATGCTTCTGCACTGGTTTCAACTCCCAAATTATTAGGTGTAGGGCAGATATTTTAGCTAGATTTGTTAGCGAGTCCCCTGAATCTCCACTTGGGATGGTGTCAGTTTGTCATCCTGACTAAACCTAAACTGCCTAAGCTCAGGTCTTCCAAACACAGCCGTTTACCATCACATACCCCTGCATTACTTGTTTAGGCCCTTTCCACGATGTCTCCACTTGATGTTTCTGCACTGGATTCATCTCCCAAATTATTAGGTGCAGGGCAGACATTTTAGCTAGATTTGTTAGTAAGTCCCCTGAATCTCCGCTTGGGATGGTGTCCATTAGTCATCCTGACGTCTGTCTGACTAAACCCAAACTGCCTAAGCTCAGGCCTTCCAAACACAACCGTTCACCATCAGATAGCCTGCCAGGACTGGTTATTGTGGAGGTTGGTGAGGTGCCTTCACAGCCCCCTCCTTCAGATGAGGTAGTGGAAAATGCCTCTACCAAAACCCTTTCTGTCATCAGAACCCTCACCACCATTACCAGTCATTGATCACCATTTGCCGGTCAAGTCTGAGACCGCGCAGCAGGCCTTGGCTTCCAGCGAACATAGCACTACCATTATACCTCAGAGGTATTTAGGAGTCCTGTGTTTCTGACGCCCTCAGACCAAACGTAAAACCTACTCCAAAGAAATCTTCTTCCAGCCCTTCTAGCTCTCAAGTCTCAAAAGGAATTTGTTAAATTAGCAGAGGACCTGCTTTCCCTGTTAAGTGGTAGAACCCCCCCCCCCCCCCCGTGCGAGTCTACCTCTGGGAAAGGGAGAAAAGACCCTATCCATGAGGTTCTTACTTTCTTACTGACCCTTTTGAAACCAAGGCCCTTCCTTGTCCCCCTTTCAGGAGTCTTACTCAGAGGAAACCTTGCCTTCGGCCTCTCCTCCTGAAGATCTGTCCTTTGGGCAAACTTTACACTCCCTTGAGTAATGTTTACATTGGGAAGAACAACATTATCCCCAACCCAAGAAAATAATTCCTCCACATTCCAGAACTCAAATCCCTGGCAGTGCCCCCAATTTTGGAGGAGGTTGATGATGTGTTTCTAGAATTTTCTTTGAGACCAAACTCCCTTCCCCCTGCACCCAGAAAAATCTGAGATTCTACAGGGTTATGGCTTCACATAAGCACTTTTTTAATAAACCTTCAGCAGATCCACGGATTTTTGGCTCTGGGCACCAGGGTTCCAGAACCAGCATACCCAAGAATCCCCTACCCAGTGATGTACAGGGTAGAGCCCTCAAAGGATTTGGCAAGAAAGTATACTTTTCTGCCACACTATCTGTGAGGGCATTGAACTCCCAGTTCCACTTAATAAAACATCGAGTCATTGCTGGAACAGATGAAAAAAATTTTGACCTTTAAAAATAAGGCCTTATCACAAGATTTTATGGAGATTTGCAGTTCCACTTCACAAGTGATCAGCAATTCCTTGCACTGTGGGTTTGATGCTTTACAGGCCGGCAGCAGGGACGCAGCCACTGGATGTGTCATTAGGAGGCATGCATGGCTAAGAGAGCAAGACCTCCTGGAACATGTAAAGTTCAAACTTCTGGATGCTTCCTTGGATAAGGGCTCACTCTTTGGCCCTAAATCAGTAGCTATTCTCAAAGAGGTGGAGGACAGGGCTAAGTCAAGGCAGACAACCAAATCCCTTGTCCAGTTGCAGCCTCTACATTTCAGCAGAAACTACCCCACCAAGCTCTGCGCCTTTCCGTTAAAACCCACTACAAGCCATGGGAGGCCCACAGGGAAAGTGGCCATACTCAGCTCCAGGGATTCAGCCAAGACCACTCATCTTTCCCATCATCAGGGACTTCCTCTACTCAGGTCCTTGGGAGGGAGCAGCAGTGATCCTTTCACGTCATGTACCTCTCCATTTCCTACCTGTCACTCTCCCCCAGAAGAGAAAGATGTCACTTTACAAACAATATGGCCCCTCCTCTTTTCACTCATAGGACTTCTCTTTATCCTTTGCAGGGGTTTTCAATCTTCACCTCTCTTAACCTATGTCCTGCCTTAAGGTTTTCTTAGGGACCCTAGTCTTTAAAGTGCTCTTCATGCTGGTTTCCAGTAGAGGATATAGCAGATTTCTGGGCCCTTAGCAAGCTTCAAATTTTGGCTATTTGCACCTTCCCCTTTTTGACTACTTCAATGCCCCACCAGGCAGGAACAGAGCACTTAACCACTAGTAAGGTGCAGGGTTTCGACTTTAGTTGCTTCACAGCACTCCAAAGATTGCAACTTGGTATAATGGTTAAGGGTTTGATTCACAAACAAAAGGTACAGAGTCCATTTCTCACTTTGAAAAATGGAATTGAGGAGGCTTAGATTGACCTGTTAGGAATGCTTGTCTACTAATCAGCTATGACCCCAGAATCTAAAGTTCACACTCAAAAGAAAATTTGGTTCTAGGATGGGATCTCTCTGGACTCTAACCTTCTTGCCTACAGGCAAGGTGGCCCACATGACATACACTGTTCAATACATTACAGACAGGCCAGGTGTGTGACATAAATCCTAGCAGCTTGGGAGGCAGACATTAATGGATACAAGTTGTTCATGAAAAGATCACACTTACTGGATAAGGGAAAAGTAGTGACCCAGAAGGAAGAAGTTTATACGCTAAAGCCAAAGAAGAGCACGCTTAATGTAATGGACTCTGGGAGATATAACTTCATCTTTTACAAATTAAATCTTTCCACAGACAAGAGTTTCTCCTCACTCTGTCCGGCTTTGCGTCTTTAGCATCTTCCATCCCCCTGCTCCCCAAGCTTGGCTGCACATGAGGAGACCTCTGTGACACCTCCACAAGGTAAGGGGCCAACATCCACAACATCTTTCTGTCAGAAAAGGCTTATTTGTGGCCTAAAAGGCATTTATGTGTGGTATACCTTGGACTTTCCTCTAATTTCAAGCCTTCCACTCTGCTGACAACAGTCTCAAATACTAATCCGCCAAGGACTACTTCTATTGCTGACATAAAGGAAGTGAATAACCACTTGGACAGTAGGAGCTCTGATCACCTCAACAGGCTTCTGTAGCACCCAGGACAGAAATCAAACCCTAGGGTGCTATTTGTGGTCACAGAAGATCACACACACACATATGGCACAAAAATCTAGGGGAAAAAAACATTCCTACCCTCACCGTCTAGCTATGGGGATAGATTTGTAGTCACCCCCCAGGTAATCCTATGGGGTGGCACCTGTGGGTTCAGTTCATCCAAGGGGTGCTTTATCAACAAGTAGCCAAATCAGAAGCACCCTCAAATGGGAGTTGCATTGCAAGATTCCTCTCATCCATAGCTGAGGAATAGGGGGGGCCCACAGATGGAACTCTTCACCAGGGAAAACGCACAGTGCAGCTACAGACACCTTCTTATTCTCATGGACAGTCCTTTTCAGTTAAGCTTTCAAGCTCTTAGACCAAAAAATCTGGACAAAGCCTTGTATAATGGGGAGACAAAGGCCCAAATAGGGACAGTTTTTAAATACTACTCTTACAAACTTAAAAAGTTGATAGACTAACAAGTTTTGCATTAGCATGAATTTTCTGAATGGTATGAATCCTGAAACTTAAATGTCTATCATCATTTTTTGACTTCAACCTCCGTGATTTACCAGTGATGTGCCAGAAAACCAGAAACAGACAGAAAACATAAGGGAAAAATCTGGACATTCTGTGAAAATCTGTACAGTTGAAAGTTATGCGAAATCACAGAACAGCTGGACTTCCTTATAGCACCAAGTTCGATCAGTTCTACTCTGGTACTTTCTTCTCCTTAGCTTTCCTGCTAACACTCTCCCTATAAGCTTGGATGTAATGGGATCCTATCTCGCCTACATTCATAACTGATGGGCCGGCTCCGACTCGGCCAACTAGTACACTAGAACGAAGTCTCTTATTGGCTGGGCTACCCTCTATCCCAGGATGCACCACACCTGCTTCCCCAGATCTCGTTTGCCGCTTTACAAGCTGGACGTGGTCTCGACTTGGCTGGAGCTAAGTGGTTTCCTTTTACCTTTTACTGGTCTTTGACCTTAGGGTTTTCTTCTGAATTTGATAAAAACAGCTGTTTTAACAGCTATTCTCTGTATTTGTGTGTTTGATAACTTTTTGTGTGTGAAGTGATTTACTGATACTTCTATTTCGCTGTCGGGCAAGGCCCATTTAAGTTAGAGGGCCTTTGCCCTACTTTTGAGAGTCTGTGTCATTATTTTGTGTGTTTGATAACTTTTTGTGTGTGAAGTGATTTAATTTCGCTGTCGGGCAAAGCCCGTTTAAGTTAGAGGGCCTTTGCCCGTTGTTGTTGTTGTGCGTGCTTACTGTGTTTCTCTTGTGAGGAAAATCTCCTCTCAAGAGCTCGTGTTTGTTTTCTCGCGCTCTATAGTTGGCGCTAACCTTTTGTTATTAGACACTGCTTTTCTTACTGTACAATATGTCCAAAGAGCAGAAGTCAGGATTTTAAAAATGCACTCGGTGCAATTACAAAATGTCTATTACAGACAGTCACTCGATATGCGTGTATTGTTTAGGGCCTAAACATCTACAGGAGACCTGTAGTGTATGTCATGCTTTCTCCTCTAGGGTTCTTCAAGAGGGCAAAAATAAACTGATCTTGAAGGGTCTTATTAAGCCCTCTTTCGAGGAAGCTTTGGATTCTCCTATTACCTCAAAAAAGAAAAGATCGTCGGTTCCGACAAGTCCGTCTGAACCGACTGCTAAAAAGCATAAGTCAACCTCTTCTTCCTCGGCTCCACTGACTTCGGGGCCGAGGGTCGAAGGGTCTGCCTCGATGCCTCTTTCCTCGGCTCCATTAGTTTCGGAGCCGCAGGTTGGAGTATCGAGAGGCGAATCACCTCCATCGGTTCCAATGGTTTCGGAGCCGGTGGAGGTGTGCAGCTCAGACTCTTCCCCCTCGGCTCCGAAGAAAGCTCCTTCGGCGCTGATGGTTGTCCATGCTGTGGTGGAACCGGCGCCGATAGTGTTGGAGCCTTTTCGGAGCCGGTCCCCTACACTCTCGGAGCCGAGAGGAAAGTCTTCTCGTGCTTTGTCTACCTCCTCTAAATCCTCAAGACTGTCGGATTCGGATTTGGATAGGGTGATTCAGAGGCTTTTCCAGTCTCCAGTTTTTGCTCAAATGGTCTCGGCTCCGGCCCAGTTGGCTTCGGAGCAGATCCCCCCTCCGAAACATTCGATTCCTCCTCCAACCTCCTCGGAGCCGTTGGAGTCGGTGATGGTGGAGCAATGCGGAGTTGCACGTCGAGCCGAGACCCCTTCGAGGTCTATCTGCACCGACTATGGTTCCTACCCTGTCCTCTGGTTCAGGGTTTGGTACTGGGACTTCCTCAGCCGGGCCCGAGGGGAACACTTTGCGACTGGGTGCCTCGGTACCTAGTCTTCCCCTCGGAGCATCGGCTGCCGGAATTCCCAGTGCCATCGTGGCCTCTAGACCAGTGATCTCCATGGAGTCTGGAGGTCCGGCCTTTGAGGCCATGAGGAGCGCTGGCCATGCCCTTGCCGGCTCAGCAGGCTTCCACCTCACCGTCCCTAGACCTGGAGACTGGTGCTTCTGCCGTGTTGCAGTCCCCTGGCAGCGGGGCCCCAGGGCCTGAGGATACCCCCATCGGGGTTCCCTTCGGGGTCCGTCCGAATCTGCTTCGACGAGCCCTCATGGAAGAAATTGTGCAAGAGGAAGCACGTAGACTCCCAAGATGAGTCTGTTACATCGGACACTGACCTCGATGACGCGGAAGGGTCCCCCAAATCATCTTCGGATGATATCTCTTTCTCAGATATCCTTGAGATTCTGAGACAGAGAGGAGATTGGCAGGCCAAAACCCCTTCCGCTGAGGAGTCAGTCTTCCTCAAGGCCTTCGGGGCCCAGCCCTCCGCCTCCTGGGTGTCTCCGCCCTTCGATGAACTCCTTGATTTGGTTTCTCGAAGGGCTTGGAAACACCCTGATGTCCTTCAAGGATGCATCTGCAGTCTTTACAAATGGGGTGTCCTGTCGTCAGGCAGCCCTTCGGTCGGCCGGATTCCAAAGTCTGGGTCTGGCTTCGGCTGGTGTCGCACTTCACCCGACGTCATTGCGGCAGTCATTCGGGTATAAAGGCATCAGCCGACGCCATTTTCCTCAGTCTTTCTTGCCGCGTGGCGCCCGAAGCAGAAGCTGTTCGCAAGTGCCGGTCGGTCAGATCCAGAGATTACTTCTACTGAATACTACTTCGAAGACTTCTATAAAGCTAAGTACCCCGTTGGGGACTCTTTCTTGCCTCAGCCGATGTCAGAGAAAGTTAATAACTTTATCTTGTGGGAAACAAATACCTCATAAAGATTTCCACTCCTATTGCATTCATTGTTTAGGCCCAGACCACGACGTAGCAGCTTGTCTAGCCTGTGCTTCTTTTAACCGACGGACGCTTAGACGTCGCTCGGACTTTGCTGAGCAGATTTTCGGCTCTGATTTTGCCTACATTATGCCGTCGGATCCTCCGACTACGCAAATAACCAAAAAACGCAAAGAAAAGGACCGACACTCGCGGTCCGCGGTTTCGGCCGAAGCCGCGGTTAAGCAAACCACGAGTGTCTCGGTTTCGGCCGAAACCGAGCAAGCGGTTCTTTCTTCTACCGATAACTTGCCTTCTACCGAGGCCTCTTCTAACCTGGTAGAGACAGCTTCTGAAATCCAACCTTCTGTTGCGATTTCACAGGATTTATCAGACACCTTTCCCCTAGATATTTCTACCCCTGCACGTGGAGCTGCTAGGCCTCCCCCAGCTATGTCTATTAAGGCCTTTGCCAGGGCTAAAGCAGCCAAAGCATCAAAACCTGTGCCTGCCAAGCCCCCCTCTCACAGGCCCAGCACCAGCTCCCATATGCTTTCTTTGGCAGAGGATCTCATCTCTTTAATTCGTGGAGCCCAGCCTCATCCAGACAGGGCCTCTCTCCCTCCTCCAGAAAAGAGGCCTAGAGCAGAGCCCCCTGAGCCAGTGGCTACAGATGATTCCTCTGATGACTCAGAACATACAGACCCTCCTGAGGCTTCTTATTCTCCTTACGAAGACTCTGATGCTGAGGAGTCCATCCCTTCAGCCTCTCCTCCTGAGGAATTTTCCTTTGGGGAAACCTTGCATGCTATGAGGGAACAATTTCAGTGGCAGGGCCAAGATTTCTCAGACTCTAGAAAAAGGCTTAGGACCTTTCTACATTTGCCACAGCATAGGCCTTTAGCTATACCTCCAGTTCTACCTGCTGTTGATGATGCATTTAATGATGCTTGCACTGCTCCTGATACTTTACCTCCGGCTCCTGCTAAGCCCGATAGGTACTACAGGGTCCCGGACACTCATCACCACTTATATAAGGCTCCTTTTGCAGATCCAGAGACTATCTCCCAGGGCCCTAAAGCCGTAGCAGCAACTTCTTCTAAAAACCCCCTCCCCTCTGAAAGGGAATCCAGGTCCTTAGAGAGATGGGGTAAAAAAGTTTACACCTCTGCTACTTTGTCAGCTAGAGCTTTGAACTGCCAGTTTCATATGATTCAATATCAAGAGTTTATGCTTGACCAGTTGACTAAAAAGCTGTCCTCTGAAGAATCTTTAGATAGTATGTTCAAGAAATGTTACATAACATACAGCAGGTTAGTAAACATTCTTTAAAATGTGGCTATGATGCACTGGAGGCTTCCTTTAGATCAGCCATGACTGGCACAGTTATCAGAAGGCATGCATGGTTGAAAGAACAGGCATTACCAGACCATGTCAAATCTAAGCTTTTGGATGCACCTATGGACAAGGTCAGTTTATTTGGTGCCCCCGCACAACAGGTACTAAAAAAGGTGGAAGAGAAAGCAAAATCTGCAGTGAAAGATTTCTTACAAGTTCAACCTCCAAGGTTTAGCAGGAACTGGCCCTCCAAGAATTGGTCCTTTCCGGACTCCTCTAAGGCACAAAGAGGCAGGAATAGGCGCTCTAGAGGCAGAAACCAATCCAGGGGTGCCTACAGGGGTCGCCAGTGGCAGGGTAACAACCAACGAGGCACGGATACAGCTACCACCACTACAACAACTCAATCACAGTGACTTGGCGGTGACACCGCCTACCAGGGAACAACTAGAAGCACCCTTAGGTGGAAAGCTAACATTATTTTCAAGAAACTGGCACTGCATTACAAGAGAAAAATGGATTTTGCAGACTATAGACAAAGGTTACAGGTTCCATTTCCATACACTACCAGGAAAGACAGGAATGCCAAACCTACCACCTTCACAAAGGGCAGAAGCTCTAAAACAAATATCTCAATTATTAATAATGAGAGCTGTGGAAAAGTTACCATTTATGGAGCAAGGGAAGGGATTTTACTCCAGGCTCTTCCTGGTACCAAGAAAAGAAAACAAATGGAGGCCTATTCTAGACCTGTCCGCTTTAAACACATTCCTCATTGTTCCAAAATTCAAAATGCTGACCCTACAGCAGCTTCTTCCCATGCTGGGCAAGGAGTCTTGGCTGGTAACTCTAGATCTCAAGGAGGCATACCTGCACGTCCCCATAAGACCAATTTGCAGAAGATACCTCAGATTTCTTGCAGGATCAGAGCACTATCAATTCTCAGCATTGCCCTTTGGCTTATCTACTGCGCCCAGAGTGTTCACGAAATGCCTGGCATCAGTAATCGCTCATTGCAGACTTCAGGGAATTCAAATCTATCCCTACCTGGACGACTGCCTGATACAAGCGGACAACAACAACAAACTATCAGAAGACTTACAAAGAGTCATCTACCTGCTGCAAGCCCTGGGATACACAGTCAATACAAAAAAGTCAAGGCTGATTCCATCCCAAAGAATAACCTTTCTGGGTGCAGAACTGGACACATCAAAACAAATGGCATTTCTAACTGCAGAAAAGAAAGAGCAACTTCCCCTCTACTTCTTGGCATTAACAAAGCAGAGCCATCTAACTGCAAGAAAAGTGCTACAAGCTCTAGGCTTCATGGCATCCTGCATACTACTGGTCCCTCATGCCAGGCTGCATATGAGAAAGCTACAGTGGTACCTAAAGAATTTGTGGTCTCAGCACAAGCACAGCCTAGAAACCAAAATTCCAATGATCCCGTGCCTGAAGCAAGAGTTCTTATGGTGGGCTCAGGCCTGTCAATCAAACACAGGACTACCCTTCTGCAAAAGTCAACCAAGACAATCCATCACGACAGATGCCTCAGACCTCGGTTGGGGGGCACACATGATGGGCAAGTGCATTCAAGGCCTATGGACTCAAGACCAGCTGCACCTGCACATAAATCTAAGAGAAATGATGGCAGTAAAATTGGCAATCCAGGCATTCAGACCTTTTCTCCAAGAAGGCCAGTTGATGATAAGGACAGACAACACCACAGTTATGTGGTACATCAACAAACAGGGAGGCACACACTCATACCCTCTATGCCGGCTGGCAATGGACCTATGGGATGTGGCTCTGAGCTACAACATTCAGTTACAGGCAATTTATGTACCAGGAAGGAAAACATTCTAGCAGACATATTGAGCAGAACTACAACAGATGCCCACGAATGGATGCTGCATCCGGACATCTTCAAAACCATCACAAGAGAATGGGGATTACCACAAATAGACTTGTTTGCATCCCCATTCAATCACCAGTTGAAGAAATTCTGCACGAGGACTTACCACCCACTTGCTTGGAAGGTGGACTCCTATCCTTCAGTTGGAAAGACCTGACAGCATACGCATTCCCACCACTTCCTTTGATGCACAAGGTGCTTCTCAAGATCAAAGAGGAACGTCCGAGGATCATTCTGATAGCCCCAGACTGGCCAAGACAACATTGGTATCCACTGCTGAGGAGCATGTCCCGGGAACAAATATGGACACTGCCCCTGATTCCATTACTGCTGACACAGAACAACTACAACATCCTGCATCCAAACCTAAAAACTCTGCAGCTAACTGCCTGGAACATTACATAACAGCAATTAACCCAAATTTATCCCAAAGGGTTAAAGACATAATCCTGGAGGCTCAGACCTTCAACAAGAAAGAATTATGCAGCAAAATGGAAAAGATATCTCATCTGAGTACTGCAAAGGGCAAGATGTGACACTGGTGAACATAGCCAACATCCTGGAGTACTTGGCGGAGCTCTTCCATACAGGCCTGTCCTATTCCTCCATCAAGATACATGCATCAGCTATTTCAGCAGAATACAGCTTGGATCCTCCTGTCTTCTCGCATCCTCTGCTCAGACAGTTTTGAGAGGAATTAAAATGTAAAACCTCCCAGGAAACCTCCATTGCCAGCATGGGACTTGAACTTTGTGCTGGAAAAACTGACTCTACCTCCTTTCGAACCAGCAGCTACAGCAGAATTGCAATACTTATCCTGGAAGACTGCTTTCCTGCTGGCAATAACTTCAGCAAGAAGGGTCTCTGAACTACAGGCATTAATGGCAGTACAACCCTTCCTGATCTTCCATCAAGATAGAGTGTCCCTGAGAACAAATCCTACATTTATGCCTAAGGTGGTATCCAGAGTCTCTTTAAATCAGGCTATCCACCTTCATACATTCTTCCCCAATCCACAGAACAGGGGAGAAAAGCTCTTACATACCTTGGATGTACACAGACAATTACGCTACTACCTGGACAGGACAAAAAACAATAGAAAAACTGACCAGCTTCTGGTAGCATATGCAACAGGAAAGGAAGGAAAACCAATTTCTAAACAGACAATCTCCAAATGGATAGGAAATTGCATTAGATTTTGTTACTCCTACCATGGAAAGAAAACTCCAGAGAACATCAGGCCTCACTCCACAAGGGCTACAGCCACTACCACAGCTTTCTTACGAGGAGTGGCTACCAAGGACATTATAGAGGCTGCTACTTGGACCTCCGTGCATACATTTGCCAAGCATTATAACTTACCTCTATACTCTAGATCCCGTGCTGGTTTTGCCACTGCTGTTTTGCAAGGGATCCTGACTACACCATAATCTAGTCTCATTTCCTCCTCCCCTAGTTTAGCTATGGTATTCTACCCATTTGTAAAGACTGCAGATGCATCCTTGAAGGACATAGTACAGTTTTGTACCTACCATAAATGTAGATGTCCGAGAGGAATGCATCTGCAGTCAGGATTACCCACCCTCCTTCCCCTCTGAGGTACTCCTAGGGTACTTACCAATCTTCAGCTAGCTTGGGGGAGATCTATTATGGTGTATTTGTTTGTATATATGTACATACATGCTTATTTTGTGTGTTTGCTCTCTACTATTTGGAAACTTTGGCATTTATCCAAATTTAGCCATCCAAGAGGGCACCTGGCATCTAGGGCAAGAAACACTGAGGAAAATGGCGTCGGCTGATGCCTTTATACCCGAATGACTGCCGCAATCACGTCGGGTGAAGTGCGACACCAGCCGAAGCCAGACCCAGACTTTGGAATCCGGCCGACCGAAGGGCTGCCTGACGACAGGACAACCCATTTGTAAAGACTGCAGATGCATTCCTCTCGGACATCTACATTTATGGTAGGTACAAAACTGTACTATTCTGTGGAACCGGTGCCTGCGAGACCTAATAAATTTTTTTCAGCCCCCCCCCCCCAGAAGGAATTTCTTACGAAAGGTGTTCCCGTAGATGCTATGGTGGTGGCTTCTGCCACACAGCAGGACGTGGCAGAGGCTTCAACGTCTATCCACCCTCCTAATAAGGATTCCAGGAGCATGGATAGGTACGGGAAGCATACACTTTCTTCAGCGGCCTTTACCTTACGGTCGCTGAACTATTTATGTCATTTTACCAGGCTCCAAAGGGACCTCCTTAAAGAGCTAAGTGACTCCCTCACTGGTAATCTACCTGAGGCGCTAGCCCCTACTGTTGGCGCCCAGATGACTACCTTGTTTTCCATCGTAAACTCGTCCATGAGGCTCATTTCAGATGCGTCGAAGGCGAGTAGAGCAGCGGAACAGGCGTGCCCTCAGGAGACATGCCTGGTTACGCTTGTGTTCATTTATGGAGGCCTTCAAGTCTTCCTTCCGACGCCTTTGATGGGTCATCTTTGTTTGGACCCAAGGTGAAAGACACACTAACTCGGTGCGAGCAGGAGGGCAAGACCTTGACTGCCGTAGGGCCTGCCTGGCCTCCCTCTAGGCCTTACCCCAAGGTCCAGAGAGGAGGGAAAATGTGGTTCAGAAAAACTCAGAGGTCTTTCCCTACTCCACTCAGTGATCCCTCCAGAGGCAGGGGATTCAGGAAGATGCCGCCCCAGAGGCGGCAGAGGCCCCCGTAATTCTGGAGACCGCGATTCCTTTCGTGGTTCTTCCTACACTCAGCGTCCCTGAGTTGTTGCCTGACTGTGCAGCTCCGGAGCCAGTTGGGGGTCTTTTTGCGGAACACCCACAAGCTTGGGAATCTATAACCAGCGATCAGTGGGTGCTTCGGATTATTACCGGAGGCTATATCATCCCCTTCATCAAGCCCCCCCTTCCCTTAAGGGAAATCCCGGACGTGCCACCCAGTCAGCGGGATCAGGCAGCAATAGAGATTTCAAAGCTGCTAGAAAAAGGAGTCATCCAGCCTGTCCCCACCGACCAGATCGGATCAGGAACTTACTCAAGATTATTTTTGGTGCCAAAAGACAGGGGACTTCAGGCCCATTTTGGACCTCAGTTCATTGAATCGTTTTGTGGAAAAGTCAAAATTCCGAATGGTCACCCTTCAATCCATTCTTCCACTGCTGGAGAAGGATGCATGGATGTGCTCCATAGATCTCCAGGACGCTTACTATCACATTCTGATAGCTCAAGAGTCCAGGAGACGCACGCTTCCGCCTGGGAGTCAGTCATTTCCAGTTCCGAGCACTGCCCTTTGGTCTCACCACAGCCCCCAGGGTGTTCACCAAGTGTCTGGCAGTGGTGACTGCTCACCTGAGGAGTCTAGGATTCCAAGTGTTTCCATATCTAAACGACTGGCTCCTTACTGCCACCTCCAAGCATCTACTATTTCAGGCGCTCAACACCACGTTCACCTTGGGCCGTTTCTTGGGAATTACGTTCAATTGGCAAAAATCTGTACTACAGCCATCTCAGCGTATTACTTTTATAGGCGCAGACTTGGATACAAAAAGGATGCGCCTTCTTACCGCAGCAAGAATTCAGGTTCTGCAAAACCAAGTCAAATCCTGTCTCCCCCTATCAAGAGCTCCGGCCCATCTGATCCTACAACTGTTGGGCTCGATGGTGTCAACTATACTCCTAGTCCCCTTAGCCAGACTCCACATGCGAATTTTGCAATGGCTCCTATCGGTTCAATGGTCCTATCAGGAACTCCCCTTGAACCATTTAGTCGTGATCACGGAGAGTTGCCATCGGGATCTGCGTTGGTGGCTCCTCCAATCCAATCTCGACCAGGGGCGACCCTTTATTCCTCAATCCTCCGTTGCCACTGTGACCACGGACGCCTCCCAGGTAGGGTGGGGGGGTCATTACCTGGACAGGTCGGTCCAAGGCACATGGCAACTCCAGGAAACGCATTTGCATATCAATATCCTGGAGATGAGAGCGGTACTCTTGGTACTACAAGCTCTCCATCACGCTCTCCCGCAAGGTCCGATTGCTATCCTATCCGACAACATGTCGGTGGTTTGGTGTATAAACAAGCAAGGTGGAACCAGGTCTTGCCCACTGTACAGAGAAGCCATGAGACTTTGGCACTGGGCGGTAGCTACCAACCGCTTTCTAATGGCAACGCACATACCGGGGAAATCCAATGTGATTGCGGACAGATTAAGCAGGACCATTCTGTTACCCCACGAGTGGTCCCTCAACCAAAGAGTGGCTGCAAAAATCTTCGCCAAATGGGGCCTCCCTTGCTGCGACTTGTTTGCCAGCCCCCACAATGCGAAGTGCAGAGAGTTCTTCACGCTGATCCCCTCTCAGGGACAGATTCCCAGGGACGCTCTGACCCACATTTGGCCCCCCGGTCTTCTTTATGCCTTCCCTCCGGTTCCCCTCCTGCCGAGGGTGATACAGAAGGCCATTTACCTGGAGAGCGAGATGATTTTGATTGCCCCGCACTGGCCTCGTCAGGTTTGGTTTCCCTTCCTACAGAGGCATGCGGTAGAAGGTCCATGGTTTTTGGACCCAGTGCCGGACCTGTTGACACATCAGTCAGGACGGTTTCACCCGTCTCTCAGGTCATTGAGGTTGGCAGCATGGTTACTCCGCTTCCATTTTTAGTCCAAGACAATTCCCTTTCTCCGGAGGTGATCCACATATTGTCTTCTTCTCATAAACCTTCCACTGTCAAACTCTATTCCAGCAAATGGAAAAGGTTCGCCTTCTGGGCTCAGCAACGAGGTATAAGACCCCCTTACTGCCCCAGTTCCGGAGGTTTTGAATTTCTTGGCCTCTCTTTTTCAGTTGGGCTCTTCAGTTTCCACGATTAAGGTTCAGCTAGTGGCTATCTCCAATTTTCATGCTTCTTTTGAACCTTCATTGATGTCTCACAAACTTTGTAAGTCTTTCCTTAAAGGAGCATGGCTCCTTAGGCCTCCAATATCTCACCCTGTTCCCCCCTTGGGACCTAAATATGGTTCTTGCTGCCTTAACTGCCCACCCTTTCGAACCAGCTGCTACCTGCAATTTGAAATTTCTGTCCTGGAAAACTGCCTTTTTAGTGGCCATAACTTCGGCCAGGCGGGTTTCAGAACTTCAAGCTCTTTGTTCTGATCCTCCCTATTTGATATTTCACAAACATAGTGTCCCTGAAATTAAATCCCTCCTTTTTACCAAAGGTAGCTTCTTCTTTCTGTATTCAACAGACTATAGAGCTCCCTGTATTTTTTCCAGAGTTTTCTAATAACGCAGAATATACTTTTCATCAATTGGACGTCCATAGACAACTGCGTTTTTATTTGAATAGAACCGCTCAGACGCGGAAATCAAATCAACTGTTTGTTTCCTTTGCAATAAACAAATTGGGTCAACCAGTAGCTAAAACCTCCATAGCTAAATGGATTAATGATTACATCTCTTTCATTTATTCACAGGCTAACAAAGAGCTTCCCTTTCCAGTCAAGGCTCATTCTACCAGGGCAATGGCTACTTCTGTAGCTTTTCACTCCAAATTATCAATAGATGATATTTGTGCTGCGGCTACCTGGACTTCTCCGCACACTTTCATTTCTCATTCCAAATTAGATGTGGTTTCTCGAGGCAGGGCTTCCTTTGGTTCCACAGTTCTCAGGAGTGTTTTCCAATGAGCCACCCGGGATTTAGGTGCTAGGGACGCTGTCCCATCAGTTATGAATGTAGGCGAGATAGGATCCCATTACATCTTTTAGTTATGTACTTACCATAACTTCGGATGTATGGGATCCATCTCCCACATTCATACGCACTCCACCCTCCTTCCCCCTTCCATTGGGATTTAGAGGAGATGTAGTTCCATTTGGAGATCTTCTCTTGAAGAACTTTAGTTGGTTGTAGTGACTACTATTTTTTCTGTGTTTGCATGTATGTATGAAAGCGAACAAACAAGATCTGGGGAAGCAGGTGTGGTGCATCCTGGGATAGAGGGTAGCCCAGCCAATAAGAGACTTCGTTCTAGTGTACTAGTTGGCCGAGTCGGAGCCGATGGATCGGCTCCGAGCCCATCAGTTATGAATGTAGGCGAGATGGATCCCATACATCCGAAGTTATGGTAAGTACATAACTAAAAGATCATGCCTTCTTACTCTATTAGCTGGAATGTTACTCTCTCAGAAGGTGGGGGGCAACTGTCTCTGTGGCTTGAAAGTGCACTGACTTCGGAGACCGAACTCAGGGGATGCAAGTATGACCCTGATGACACTTCCCACCCCCCACTTCCATGCATTAGCTTGTACAGGACATCTTAGGAAAAGCCAGATGGCTTAGCTCCAGAAAAGCCTGGGCAGTATAGTAAGAATGCTTTCATACTGGGGGTGCACAGTTCTTTTAGGACCACGGCAGGGCCAAGATCCCTGTTTTCTGGTCCTACTCTTAAATCTTCTTTCTCTAGGCCTTTCTCACTCATCTTGCAAGATTCAGGTTTCAGCTGTTTCAGGCTACTTCCTTCATGGAAGTCTACCTTCGCCCATGCAGAACCTGCTAAAAATTAAGTAAAAAAGTTTATTTATATCTTTATTAAGTAAATGTGTTTCCCATAGAAATACTATTTGAGCTTTATGTAATTGCAAGTATTTGAACAGACTCCCCCTTTTTACTGTATTATTCAGTCTATTAATATTAATAAATATGCATTTAAAATCAGACCTATAAGAGAGAAAAAAACACAGGTATGATGAAATTGTATTTATGCACAGAACTTGTTAACAATATGAAAGCTATAGACAAAACTTTTGAAACAATTAAAAATAAATTACGTAATGACACAACCCTAAAACATTCTGCCATGGAATAATTTATTCCTAGTTTCTTGAAAGAAAGATGAACAAACTACCTCTCAAACTCTCCATTAGACTAACAAAGCTTTAGGTCATGCTTCTGATTCATGTTAATGTCTGTCATTTTTTAATATGCATCATCTTCAAAAAACCCAGTCAGTGAGTTGTTATGAATAAGAAAGGTTAAACAGGTGTTCAGAATATTTATTATAAGTTCACCAAACTGCATATCTCTGCAGTCATCTTTCACTGTACCTCACATTATCTCCCTGGTCTACTACAGGGAGGAACTCAGTTGTTGTTTTCGTATTTATTAATTTGTAAGTCAGATGATTTTATATTTTTCTATTTTATTTACTATTTGTAAAGTTGTACATAGGATTATACGTTCATAAATTAGTACCAGGCTAACTGTCCTTGTGGGCCATCCCAAGCCTAGTTAGTTACCCCTTGTGAGGATCACACCCTGCACCTTGTACCTATAAGGTGAACACCTTAACCACTATGCCAACCTCCATAGACATATTTAAATTCTTTACCTAAATACATATTTACTTATTCTGATCATTCTATTTCTGTTTGTATACTATGCCTTGTACTATTACTGTATTCCTAGGTTTTATATTTTAGCAATAACGCAAGAGTAGAGTGATCTATAATAGGGCATTTATATTTACCCTTATATATTTGATACTCTCTAATTTCCAACAATAATCAGCCAAAAGTGACTAAAAAGTAGGATTATAATCCAAAAAAGTAGCTCAGGCTAATAGGATAAAACTGTTACGGCAATGCAAAATAGTGTTGATTCGAATGCTTTCAAAGAAGTTATAAGTACAAATTGGGGATTCCTTAAGGCAAACAGTGAAATTATGAATAAAATAGGGGCTAGGCCTTATTTTACAGAAAAGCGAGGGAAAAGTTTAAAACATTTTTTTCAGGGCAAATTAAATAAACCTAGAGAAATGATTCACAAATGTGGGATGATTAAATGCTATAACTGCAGTTATTTGTTTACAGAAAGTAATGAAATAAATATAAGAAATTCTGTAATGACTGTACCTGGGTTATTTAATTGTAAATCCAAGAAAGTTGTTTATTTAATAGTGTATTATGACTGCAAATCTTTTTATGTGGGAAGGACAACTTGCGAATTGCACAAAAGAATTTATGAACATAAATATGTGCAGTCCAAAGTGGAGATGAGAGAAATGCCCTGAGCAAACATTATAAAAATAAGAAATGTAATATTGATTTTAAGTTTTTAGTATTAGAATCATTGGGTAATACAAACTGTTTAGTCAATATAGAAGAAGAGCTAGGGTGGTTAGAATACTGTTGGCAGGTCAGACTAAACCCCTGTTTCCCTCCAGGCTTAAATAATAGGGATGATTTTATTATGTATTTGAAAAGGAAAGAATTGAAACATTAATAGTCCGTAGTTTTTAGAATTTATTTGTGTTTAGGTATTTTATAGTCATGTGATGTGTTAATTGTTGTAGTCCTGTGATTTTTGACTGGTGCATGTGATGTAACATAAGTGAAGTTTGTAGAAGTGAACCTTAGTCTGAAGAAGAAATTTTATGAGACAAAAGCGCTCAATTGAGGTTTTCTGTTAAAGTTGGTATCTCCTATTAGCCTGAACTACTTTTTGGATTATGCTCTTTAATCTGTTACTACGATTGGAATCAGTCCTATTTTTTCCTTAAATATTATGTGTAATAGTATTTGAACAAAAATCCTATTTTTTTATCAGAAGTGTCATTCTATAGGCTAGTTTATAAAATATCCTTTAGGTATTCTGCAAGCATTCAGAACTGTTTAGTAACTGACCGTGGTTTAGAATGCAGTTTACTGTCTTCTGCTTATTATTAAACTTGTATTCATTCATATCTTAGCATATGATTCAAAATATTATGATCATTTACTTTTAGACCGGAAGAAGTAACCTGGACAGTTCATAGAATTTTAGAACTCCCGCAGCATCACAGAAATATTCATGATTCTAATTAAGCTGCTTCAAGCTGGTCCTCATGATAAGGGCTTGCAAATAAACAGTTGATCAGCTACAATTCACACAATAACAACCACAAGTGAATCCAAACCACCTCCACTCCACATATCAATTCCCCCTTTCCTTCCAAACCACTAAAAAAACTTCAAAAAACATGTTAAAGTTTGTTAACCACTAAAAAGCTATTGTATTTTAAAGAAATAACATTGTGATTCTTTAAGCGCTATTTGTATGAGATGTTTAATATAAAGCAGACTGTCATTTTTTTAAAGGAGACATAGCATATAAACTTGCATTAAAAGAATGCCAGTTATGTGTGATCCAGGTTTAACTTGTAAAAGTGTGAATGTTACTCAGATTATTACATAACATTCCAATAACAACTTATATATATATATATATATATATATATATATATATAAGAAACTATATGTTTTTATACTTTTATAGCATAGTACAACTTTCCTGGGTGTTATGGCATGCCAAGTATACTATCAGTATCAAGCATTCAGAACTGTGTAATAACTGACAGTGGTTTAGAATGTAATTCATTGTCTTATAGGTTCATAGGTATGTACTAGGCTAATGGCCCTGGAGCCTTTACAAGCATAGCCCATAGGATTACCCTGGCATCGTGCCACCCGACCTTAGTTTCCAGTGCCTCTGTTGAGTAGTCACTGGAGTGATCCCTGGGATGAATTTTCTATTTCCCTTCCACTCATCAAGATTTCTCTTGAAGAGGGACAGTGAGGTGCTCAGTTTGACATGTATGGGAAGTCTATTCCATAGCATGGGCAGTCTCTGGGTTATGAACCTGTCCCTCCAACATGTTCTGTTGATTGTGGTAATGAGGTTGAGGTCTCTGGAGCATGTGGTGTGGAGGGATTGGGATTTCTTTAGATGTCGCATTTCTAATAAGAGCTGGGTCAGACATGGCTTTGTAAGTCAAGCAGAGATCGCCTCTAAGTAGGTGATATGAGACAGAGAATAGTTGGAGTTTTTTTGAGTCTGTCCATATAGGACATATGTTTAAGGCCTAGGATCCCTCTTTGTGAAGTACTTTTGTGGCCTCTCCAGTTGCAGGTGTCTAGTGAGGTACATGCCAAATGGGGCATTGTACTTGATGACTGGCCTAATGAGGGAAGAGTAGAGGGAAGACAGTAACCTCTTTCTTCCTGGATGCAAAACCCTTAGTAATGAGATGTGCCACATAGAAGGACTTTCTGACCACAGTAGCGTTATGGTGGTCAAAAGGGAGGTTGTTGTCAACCTGTGTTCCCAGATTTCCTGTAACACCTTCTATGTTCAGTGGACTACCATCGATGTGGCAGTTCATGGGAATTGGGTTTTTCCCAAAGGGGTTGATGACAGATTTTTTGGTATTGAGCTTAAGGCCATGGTTTTGACACCAGTCATCGGTCTCTCAGTGAGGGCCTTTCTGTAGGATGTCATCATCACTTGGAGAGTTAATAATGGCTCCCAACTTGCAATGGTCTGTGAACTTTGTCAGTCAGAGTCCCTCCGTGTTGGACTGGAGTTCTGAGAAGTAGATACCAAACAGGAGAGGACCCAGTACTGATCCCTGTGGGACTCAACTCGTGACTGGTCGGCAGTCTGACTTGGAGTCAGCTACTTTCACACAGTGGTTTCTGTCTGTGAGCCAGTTTGCAATCCCCCTAGTGATATAAGAGTGGATGCCAAGCTTAGTGAGTTTTTCTGTGATTCTTGAGTGGGGAATGGTATCAAAGGCCTTGGCCAGATCAAGGTAAGCTGTGTGAACCACCTTGCCTTCATCCACAGCTCTGGTGACTGACTCAAAGAAGTAGACCAAGTTGAGCAGGCATGATCGACCCTTCACAAAACCAAACTGTGTGGGATCCAGAGTTTGGAGATTACCTATATCCTTGTTTATTAGGTCCATGATGATGCGTTCCATAGCTTTGCATATCAGGCTAATGGGGTGATAGTTCCCAGGGTCTGTAGTCGCTCCTCCTTTGTGGAGAGGGATGACTATAGCAGTGCACCATTCAGTAGGGACAAAGTCTGAGGTGAGGCTGTGATTGAACAGGGTACGCAGGTGAGGTGCAAGTTCACTCTGTAGTTCATGTAGAACACAGCCAGGGATATTGTCAGGTCCCATATAAGCTGTATTCTTGGCCCTGGACAGTGCTGTTTTAACCTGTGCAGCAGTAATACTGGGTGCCTGGCAATCTATTGGTATTGTGATTGGTCCTTTGGTGGGGGGGGGGGGGGAGTAAAATTGGCACTGAATCTGTCGCCCAATATATTGGCAATATCTGTTGCTCGGTATAGGAGGTACCATTGTGCAGGAGCTCAGAGCAAATCAGGGTATTGCTATGGAGGTTGTTGACATATAACTATAGAAGGCCTTGTGGTTGTCTTTACTATCTGCTGTAATTCTGTTTTCATAGCTAGCTTTAGAGAATTTGATGAGGGATCTCAATTTTTTGTTTAGGCTGATAAGGGAGTTTTTCCAGTCTTGGGACTAAACTTTATTCTGCATCAGTTTCTTCCTTCTGTTGTAGAGTTTGTTTATGGCAGGGAGCCACCAGATTTGCTTCCTTTTTTTTTTTGGAGCGTCTTGGTTCTATTGGATATGGTGAGATCCATGCATTTGTGTTCGTACAGTGCATTGGTGTATGATTCGGCGGTCATAACTTTTCTCCATTTGCATGGGTGCCATGAAGTTTGACCACTTCTGTTCTTAGGAGCCCAAAGTTAGCTTTGGAGAAGTTTTTCATGGTGGTTATCTTTGTGGGGGAGGGTGGATTTCCAAGGTGACTAGTTTGTGGTCTGATCTAACCAGGGAGGAGTTGACTATTGGTGTAGAGCAACGGTCACCCATGTTAGTAATGACCAGGTCAAGGATGTTGCTATCTCTAGTGGGGGTAAGAACGAGCTGGTCCAGGGCAGTTTTCCCAGTTAAAGGAGGGATAGTTGAAGTTGCCCAGTATGAGTGTGTTAGGTTGGACCCTAATATTCTCCAGGATGTTTAAGAACGTGGAGCGAGTGTCTTGGGACATGGTTGGGGACCTATAACAGGCTATGACCTGAATTGCTGTCTTACCCAATATTAGCTGTGCCTGAAGTATCTCTGATGCATTATGTTGGACTACCAGTCTGGAAGTGTGCACATCCTTTATGAATATAGAAACACCACCACCTTTGGAGTTCGGTCCAAGTTCTGGGGCCGAAAGGTGTGGAATTAGTTATAGCCTGGTAGTGCAGGGGTGCTTTCTGCTGCCTTGAACCAGGTCTCTGTTACAGCATAAATGTCGATGTTCTCCATTTTAAGCAGTGCTTCGAGCGAGTGCATTTTGAGATTTAGACTTCAAGCATTGAGCAGCATGACCCTCAAGATTGCATTTGTCTGTAGCCGTTACGGTGGTAATTTGGTCTTTGGAACACTGCCAAAAAAAAAAAGGCACTGTAGGGGTGGCAAGTGCCTTGGCCAGTATCTGGAAACCCAGGGGTGACGGATGCAGGCCATCTCTGGCAAGGCATCGAGGTGGGTCAATCATGTCATCCCAGGCAAACAGATACTGGATCCCCTTAGAATGACAACAGAAACTTAGCCAGTTGTTGAAGTCGGTCATTTTCTGCTTGTACTGTGGTATCATTCTGGGTGATGGTAGGATGCTGCTCAGGGCTAGGGTCGTACCTGCCTGGGCTACATAATCCAAGAGTTCCTCCATGTCTCTTCATGTTGTCCATGGAGGTACATCTCAGGACATTCACACCCACACGTACAATGACAGAGTCATATTAGTACCTGTTGTTGAGTGACCTGAGTGCATGCGTTATATGGTGGATTCTGGAGGCAGCTGACTGTTACTTTCTCCTTATTCAACCTAGTGAGTGGGACATCAGTGTGCCTCACTATCGAGTCACCTATGACTAGTGTGCTGGGCATGCTGTTTTGCCTTAGGGGCTTTGGTTGAGTAGCACTGTTTAGAAGAGTTATGCATCCCGTGATTAGTGTTGTGTTGTGGTGGTCGAGTGCATTTCTGCCTTGGAGATCTCTGCTGTTTGGGTAGATTTTTATTGAGAGCCTCCGCGAAGGTGGGTGTGTGGTTTGTGTTTTTATGTGAAGGCAGTACTGTTGTGTGTCCTGGAGGGCTGTGTGTTCTTTGTGGTGTGGTGCAAGTGTTGACCTTCTCCTCTTGACCAGCTATTTTGGTCTTGGCTGGAGAGTGCATGGCTTCCAATTTGGATATACAAGTGCATCTCTTGCAAGTCTGTGTGTTGGGAGGTAAAAGGAGAGGGGTGTCGGTGTACATGCGGCAGTTGCTGCATTGCCTCAGGATGCCCAAGTTCACCAGGTTAACAGGAGAAAGCACAGGGAACTGACCTTTAGACATTCCTGGAGGGGTGGACATTAATAGTAAGTACTGGAGCGATTTCCTTGTAGAACGTTTAGTGCTGGTAGCACTTTTTTGTGCTACAATAATTGCTACAGGAAGTCTGGTATGGTAAAGTGCTAGACTAGTAAAAGTGCAGGAGAGGAGAGCACTAGCAGATCTAAGGGAAAAATTGAAGTGCACACTTTGGCACCTCTCAGAAGCTTACAGACAGTCCTGAAAACAGCAAATCTGTATCTGGACTAGACGAGTTACAGGAAAGGTGGGAAGCGAGCGCAACGTGGGCTTTTAAACCAGAAAGTTGAAAGAGATGGAAAAACTGCCCAAACTGCCAATAAACTAAAAACTGTTGGCCAGAAACCACTCCTCTTGTGGTAGATAGGTTACCTAGTGCTTACCACTCCCACTGATAAGCTAGAAGGCTCCCCTCCAACACAAAAAGGCTTGGTGGGAAACGAGCACAACGTGGGCTTTTAAACCAGAAAGTTGAAAGAGATAGAAAAACTGCCCAAACTGCCAATAAACTACAAATTGTGGGCCAGAAACCACTCCTCTTGTGGTAGATAGTTTACCTAGTGCTTACCACTCCCACTGATAAGCTAGAAAGCTCCCCTCCAACACAAAAAGACTTGGGGGGGGGGGGGGCTCAGAAGCTTACAGACAGGCTTGGATACAGCAAATCTGTATCTGGACTAAACTAGTTATAGGAAAGGTGGGAAACCAGCGCAAATGCAGGCTTTGCTTATTATCTAACTTGTATTATTTGACATCTTAGCATATGATCCAAAATAATATGATTACTGTGACAGGCAGAAGTAACCTGGATAGTTCTTAGAATTTTCAGAGCTCCCGCAGCATCACAAAAGTGCTCATGACTCTAAGATGTTTTAAGCTGGTTTTCATGGTAAGAGCTTGAAAATGAACAATCCATCATTTGGATTTCACACACAAATGCCCACAATTGAATCCAAGCTACTTTCACACCAATCCCTCAAACCCCTCCAAGCCATCAAAAAAACAACAAAAAACATCTCAAAGTATCCCAACCACCAAAAAGCCATTGCACTCAAAGAAATAACATTTACTGATTCAGCAAGCAGTATTTGTATGAGATAGTTAATAAAAAGCAGTATCATTTTTAAAGGAGCCATAGCATATAAACATGCATTAAAAGAATGAGTTATGTGTGATCCAGGTTTAACTTGTAAAAGTGTGTTACTCTAATTATTTGATATCGTTCCAGTAGTAACTTTTATATTTGTAAAAAATCTGTATTTTTATACTTTTTTTTATAATATAGCATGTCTTTCCTGGGTGCTATTGCATGTCAAGTATAGTATCAGTAGTATACTATTGGACCATTTTAAGAACCCAGAATGTAACTTAACATGCTACTTTAGTGTCATTTGTTGCACCTTGTATTGTATTTACTAGTACATTACTCAAGTATGCCAAGGTATCAAAGTGTGCCACTAACATAATTGACTTTTAATAAGATAAATAGTTTAACTTTTAAACTCCAAGTGAAAATAAGTGGCTCTAATTTCATATATATCTAAAAGAATCAGTCTCTAACATTTTAAAAAGAGAACTAGTAACCATTTGAAGTAGGAAAGAAAGAAATTATTTACCTTGTAAAAAGTAATATGCAACACTTGCTGATAAGTATTTAAGCACTTATTTAAATTAATAAGAATTTGTAACTATGAATACATTGATTTTTTTTTTTCATTTGTCCTTAAGTTTTTACTGTTTGTGTCTTTTATTAATCAGCAATCTCTTGTTGCATTTCTCTTCAAAAGAAGTTGATAGATTCTAGTCCATTTATTCTGTTTTTTTTCTAGAATTTTATTTTCCTGTATAAAGCCTAGTGCATTTTCCAAGGTGTTAAAAATATTCTTTCCTTCTGGAAGTTGAATCCTTATTTTTGCTGGAAACAAGATTTGTGCTTTAATATTGTTTTTGTTTAAGGTTTTAATAAGTTGCACACATGCTTTTCTGTTGGACATCACTAATGTAGAATAGTTATTGTCAAATCTTATAGTATTTCCTTAAATTTTAACTGGATAATTAGTCCATGCAGCTTTTAAGTCTAAATTGTGATTTCTGGCTTAGTGAAGGTTTTTGTTATTTTTTATTATTTTTTTTTTAAGATGAGCTAGAAAGTGATCTATGTGCCCCCAAAGGAAAAAGCTTCAGGCAGGTTCAAAGTTTTAGGCAGCCAGATGTTAAGGAACCAAATCATACTGCCTCCCTCTTCTTTTTTCAGTAATTCAGTAAATCCTGATGTTATTCCTTCTATATCTGTTCTGTAAGTCTTCTATTTTATCCTGGATGTTTTGTTTCAGAAGAAATTCAAGTTATCTCATTTTAAGTAATCCTCCATCAAAGTCAGACATTGCCTTTTCAATACTCAAGATTTGTGATGATTGTTTGAGATTCGCTCAGCCCTTCAGCTTGTTTTTTTATATTCGTCTTTGAAATTGTCCAGTTTGCTTTCTAATTTATCCATCTTTACAGATAACTCACTGATGTTAATTTAGTATAGCCTTGTATGTCTTTTTTCATAGTACTGTCCTGTACACTGGGCTCAGAATGGCTCATTCTGAGACAATTCGTTCTTTCTAGTTTTCTTGTCAGGTAAAAGCAATTAAGAGTTTCAGACTTCTTTGTAGTAAATCTTTCAGCAGGTATTAAACTATAAATCCATCACGTTTTGAAACATTGTATTTGAGTTTTTTTTTTAATAGTAAAAGTCCTGTCAGACGTTAAAATGAAGCAAAGCTAAAAAAAGTGCTGTTAACTGCTCACCATCTTGGCCACGCCCCTCAGTTCCTCTTCTGATTAATTGTACAGTTTTAAATCAGTCTTTACACTTTTGTTTTCTGGAGATAAATTGTAGTCATGACCTAATCTGTTAAGTACAGCTTAATAGGTTAAAGGAGTACTGCACCCACAGACTCAAAAAACATGTTTATTTCTTCATGGCTTGACGATTTCTACATTTTAACAGCACTCTGGGACTATTTACTGCATTTTAAATATTTTTATGTGTAATTCCAGAGTCTGACCACATGGGGTCTAGCATCTTGACGTGGTTTTGATAAATCAGTTTGCCATTCAGTATCCCAGAATGTAGTTTTTGGCTGGAAAATGCGACATCATGCAGGCCTCATTTTGCCTAAAGCTCCCATCATTCCATAGATATTAATTACATGCATACACTGCTCTCTTTTAGTCAGTACTTTGTAAATAACATTCCCTGCTGCTGAATGACTTCTTAAAACAGAAGCAGTGCAAATGTCACAGAACAGACTTTCAAAGTACTTTTTACTGCTGCTTTTTTAATTATGCTTAAATGGCACTAATTTGTGAGAGACTGAATTCCAGTCCATCTACTTCTCCCCTCCCCTGTAACACTTAGCTCCCCTAGCTGTCAAAGTCCTGAGGGTAATTTGACTTGTTAATTCCTCTGATTGGCAGCTCTCAGCAGGGGGCTTGACTTGTCTAATTTTCCCTGGTTCTAGCATTTCCTTTGAGAGAGGGGACATTTGTTTTTGCTGCACTATAGCCATGGCCTTACCTGACTGCATTCACATGTAGTTTCTTAAGTAGTAATTTAAGGTTTAAGGTGTCACTTACTTCATCAGTTCACCGTCTTAAAATTGAGATTGACATGTCCAAACTATGTTGGTATACAGTGTCTGCCTACATACATTTTTATTCCACTTGGTTTTCAAAAATACTTTTGCACTCTCCCTGCATTTTGTGCATACAAACCACATCACTATATTTTCCCTTCCCTTTTGTTGTGTCCAGAAACCACTATGGCCATTGGTGAATGCTTCAGTGTCACTTTTCACAAATAATGGCTTTTTAAAACAAGGACATAAAGGTTAATTTACCTGAATCAGAAAATAGATGCCACTGCAAGGACTGACTCTTGAAATACTGACATGCACGGACAAAATGCCTTACTTAATCCATTTGTCAGCATCCAGTGCAGTTGGTGCTATGGCTGTAATATACTGGTGTGTTTGATGCCTTCAAAAATGCCCTCTATTACAAAGCAGTTGTTCATCGTGTTTCAGTGTTGCAGTCATTAAACTTGGGTTATCCTGCTGGTAGGCTACCCGCAGTCAGCCTGAATTCCAAAGTCCTTGTCTGGAGTCTGTTGCTGTTGCCTCTTCCCTGACGTCAGTGCGCCAGGGGTATAAAAGATGCAGCCGACGCCATTTTCTTCAGTTTTTCTTGCCGGGCGGTGCCCAAAGCAAAAGCAGTTCGCAAGTGCCAGCCTGCCGACTCCTGAGATTTTCAAAACCGAATTTCAGATTCGAAGTCTTCTTTAAAGCTAAGTACCCCGTTGGGGAAACTTTTTTCTTGCTCCAGACCGATGTCAGAAAATGTTAACAATTGTATTTCTTGTGGGAAGCAAATACCTCATAAGGATTTTCATTCTTACTGTATTCCTTGTCTAGGCCCTGACCACGACGTTGCTAGCTGTCGGTTTTGTGCTAGATTTAACCAACGCACTATTAAGCGTCAGTACGATTTTGCCTTTCATTACTTTGGCCGAAGATTTAATTATATAATGCAGTCGGAACAGCCGACGACCGGAGTTTATAAAAAGCGCAAGGAAAAAGGACAGGCATCCGAGGTCCAGAGCCGACGACGAGGCCTCCGCTAGGCCAGTTGCCAGTTCTCAGTGAGGTGCTTTCGCAGCCCCTGACGCCCGCTACCTCAGAGCCACAGGCCGCTTCCGACTCCCACGTGGAGCCGACTAGGCCTCTGGATACTCAAGGTATTGGACACTCGGAAACTATTCCCTCAGATGGGTCCGGAGCCGCTGAGCAGGCATCGGATCTGAGGGTGTTTTCAGAGCTACACAGTTATATGTCAAGACAACCTCAGCTTCAAAGGCAAAGACTAAAACAACTCTAAAGACAAAGAAACAAGTACAGCATTCTCCTGCACAGACTTCCATGCCTAAGAAACAGATGCTTAAAATGGCTGAAGACCTAATTACTTTGATCAGGGGTCCCCATCCCCCTCCTGATAAGAGGCCTAGGCAAGACACAGAATATGACTCTTCTGATCAGGTTTCCATTTCCTCTGACTCCTCTTCTGAACAGGGATACCTTCTTCCTCCCTATGAGGATTCTGATGCTGAAGAATCTATTCCTTCAGCCTCTCCTCCTGAGGATTATTCTTTGGGGAAACCCTGCATACCATGAGGGAGCATTTTCACTGGGAGAGCCAAGATTACTCAGAATCTAAGAAAAGGCTCAGAGACTTTCTTCTACTACCTCAACACAGACCTCTTGCTATTCCACCTGTTCTAGACATTGTAGATGATGTATTTTCAGAGTCCGGCCTGTCTCCTGACTCTTTACCTCTTGCCCCTGTTAAGCCAGACAGATACTACAGGGTTCCAGACTCTCATAAATTTCTATATAAAAACCCTGCTGCTGACCAGAAACTATATCTCAGGGTCCCAAAGGGGTCAAGGCTTCCACTGCAAAAAACCCTGTCCCCTCTGATAGGGATTCTAGGGCACTGGACAGATGGGGGTAAAAAGTTTACACTTCTGCTACCTTGGCTTTAAGGGCTTTAAATTGTCATTTTCATATGCTTAAATATCAGCAATATTTAATGTCACTGCTAAAACAGAAAATGTTGAAAAATTCTGAATGTTCTGATAACAAGGAAATGCTGGATTTATTGCATGCAGCTGAACAAGTGGGAAAGCATACTTTGCAATGTGGTTTTGATTCACTGGAGGCTTCTTGCAGGGCTGCTGTTACAGTTAAAGGAACAGAATCTGCCTGATCATGTTAAAGCAAAATTATTGGATGCTCCATTACAGCATGATACTTTGTTTGGTGTTAAGGCAGAAGAGGTGTTGAAGAAAATAGAGGATAAAGCGAAATCTATGCAGACAGTTAAGGATTTCCTACAGGTACAGCCACCCAGATTTAGCAGGAACTGGCCTTCTAAGAATTGGTCCTTTCCAGTGTCAGACAGGCCACAAAGAGGCAGATACAGGCGCCCTAGAGGCAGATCCCAGCCCCAAGGCTCATACAGGCCTAAACAATGGGTGCTTCTACCTCCAAAAGCGGAGAAGACAAATCACAGCCATACAGGAAACAGTCCCAATGACTTCCCCCTGCCAAGGCCAAGCACATATCTTTTGGCAGCACCCTTAGGGGGAAAACTAGCACTTTTTTCACAAAATTGGCATATGATCACCCAGGACAAATAGGTCTTGAATATAGTGTCTCAGGGCTACAGGTTCCACTTTCACACCCTTCCAAAGACAAAAGGTATGCCAGACCTGCCACACAATCAATGGGCAGAGGCACAAAAGCAAGTTTCATCCCTAATGGACATGAGGGCTATTCAGCGAGTACCACAGCAAGAGCAGGGACAAGGATTTTACTCAAGACTTTCCTTGGTACCCAGAAAGGACAAAGCCTGGAGACCAATAGTGGACCTTTCTATTCTAAACACTTTTCTGGACGTTCCAAAATTCAAAATGTTGACTCTGCAGCAGCTTCTGCCCATGTTGGGCAAGAAAGGCTTGGCTTGTAACTTTGGACCTCAAAGAGGCATACCTGCATGTCCCAATCAGACAATCTTGCAGAATGTATCTCAGATTCATAGCTGGCTCAATGCACTACCAATTCTCTGCACTGCCCTTTGGCTTGTCTACTGCGCCCAGAGTCTTCACAAAATGCCTGGCACCAGTAATTGCATTTTGCAGACAGAGGAATACAAATATATCCTTACTTGGACGACTGCCTTATTCAAGCAGTGAACAAGGACATTCTACTGAAGCATCTGGCGTTTGTAAAAAGATTACTAATTTGCCTAGGGTACACAGTGAACGAAAAGAAATCAAAACTGGTACCCTGTCAAGAGATAATATTCCTGGGTGCAAGCTTAAATACAACTGCCCAGATGGCTTATCTCACGCCAGACAAACAAAGGCAACTGACTTCTTACTTCGAAATGATGGCAACAAAGACCCAGTTATGTGCAAGAAAAATTCTGCAGGCTTTGGGCTTCATGTCATCCTGCATTCTACTAATTCCATATGCAAGACTGCATATGAGGAAACTACAGTGGTATCTAAAAAGTGTTTTTTACTCAACATTGTCACAGCCTGGAAACATTAATTACCCTCATTCCCTGCCTGCAACATGAGCTTCGATGGTGGGCACAGACCTGTCACCACAACAAGGGACAGCCATTCACTTTACCCACAGCCAGGCAGACACTAACAACAGATGCATCAGATTATGCCTGGGGGGCCCACATGGCAGGAAAATGTATTCAGGGCACATGGCCCGCAAGCGAAATGCATTTTCATATCAATCAAAAAGAGATGCTAGCTGTACAGAATGCCCTGACAGCCTTCAAGGATCTACTTCATCCAGGACAACTGCTGATAAAAACGGACAATACTACAGTCATGTGGTACATAAACAAGCAAGGAGGCACACATTCCTACCCCCTGTGCAGACAAGCCATGACTTTGTGGAACACAGCATTGACTTATCAGGTACACCTGCAAGCACAATTCCTGCCAGGAAAGACAAATACTCTGGCAGATGAACTAAGCAGAAACCTCATGGATCCTTACGAGTGGAAACTAGATCCACAAATCTTCAGCATGATAACAAGGAAATGGGGATACCCAGACATAGATCTATTTGCCTCCCCTCACAACTGCCAACTACAGAATTCTGCACAAGGACTTATCACAAACAAGCATGGAAAGTGGACGCCCTATCATTCAGCTGGAAAATCCTTACAGTATATGCTTTTCCTCCACTGCCTCTCCTCCCCAAGGTACTCCTAAAGGTCCGACAAGAGAAGCCAAAAATTATACTGACTGCCCCATACTGGCCACGCCAGCACTGGTACCCAATCCTAAAGAGCTTGTCTCAAGGCCCAGCCTGGACATTACCTCAAATTCCTCATTTGCTGACCCAACAAAACAATCAGCTCCTGCACAGCCAACTCAGAACCCTAAATCTGGCTGCATGGCTGATAATGTAACCATTCAGAACACACCTCTCTCTAAAGCAGTTATGGATGTTATTTTGGAGGCCAGGAGGCCCAGCACCAGAAAATCTTATGCAGAAAAATGGAAGAGATTCTGTGCATGGAACCAGGCACAAGGAAATGGACACGCTTGTACCAAATATTCCTCAGATTTTACAATACCTAACTGAGATGCTGGACAAAGGCCTATCCTTCTCATCAATTAAGATCCATGCCTCTGCCATTTCAGCTCATTACAATACGGACCCACCTATTTTTTCACATCCACTGCTAAGGCAATACCTCATAGGGGCCAAAAACATAAGACCTCCAAGGAGAGCTCCAATACCTGCATGGGACCTCAATTGTGTCTTGGAAAAGCTCACACTGCCTCCTTTTGAGCCAGCCAATACAGCTGAGATAAAATACTTATCATGGAAAACAGCTCTGCTCCTAGCTATAACCTCAGCAAGAAGAGTCTCAGAGTTACAGGCATGGAATGGCTGTAGAACCTTTTATTATTTTCCATCTGGACAGGGTTTCTCCAAGGACAAACCCAACATTTATGCCTAAGGTATTGTCCAGTGTGGCTCTTAACCAAACCATTCATTTGCCTACCTTTTATCCAAACCCACAGAATAAGGGGGAAAGACTTCTGCATTCTTTGGACATACACAGACAGCTACGCTTCTACTTGAACAAAACTAAAGCTTTCAGAAAGACTGAGCAACTCTTAGTGGCATATGCTGCAGGATCACAAGGAAAAGCTATTTCAAAGCAGACTTTTTCAAAATGGATAGACCACTGCATTCGTTTCTGTTATTCACAACATGGCAAATCAGTGCCTAAGGGCATTAGGCCACATTCAACCAGAGCAGCAGCCACTTCAGCAGCCTTCCTCAGAGGAGTACCAACCAAGGACATTTAGGAGGCTGCAACTTGGACTTCAGTGCACACTTTTACAAAGCACTACCACTTACCTCTTTACTCTAAATCCAGAGCAGGCTTTGCCACTGCAGATGTTCATCGTGTTTCAATGTTGCAGTCATTACACTTGGGTTATCCTGCTGGCAGGCTACCCGCAGTCGGCCAGAGTTCCAAAGTCTAGGTCTGGCGTCGGTTGCTGTAACCTCTTCCCTGACGTCAGTGCGCCAGGGGTATAAAAGATGCAACCGACGCCATTTTCTTCAGTCTTTATTGCTGCGCGGTGCCTGAAGCAAAAGCAGTTCGCAAGTGCCGGTCGGCCGACTCCTGAGATTTTTGAAATTGAGTTTCAGAACCAAAGTCTTCAATGAAGCTAAGTACCCCATTGGGGAAACTTTTTCTTGCTTCAGACCGATGTCAGTAAAAGTTAACAATTGTATTTCTTGTGGGAAGCAAATACCTCATAAGGACTTTCACTCTTACTGTATTCCTTTCCTAGGCCCTGACCACGACGTTACTAGTTGTCGGTTTTGTGCTAGATTCAACAAACGCACTATTAAGTGTCGGTTTGATTTTGCTTTACATTACTTTGGCCGAAGATTTAACTACATTATGCCATCGGAACAACCAACGACTGGAATTCATAAAAAACGCAAAGACAAGGACCGGCATCCGAAGTCCAAAACAGACGACAAAGCCTCTTCTAGGCCAGTCACCGGTTCTCAGTAAGGCGCTTTCACAGCCCCTGACACCCGCTACCTCAGAGCCACAGGCTGTATCCAACTCCCACGTGGAGACACCTAAGCCTCTGGAAACTCAAGGTATTGGGCCTGTGGAAACTATTCCCTCAGATGGGTCCGGAGCCGCTGAGCAGGCATCGGCTTCTGAGGGTGTTTTCAGACCTTCACAGCTTACTATTAAGTCCACTGCAGCAGACAAGGCAAAGTCAAAAACACCATTAAAGACAAGGAAACAAGTACAGCATTCTCCTGGACAATCATCCATGCCAAAGAAACAGATGCTTAAAATGGCCGAAGACTTAATTACCTTGATCAGGGGTTCCCATCCCCCCTCCTGATAAAAGGCCTAGGCAAGACACTTGACTATCATTCCTCTGACCAGGTTTCTATTTCCTCTGATTCCTCTTCAGATCAGGGATATTCTCTCCCTCCTTATGAGGACTCTGATGCAGAAGAATATATACCTTCAGCCTCTCCACCAGAGGATTATTCTTTTGGGGAAACCCTGCACACCATGAGGGAGCATTTCCATTGGGAGATCCAGGATTATTCAGAATCCAAGAAAAGGCTCAGAGATTTTCTTTTATTGCCTCAGCACAGGCCCCTGGCTATCCCCCCTGTGCTTGATATTGTTGATGATGTTTTCCCTGAATCCAATCTATCTCCTGATTCTTTACACCCTGCACCAGGCAAGCCAGACAGGTACTACAGTGTCCCTGACTCTCATAAATTTCTTTATAAAAACCCTGCTGCTGACCCAGAAACAATTTCTCAGGGTCCCAAAGGGGTTAAAGATTCCACTGCTAAAACCCCTGTCCCCTCTGATAGGGATTCTAGAGCTCTGGATAGATGGGGTAAAAAAGTTTACACTTCTGCTACTTTAGCTGTAAGGGCTTTAAACTGCCAGTTTCACATGCTTAAATATCAACAGTACCTCATGTCTTTGTTAAAACAGAAAATGCTTACAAACTCAGAAAATCCTGACAGTAAGGAAATGCAGGATTTATTGCATGCAGCTGAACAAGTGGGAAAGCATACTCTGCAATGCGGTTTTGATTCATTAGAGGCTTCTTGTAGAGCCGCAGTTACAGGCTCTGTCATTCGAAGGCATGCTTGGTTGAAAGAACAATGTTTACCTGAACATGTTAAAGTAAAATTATTGGATGCTCCACTACAGCATGATACTTTGTTTGGTGTTAAGGCAGAAGAGGTGTTAAAGAAAATGGAGGATAAAGCAAAATCAATGCAGACAGTAAAGGATTTTTTACAGGTTAAACCACCTAGGTTTAGCAGGAACTGGCCTTCAAAAAATTGGTCCTTTCCGGTGTCAGGCTGGCCACAAAGAGGCAGATACAGACGCCCAAGAGGCAGATCTCAGCCCCAAGGCTCCTACAGACCTAAGCAATGGGGTGCTTCAGCCCCCAAAGGAGGAGAAGACAAATCACATCCTTATAGGAAACAGTTCCAATGACTTCCCTCTACAAATGCTAAGCACTTACCTTTTGGCAGCACCCCTAAGGGGAAAGCTAGCACTTTTCTTACAAAATTGGCACATAATCACCCAGGACAAATGGGTACTGAATGTTGTTTCTCAGGGTTACAGGTTCCACTTTCACACCCTTCCAAAATCAAAAGGTATGCGGGACCTGCCACAAAACCAGTGGGCAGAGGCACAAAAACAAATTGCTGCTCTCATGGACTTGGGAGCTATTCTAAGAGTACCACAGCAAGAACAGGGACAAGGATTTTACTCAAGACTTTTCCTAGTACCCAGAAAGGACAAAGCCTGGAGACCAGTACTGGACCTGTCAATCCTAAATACTTTCCTGGATGTTCCAAAATTCAAAATGTTAACACTGCAGCAACTTCTACCCATGCTGGGCAAGAAGGCTTGGCTTGTTACTTTGGACCTCAAGGAGGCATACCTGCATGTCCCAATCAGCCAATCTTGCAGAAGATACCTCAGATTCATAGCTGGCTCAATGCATTACCAATTCTTTGCACTGCCCTTTGGCTTATCTACTGCACCCAGGGTCTTCACAAAATGCCTGGCACCAGTAATTGCATTTTGCAGACAAAGCTGAATACAAGTATATCCCTACTTGGAAGACTGCCTTATTCAAGCAGAGAGCAAGGACATTCTTCTAAAATATCTGGCATTTGTAAAAAGATTACTAATTTGCCTAGGGTACACAGTAAACGAAAAGAAATCAAAACTAGTGCCCTCTCAAGAGATAATATTCCTGGGTGCAAGCTTAAATACAACTACCCAGATGGCTTATCTCACGCCAGACAGGCAAAGGCAACTGACTCATTACTTTCAAATGATGGCAATAAAGACCCAGCTCCCTGCAAGAAAAATTCTGCAGGCCCTGGGCTTCATGGCATCATGCATTCTACTAATTCGATATGCAGAACTGCATATGAGGAAACTACAATGGTATCTAAAAAGTGTTTGGACTCAACATTTCCACAGCCTGGAAACAGTAATTACTTTAATTCCCTGCCTACAACAGGAGTTTCAATGGTGGTCCCAGGCCTGTCACCACAACATGGGACAGCCTTTCACCTTACCCATAGCCAGGCAGACAATAACAACGGATGCATCGAATTATGCCTGGGGGGCACACATGGCAGGAAAATGTATTCAGGGCACGTGGCCCAAGGAACAAATGCATCTTCACATCAATCAAAAAGAGATGCTAGCTGTACAGAATGCCCTGACAGCTTTCAAGGACCTACTACATCCAGGACAATTATTACTAAAAACGGACAATACCACAGTTATGTGGTACATAAACAAGCAAGGGGGCACGCATTCCTACCTCCTCTGCAGGCAAGCCATGACTTTGTGGAACACAGCACTAACCTATCAAGTACATCTGCAGGCACAATGCCTGCCAGGAACGAAAAATACACTGGCAGATGAACTAAGCAGAAATCTCATGGATCCTCACAAATGGAAACTAAATCCTCAGGTCTTCAGCATGATAACAAGGAAATGGGGACGCCCAGACCTAGATCTTTTTGCCTCCCCTCACAACTGCCAACTACAGAAATTCTGCACAAGAACTTATCACTCACAAGCATGGAAAGTGGATGCTCTATCATTCAGCTGGAAAACCCTGACAGTTTATGCCTTCCCTCCACTGCCTCATCTTCCCAAGGTGCTCCTAAAAGTCAGACAAGAGTGGCCAAAAGTGATCCTGATTGCCCCAGACTGGCCATGCCAGCACTGGTACCCAATCCTAAAGAACTTGTCTCAAGGCCCAGCCTGGCCTTTACCTCAAATTCCTCATCTTCTGACTCAACAAAACAATTAGATTCTGCACAGTCGACTCAGAACCTTAAATCTGGCTGCATTGCAGATAATATAGCCACTCAGACCACACTTCTCTCTAAAGCTGTTATGGATGTCATTTTAGAAGCCAGGAGGCCCAGCACTAGGAAATCTTATGTGGAAAAAATGGAAGAGATTCTGTGCTGGGAACCAGGCACAAGGACTCGAACCACTTGTTCAAAATATACCTCAGATTTTACAATACCTAACTGAGATGCTGGACAAAGGCCTATCCTTCTCGTCTATTAAGATCCATGCCTGTGCCATTTCAGCTCATTACAGTACGGAATCCCCTATTTTTTCACATCCACTACTAAGGCAGTACCTCAGAGGGGCAAAAAACATAACACCCCCAAGGAGAGCGCCAATACCTACTTGGGACCTCAATTTTGTTTTAGAAAAGCCCACACTGTCTCCTTTTGAGTCAGCCAGCACAGCTGATATAAAATTCTTATCTTGGAAAACTGCTCTGCTCCTAGCAATAACTTCAGCAAGAAGAGTCTCAGAGTTACAGGCATTAATGGCAGTGGAACCCTTCATCAGTTTTCACCAGGACAGGGTCTCTCTAAGGACAAACCCAACATTTATGCCAAAGGTGGTTTCCAGTGTGGCTCTTAACCAAACCATTCATTTGCCAACTTTCTACCCAAATCCCCAGAATAAAGGGGAGAGACTTCTGCACGCTTTGGACATAAACAGACAGCTACGATTCTACCTGGACAAAACAAAAGCTTTCAGAAAAACTGTGCAACTGTTTGTAGCTTATGCTGCAGGATCACAAGGAAAGCCTATCTCAAAGCAAACAATTTCAAAATGGATAGGACTATGCATTCGCTTCTGTTATGCACAACATGGCAAAACAGTGCCTAAGGGCATTAGGCCACATTCTACCAGAGCAGCAGGCACTTCAGCAGCCTTTCTCAGAGGAGTACCAACCAAAGACATTTTAGAAGCTGCAACCTGGAGTTCAGTGCACACTTTCACCAAGCACTCTACCACTTACCTCTCTACTCTAAATCCAGAGCAGGCTTTGCCACTGCAGTTCTGCAGGGCCTGGTAGCCTCTCCTAATCCTATTTAGCCCCAGCCACCCTACCTCAGCTTTGGGATTCAACCCAAGTGTAATGACTGCAACAGTGAAACACGATGAACATAGTACAGTTGTGTACCTACCATAAATGTAGATGTTCGAGTGTATTCACTGTTGCAGTCCAGGTTACCCACCCACCATCCCCCTTTTCATTGCTGAGACTTTTCTGTACTTCTCAACTCTACAACCTATGTGGTGTATTTGCTTGTAGATGAAGGAAATGTTTATTTTAGTACATGCATGCTTTTTGGCATACTTTTTTACAGCCTTCCTATTTGGGGGCTCCTGACATCTTGGGCAAGAAAAACTGAAGAAAATGGCGTCGCTTGCATCTTTTATACCCCTGGTGCACTGACGTCAGGGAAGAGGCGACAGCAACCGACGCCGGACCTAGACTTTGGAACTCTGGCCGACTGGGGGTAGCCTGCCAGCAGGATAACCCAAGTGTAATGACTGCAACAGTGAATACACTCGAACATCTACATTTATGGTAGGTACACAACTGTACTTTCTGCAGGGCTTCATAGCCACTCCTAATTCTATTTAGGTGCAGCCACCCAACCTCAGCTTTGGGATTCAACCAAAGTGTAATGACTGCAACAGTGAAACACGATGAAGATAGTACAGTTGTGTACCTACCATAAATGTAGATGTGCGAGTGTATTCACTGTTGCAGTCCAGATTACCCTCCCACCATCCCCCTTTCATTGCTGGGACTTATTTGTACTTCTCTATTCTATACAACCTATGTGGTGTATTTGCTTGTAGATGAAGGTAATGTTTGTTAGTGCATGCTTTTTTATGAGCAGAATTTTTAGCCTACCCTTTTGGGGGTACCTGACATCTGAGGCAAGAAAAACTGAAGAAAATGGCGTCAGCTGCATCTTTTATACCCCTGGTGTACTGACGTCAGGGAAGAGCCGACAGCAGCCGACGCCGGACCAGGACTTTGGAATTCAGGCCAGCTGTGGGTAGCCTGCCAGCAGGATATCCCAAGTGTAATGACTGCAACAGTGAATACATTCGAACATCTACATTTATGGTAGGTACACAACTGTACTTTTTGCAGTGTAGTAACAACCCTACTTGCCCATACACCTTTATACATCATTATACAGCTAGTCCTGTTTATCCAACAAGCATTGGATATACCGTGGAAGACAGACCTCAAAACATAGAAAAAACATGGGACAACAGTGATGCTGCAAAGAACTGGACATCCCTCCAAATTTGATGAAAAGACAAGACCAAAACTGGTCAGGGAGGCTGCCAAGAGACCTTTGTGGCCACAATTCCAAAAGATATGTTTGGTGAAAAAAGACTTCACTGTGGGAATGCTGTTCTTTTGATGATGCGAACCATGCTGGTGGCAGTGGCATGTTTAGGTGTTGCTTTTCTTCTGCTGGAACTGGGGCTTTAATCAAGCTGGAGGGAATTACGAACAGTTCCAAATATCAGTCACTTTACGCCCAAAACCTACAGGCATCTGCTCGAAACCTAAAGATGAAGAGGAATTTCACCTTTCAACACAACAATGACCCCAGGCATACATCCAAATCAACCAAAGAATGGCCTCACCAGAAGAAAATTAGTTTTGGAATGGCCTAGCCAGAGTCCAGACCAAATTCCAATATGACATCTGTGGGGTGACCTGAAGAGGTCTGTGCAGAAGAGATGTCCTCGCAATCTGACAGATTTGGAGTGTTTTGGCAAGGAAGTGTGGGCAAATATTGCCAAGTCAAGATATGCCATGCTGATAGACTCCTACCCAAGAAGACTGAATAATGTAATTAAATCAAAAGGTGCTTCCACAAAGTATTAGTTTAAGGGTGTGCACAGTTATGCAACCAGCTTATTGCACGTTTTTTGTTTTTTTTTTCCTAACAGATTGGTATTTTCAGGGGAAAAAACTACAAACTGTATCAAGTGTCACACTAAAATAAAAAAAAATGACAAACTGCAAAGCCAAAACATGTTTTTATTTCAAAGGATTTATAACCTTAAGTATAGCTTCCTGAAATTTAACTGAAAAGAACTGCTGAAAACTGCAACTGCTTAGAGGAGGAAAATGTCAACACCCACCCACACATGTACACAAAACTCTAATGTTTTAGTATTATATAGCAATTTCAGAAACTATGCAATGCTTCTTGTTACAGACCATTTATAATGTTTATATTCAAACATATGCATGCACTCTTAACAACACTACCTGTTCGGTCTCTCAAAGTAAAATAAAAAAATCGGTTGCTTTACAGAAACAAAAAATCTTCTTGTCACTTTTTGTTTAATTCACAAACCTGAACATAAACGTTTGCTCATAGCTCTGCCTTTTTTTAACCTTCACCTAAACCTCTGACCCCCAATACAATGGCTAACATAAGCTGTACCCCAATGCATCCATTAAATCGCCACACCCCAATGGAAAGGCAAACTTTCATAACCCCAACCCTTACTCAGTAACTGATTACAACTAAAATGCAAAGACATCAATGCAGCATTTGCATACCCACAAATATCTGTCAGTATATCTTACTGTTCCGGCAGCATTATGCATTAGGACCCCATGACTCTACCAGTAGGCCAGCAGTACAGCAATAAACACCCCCTTCCTTCTTCCTTGACAGATCAGCTCCAGTCACCTTTGCCAAGCTGCCCTATGTGATTGTGCTTCTAGCAGAGTAAGTATAAAAGAAAGAACTAAGCAGAACTATTACTACTCCTCATGGATGAGGAAGCGCCATAGGATAAGTATACAGGTAATATGAAAGACTGTAGTTCACTTGTAGCACATCTTGTTATGTAGGATGAAAACTGGAGTACACAGTGAAAAAGACAAGATACCATTACAATAGCTGGGGCCAAACCTGGGAACAAAAGCTGAGGTAAACTATTACCGGTGCCAGAAAGTCTGCTCTTCAATTTTCCCCTTAGAACATGCTTGTTCTTTTACTTCTTGCACTTCAATTACCATAATTGACTAGCACTTTAACAGGCTTTTGTAGCATTTACTGTAGCACACTTAGGTGTTATCAGTACTAGCTGTATGCAGTAACAGCACCAGTACTTATTAGTTGTGACCATCCCTCCTGGTATGATTGTAGGGCAATTTCCTGTGCTTTCTCCTGCTAATCTGGTGCACTTGGGCATTATGAGACAGTGTGGCAACTGTCTAATGTACACAGACAAACCCCCTCCTCTTACCTCCCAACACTTATACCTGTGAGAGATGCACTTATATCACCAAAGTGGAAGCGGAGCACACTCCAACTAAGACCGGACTAGCTGGTCAAGAGGAGAAGGTCAACACCTGCAACTCACTACATAGAACACACAGCCCTCCAAAACAACAACCATCAAAACCCACACATACTAACACAAACCATACACCCACCTTCACGGAGGCTCTCAATAAAAATTTACCCAAACAAGAGACCCCCCCCCCCCCGAGACAGAAGTGTACTACCACCACAACACAACGCCAACCCCAGAACACACAGCTCACCAACACAGTGCCCCTCAACCCAAGCCCTTAAGGCAAAAGACTTTGCCCAATGTACTAATCATAGGAGACTCAATTGTGAGGCACACTGATGTCCCACTTACTAGGTTGAGCAAGGAGAAGGTGACAGTCAGTTGTCTATCAGGTGCCAGGATCCGGCACATAACACATGCAATCAGGTCACTCCACAAGAAGTACGAATATGACTCAATCATTGTCCATGTGGGTGTGAGTAACCAGAGATGTACCTTCCTGGACTACATGAAAAGAGATGTAATGGAACTCTCGGATTATGTGGCCCAGGCAGGTATGACCGTAGCCCTGAGCAGTATTCTACCGTCACCCAGAATGATACCACAGTATGAGAAGAAAACGATCAACTTCAACATTTGGCCAAGTTTCTGGTGTCATTCTAAGGGTATCCAGTATCTGTCTGCCTGGGATGACATGATCGACAGACGTCCATGCTTTGACAGACGGCCTGCATCTGTCACCCCTGAGATTCCAGGTACAGGCTAAGGATCTTGCCACATTCCTTGTTAGGCAGTGTTCCAAGACCAAAATTCCACTGTAACAGCTACAAACAAATGCAATCTGAAAGTCATGCTGCTCAATGCTGGAAGTCTAAATCTCAAGATGCACTCGCTCAAAGCTCTACTCAAAATGTAGAATGTCGACGTGTGCTGTAACACAGACCTGGTTTAAAGAGGCAGAAATCACCCCTGTGCTCCCAGGCTACAACTGATTCCATACCTTTCGGTCCCAGAATACGGCCAGAATACGGCCAGAAGCTGCAAAGGTGGTGGTGCCTCTATATTCTTAAAGGATACACACACCTCTAGACTGGTAGCCCAGCATAATGCATCCAAGATACTTCAGGTACAACTAAGACTGGGTAAGACGGCGATACAAGTCATAGCCTGCTGAAGATCCCCAAACATGTCCCTAGACTCTCACTCCAACTTCCTAAGCACCATGGAATCTATCAAGGTCCAGCCCAATACTTTCATACTGGGTGACTTCAAATACCCCTCCATCAACTGGGAAAACTATTCAAGTACCAATGTACAAGCCCAATGCTTTCTGGAATTTATCAATTCCAATGCCCTGGACCAGCTCATTCTGACCCACACTACAGGAAGCAACATCATCGACCTGGTTATCACCAACATGGGAGACCGTTGCTCCACACCTATAGTCAATTCCTCACTGGTTAAATCTGACCACTAACTGATCACCATGGAAATCTCCATCTCAACTACACTCCGTGCTAAGGTGACCACTCTGAAAAAATTCTCCAAAGCCAACTTTGGGCTCTTAAAAACAGAGGTGGCTAACTTCTCGGCACCCATGGCAATGGAAAATAGCTACATAACTGCCGAATCATACACTAATGCACTGTATGAGCAAGTACACAAATGCATGGACCTTTCCATAACAAAAAGCACTAAGATGCTCTCCTCCAAAAAAAAGGAAGACAGTTTTGTGGTCTCCAGCCATCAGTAAACTCTACAACAGAAAGATGAAACTGTTGCAGAAAAAAATGAAGTCACAAGACTGGAAAACCTCCCTTATCAGTCTCAACAACTAGCAGAGATCCCTTATCAAATCCTCTAAAGCCAGCTATGAAGGCAGAATTGCGGCTGACCACAAAGCCTCCTATAGCTATATCAAAAACCTTAAAGGTAATACCCAAATTTGCTCTGAGTTATTGCAGAATGGCCCCTTCTATACTGAGCCAACAGATCTAGCCAACATACTGTCCAACAGATTTGCCAACTTTACCCCCCCAGGGCCCTAATCACAATACCAGAAGACAGCCTGGTACCCACCAGTTCTGCGGCACAGGTAAAAGCTTCATTGTCCAAAGCCAAGAATACAGTATCCATGGGACATGACAATATCCCTGGCTGCATCCTACATGAGCTATAAAATGAACTGGCACCACATCTGTGTGCCCTGTTCAATCACAGCCTTACCTCAGGCTATGTCCCTAACAAATGGCGCAATGCTACACTCATCCCACTCCATAAAGGGGGAGTAACTACAGACCCTGGGAACTATCGCCCTATTAGCCTAATGAGTCTGGAATGCAAAGCTATGGAGCGCATCATCATGGATCTGCTTAACAAAGATACAGGCAATCTCCAAACTCTTGACCCCACACAGTTTGGCTTTGTCAAGGCGAGATCCTGTCTGCTGAACCTGGTTGACTTCTTCGAGGCAGTCACCAAGGCTGTGGATGAGGGTAAGGCAGTGCATACAGCCTGCCTCAACCTGGCCAAGGCTTTTGATAACATTCCACACTCCGGTATCATTGATAAACTCACCAAACTAAGCATGAATCCTTACATCAGTAGGTGGCTTGCAAATTGGCTCACAGACAGGACCCACAGAGTGAAAGTTGCGGATTCCAAATCAGACTGTCGACCAGTCACCAGTGGAGTCCCACATGGCTCACTCTTGGGCCCTCTCCTGTTTGGCATCTACTTCTCAGAAGTCCAGGCCAACACAGAAGGACTCTGGCTGACCAAGTTTGCTGATGACTGCAAGCTAGGACTCATTGTCATCTCCCCAAGTGATGCAAACATCCTACAAAAGGGCCTCTATGACACCATTGACTGATGTCAGAACCATGGCCTGAAGCTTAACGCCAAAAAATGCGTCATCATCCCCTTTGGAAAAAAAACTCAGTTCACACGAATTATCATGTTTGATGTGAGCCTACCGAACACTGAAGGGGCCATACGAGATCTGGGCACCCAGGTCGACAGCCACCTCACCGTCAGTCACCACATTGCCACTGTGGTCAGAAAGTCCATCCAGGAAGAAGGAGGTCATCCCCTCTCTACTCACCCCTCATTAGACCAATCATCGAATAATGCCCGTTTGGCATGTACTTGACCAGACACTTAAAACAGCTGGAGAGGACACAAAAGTACCTCACAAAAAGGATCATAGGCCTTAAACACATGTCCAGCATGGACAGACTGGAGAAACTTCAGCTGTTCTCAGTCTCTTATCGTCTACTTAGAGGTGATCTCTGCTTGACTTACAAAGCTATGTCCAACCTAGGCCTGCTTGAAATGCTGCACCAAAATAAATCCCAACCCCCCCCCCCCCCGCCACATTCTCCAGAGATCACAACCTCATTACCACAATTAACAAAACATGCTGGAGGGACAGGTTCATCTCCCAAAGACTGCCCATACTCTGGAATAAGCTGCTTTTCAAATACCTTCAAGTACACAAACCGTGTTACTTCTCTGCTTTCAAGTATAGAATTAATTCTAAGCCACAGATAAAATCAGCCTCCATTAATGCTTCACTCACTGTTCCTACATTCAAAACCTTGCAAAAAGAGAAATACCGGTTGCACTATTTTACACTTCTGGGACGACGTTTCATTGAAATTCCAAAATACCTACACAGCCCAACATTCTTTATATCTGTAGTTAAAAACAACTGAATTCAAATATAACATCCCAGACACATGAGATAAACCATACACCCCATCACCTCTACCAATTATGTATAGTACATTACAAATGTTACCATGCCCTGAACGAATGTGCCCAGATCTTTTGCTGTCACACAGTATTGTTTTTGGTCCATATCTTTTGATAAGGTCAAATCTGAAGTAGGGACTTCATTTGTCAGCAACCTTTGGGATACGGATCCGATCTCGGATCCGAGCCGGCAACTTCTATCATAGCATAGATCCGAGCTCCTAGCTCCTCCCCGTACCCATAATCCCCTGCCTACCCTAACTGACCTCAGATCTAGTTTGCCGCTCTTCAAGCAACAGCTAGATTCCAGAGCTCTTGGCGATTTTGTGAGAAAAAAAGTTCTTTTCTGATTGAGTGATTGTGTGTGCGTATTAGGTTTACCCTTAACGCTAAAACTTATTATTTTTAGCTTACTCAGCTTAAATTTTAATTTAAATTTTTCCTCCCTCCCCGCTGGTCGTAGCGTGTGTGTGTGTCTTGAGTGTAGGGGCCTAGTGAGTGTGCTTTACTTTAGTTATGTCGGAGACCCCTAAAGCCATTTTTTCGAAATGCACCGAGTGTGGTCACAAACTTTCACCGGCTGTTGGCCACACTCGGTGCGTTAGGTGCCTTGGGGTTGAACACCTCTCTTCGGGTTGCGCGATTTGCGTGGCGTTCAACCCCAGGGCACTTAAGGATCGGAGGTCGAAGCTGGTTCTGGCGGGCCTTTTACCCCCAGACTCTGCTTTGGCTTCCGGTACTTCGGTGACCGCTACCCCCCGATAGCGGTCACTCCTGCCTCCCTTCCTCCGACCGGGACTCAACCTCCCGCTTCGGCTCCGGAGGATAGGGAATCAAGGAAAGAGAAGCGGAGGGAGAAGCACCTTAAGCGGCGGGCCGAGGACTCATCGGCCCCGCCCGCCAAGAGGGCTTCTCCGTCCAGGTCTTCTCGGTCTCCTCCTCCTTGGATCCGATCCCCTTGTTTCTCCCCGGGACCCGAGGAGGAGGTGACCCGGTCCCCGTCGAGGTCATCGAGGCGGCACTCCAGGTCGGCCTCGGTGGCCTCTTCGAGGTCCACCTTTAGCATGTCAGATGCGGACATGGACCGGATGATGAGATTCATCCAGGCCCAGATGCAAATGGGAGTGCTCTTGCCCCCCCCCCCTCCGGGGGGGGAGCTCGACCCCTTTTTTCACCCCTATTGCTCCTTCTCCGACCCGCATTCCGGGGTCGGAGCGCTCGGAGCTGAGCCACGTTGGATCCGGGGACGGGTCGGAGCCGACCGTGCTGGGCACGTCGGTTCCGACGGCACCCTCGAGTTTGTCGGATCCGACCTCTCGGAGCTGTGGGCCGAGCTTCGGATCCGAGGGATTCTGTGTGCTTTCGGCTCAGTCCCGGTCGGAGCACACTGGTCCCTCGGATCCGACGTTCTCGGCGCCGGGTCCGATCTCCGCTTCGGATCCGAGTGGGAGTCGGGTCTTGGATCCGTCAGAGTGTGGCTCCCCCTCGGCTTTCGCTGCGGTGGAGAGGGCACTGTCGAGTGCTTCCAGGCCTCCGGTCCTGGCTTCGGCTCCATCCCGCACTCCTTCTCATCTGGTCCTGGCACCCTCATCCGGCCCTCGGGGCAGCCTGCCTCAGTGCCTCTAGGAGTTCCAGTGGAACAAGATACAGCCCGTGAGGACTCCTCGGACAGCCCCCTCGAGGAGGTTCCTCACAAGGCAAAGTGCAAGAGGAGGCACATAGACTCCCCTGAGAGTCTCACTGAAGATACGGACTTAGATGAAGGGGAAGGCTCTCCTAGGTCACCCCCCGGAGACATCATGGAAATGCTCAAAATCAGGGGTGGGTGGTCTGCCCCCAAGGCTTCCTCTGATGAGTCCGTATTCCTTGAGGCGTTTGAGGCAGGAACATCTACCTCTTGGGTGTCCCCTCCACCCGACCCCTTGGTGGATCTCATATCCACTAGGGCTTGGAAGGAACCGGACACCGTAGAGCCAATCCCCAAGCGCCCGGACAAAATTTTGAGCCCCCCTGCAGAGAGATCACACTGGAGCAGAGGTTCCCCTGTGGATGCCATGTTGGTGGCTGCAGCCACCAAGAAAGAGTTGGCTCAGGAGAGCCCCATGGTTCATCCTCCGAGCAAGGAGTCTTGCGCGATGGACCATCTTGGGAAGCGGGCCTTCAGTTCAGCGACCTTCTCTATGAGGGCCTTGAACTACATGGCACACGTTATTCGGATGCAGCGGGATCTAATTAAGGAATATGCTGCTTCCCCCCCCCAGGGTCCATGTCAGTGGGAGACAAGGATCTGTACTCCTCCCGAATGGCCACCCTCCGCTCTATTTCTAACACCTCTATGCGGCTGTTGTCTCATGCTACGGAGGGAGCCGCTAGAGCAGGCGGAGTCGGTCTTGTCATGAGGAGACAGGCCTGGATCCGTCACTGTGACTTCTCGGAACCCTTTAAGGCGTCATTCGCAAATGCCCCCTTTGATAGTTCTGCACTGTTCGGCAAAACCGTTCGCGACACTCTTGTCCAGAGCGAGAAAGACTGGAAGACTTTGTCTGCCGTCGGAGTCCGCTTCTCTGCGCCCCAGAGGTCCTTTTCCAAGAACCAAAAGGGTCAGAAGAAGATGTGGTTCCGAAAATCGCATCAATCCCAGTCTGCTCAGGACAACCAGTCCTCTCGTGGCAGAGGAGGACAGGGAGGACGCCGCCCCAGAGGCAGAGGGGGTCCCAGGAATTTTGGGTCCAGAGAACCGTTCCCTGAGAGGCCCACGCAGAACCCCTGAGGGGTTACCCGGCTGCTCCACTCTGGAGGCAGTCGGGGTGGCGTTTTTCGAGGCACCTAGCAATGTGGGAGTCCATAACAACGGATCGCTGGGTGCTTCGTATTATATCCAGAGGCTACCAAATTCCCTTTATCGTAACCCCCAGAATCAGAGGCCTCCCCGACGTACCACCCAGTCAGAGGGAGGCGGCTGCAGAAATTCAGCAGCTTCTGCAAAAAAGAGCCATCCAGCCCGTCCCCCCAGATCAAATCGGATCAGGGTTTTACTCCAGGTTCTTTCTGGTGCCAAAAAAGACGGGGGAATTGAGGTCCATCCTCGACCTCTCTCTCCTAAACCTGGCGGTACCCAAAGAAAAGTTCCGAATGGTCACGTTGCAATCCGTCCTCCCCTTATTGGGGGAGGACGACTGGATGTGCTCCATAGACCTCAAGGATGCGTACTATCACATTCTAGTGGACAGGCGTTCCAGGAGGTTTCTCCGCTTCCGGCTGGGAGCCAGTCACTTTCAATTCAGGGCCCTCCCCTTCGGCCTCACCTCAGCCCCCAGGGTGTTCACCAAAGTCCTAGCGATAATAGCGGCCCACCTGAGACTCCAGGGAATTCAGGTCTTTCCATACCTGGACGACTGGCTCCTTACGGCCCCAACAAGGCATCTACTTTGTTCATGTAGGGATTATTTCCTCAGTCTGGCTCCACTGTTAGGATTAACCATCAACATGACCAAATCATCTCTGATCCCTACACAGGTGTTGGATTTTATAGGGGCGAGACTGGATTCCAGACAGATGCTTGCGTTCTTGACTCCAGATCGGCTTCGGAACCTGATGTTGCACGTGCAGGCCATCCTTCAACTGCAAACTCCGTTGGCGGAATTGGTCCTGAGGGCTTTAGGATCTATGGCGGCTGCAATCCCTCTGCTGCCATTGGCCCAGTTGAACATGAGGGTCCTGCAGTGGACCCTCCAGGTACAATGGTCCCTGTCTCGCAACCCCCTGTCTCATCCCATTTCCTTAAGCAAGGTTTGCAGAAGGTCGCTCGTGTGGTGGCTCCAGTCTCCCAATCTCCACACGGGACGTCCCTTCTCACTACCACCGCCAGTCGACACAGTGACCACGGACGCTTCATGCCTGGGGTGGGGGGTCATTTTTCAGGCAGGACAGTCCAAGGCATGTGGAACGATGTAGAGACCTCCTTGCATATCAACGTCCTAGAGATGACGGTGGTGCTTTTGACGTTGCAGGCACTACACAGCTCTCTTCTGCTAGGGACGATTGCAGTACAGACAGACAACATGTCAGTCGTCTGGTACATCAACAAACAGGGGGGAACCAGGTCTTACCCCCTTTGCCACGAGGCCATGAGAGTGTGGGGAATGGGCGATTTCCACCAACCGCTTTCTCATAGCAACGCACATTCCAGGACGGTCCAACATTCTAGCGGACAGGCTCAGTCGTACTATCCTGACTCCCTACGAATGGTGTCTCAACCCTAGAGTTGCAGAGCAAGTATTTGCCTGATGGGGGCAACCTTGTTGTGATCTTTTTGCCTCTCCTTCAAACACCAAATGCAACGATTACTTCGCTCTGATCCCCCCTCTGGGGGAGTCCCCGAGAGACACTCTAGTTCATGCTTGGCCTCCCGGTCTGCTTTATGCTTACTTTCCTCTTCCCCTGATGTTGAAATTATTGCAGAAAGCCAGGCAGTTGGGGAGCAAGATGATCCTCATTGCCCCATTCTGGCCTCGTCAGACGTGGTTCCCTTACCTATGGTCTCACCTAGTGTATCCACCATGGATTCTGGATCCCCTCCCGGATCTCATTTCTCTCCCTCTCAATCTTCCGACTCCGAACCTGGTCAACCTCAAGCTGACGGCTTGGTTGCTCCAGTTCCACTCCTCATAAGGACTCCTGGGATCTCATCACCTGTCAAAGCCATTCTTGTAGCAGCTCACAAGCCTTCCACCAGGAGGGTTTATCGGAGTAAGTGGAAACGCTTCACCATTTGGGCAGAACACCGTCGTTTAGACCCTTTTACAGCCCCGATAGCGTCGGTTCTAGATTTTCTAACCTCTCACTTTCACCAGGGGGCTAGTTCTTCCACAGTCAAGGTACAACTTGCAGCAATCTCATACTACAACGTGGGGCAAGAGTCTGGCCCTCTTATCACTTCCAAACTGTGTAAGACCTTCCTCCTTAGGCCTCCAGTCAAAGAGGTGGTACCTCCATGGGATTTATCCCTAGTCTTACAGGCCTTGACTGGTCCCCCTTTCGAACCGGCGGCCACGGTTGATCTCAAATTTCTCTCTTGGAAGACAGCCTTTTTGGTGGCCATAACTTCAGCCAAAAGAGTATCGGAATTGCAAGCTCTTTGTGTCAAACCACCATATTTGGTCTTTCACCCAGATAGGGTTTACCTCAGGATCAATCTGTCCTTCCTACCTAAGGTATCTTCAGAAGCGAACATCAATCAATCTATCGATCTCCCAGTGTTTTTCCCCAACTTTCAAAACAAAGGAGAGTACAAGCTGCATTCCTTAGACGTACACAGACAGCTACGTTTTTATATTCATAGAACTGCTGATCATAGGCAATCCGATCAGTTGTTTATCTCCTTTGCCAAAAGTAATTTCGGAAAGCCAGTTTCTAAAGTTTCTCTCTCTCGATGGATCTCGAGTTGTATTCTCTTAGCATATCAGAGCTCGGGAAGGCCTGCACCTCAAGGAGTCCATGCTCATTCTACTAGGGCAGTTGCCACATCTGAGGCCTTTCAAGCTAGGGTTCCACTGGATGACATTTGTTACGCAGCCACTTGGGCTTCATCTCACACCTTTATCAGCCACTATAAAATAGATGTCTCCCGAGGTAGGGTGTCCTTTGGCTCTGCGGTGCTCCGGAATATCTTTCCATGAAGGCCACCCAAGATTTAGGTAGCTGGGGACTCTGTCCCAAAGGTTGCTGACAAATTAAGTCCCTACTTCAGATTAAGAAGTTATGTACTCACCATAACGTTCCATCTGAGTAGGTATCTTCATTTGTCTGCAACCGTCCCCCCCTCCTTCCCCCTGACCAAAATGATCGTTCTTGTGGTTATTAGCATCTGTTCCCTTTGGGACACTTTTATCAGCTGTGCTATGGGGCAAACTTGATCTGAGGTCAGTTAGGGTAGGCAGGGGATTATGGGTAAGGGGAGGAGCTAGGATCTCGGATCTATGCTATGATAGAAGTTGCCGGCTCGGATCCGAGATCGGATCCGTATCCCAAAGGTTGCAGACAAATGAAGATACCTACTCAGATGGAACGTTATGGTGAGTACATAACTTATTATGATACCATAAAAAGCTTTTGCTTGCTTTAATGATACTTTCCCCAGCCATGCCTACCCCCCCACCAAAAAAAAAAAATGAACTTTACATAACTGAATGCACATGCTTTATGACAGTAGTTTAGTATTGCTCTTTATCTTTAAAAAAAAAAAAAAAAAAAATGAATACGTTTACATATTGGACCCATTTCAGATTTTCACTACATCTACACAACTATACTCTTCAACTTTTTACAACTATTTAAAATGTAATCAATTCCGGTGTGTAATGAGTTATATTACAACAGCGATCAATACATCCTAGGCTTTGGGTAACATAAATCTCAACAAAAAGAAGTACAGTAATAAAGAGCATCGCATACAGGCAGGCTTAAGGCAGAATTTTCTTGGTTAGTAAGATTAATTCACATTAAAAAAAATCTGAGAAAACACACGAACAAAAGGAGACACTGCACACACACAAAGCACTCAAGCCAAGACAAGTACAGGCAGCAACTTTCAGTTCGGTTTATTTATTATTGTGTAAGGAAACCAGTGCTAATCAGAGTTACTCAAATATTCAAAATAGGTCCTCAAAGTTATTGCCAACATAGAAACAACATGCGGCAGTAACTAAAGAGCATGAAACAAAAGCATGGTCAGCATATTCACCAAAAAAAAAAAAAAAAAAAAAAAAGCAATTGTTGATGGTTTGTTACGTACAATCAGTACATAACCCATTATGGTTTGCAAAGCAGACCTCAACTTCATTATGATCACCAAACTGTCACACTTTTTAAAATGTATTCTTCCATTTTGAAACCCTTTTCCATAGCTGTCAACCTTCCCTCTCCAAACTTAGGAACACTAGCCCACATAATGTGGAGCAAGTGGCCAAAATGTGGAACACATTGTAACAGCTCACTACCAACAACAACTAGCAAGGTCATGGAATGGTTAAAATATGCTGATTTTACTTATAAAAAGGGCGGTTTAATGAATTCATAGTAATTTTTTTCTATTTACCATGAATATCAGTAATGCTTTTTTTTGTAAACAAACAGGTGTTGGTATGCATATGTTAGGTTTGGGTCAACCACCCCCCTCAGCCCCACCCCCACGGAGCCATTCCAGTGTCCTATTTGGCTATTTCTCCTCAGTTACCATAAACACTGTTCAAAACTCTTGTGTGCATACTGCTTTACTTCTACAATGATTACAGAATTTTGAATTTAATTTAAAACTTTTATATCAAATTTTCCATCACAAACACTGATAAACGTTTGCTAAACAAAGCAATATATTCTCACAATGAAATCAGACTTGGCTTTAAAATGTCTGTGACTTTGAAACTTACATTCATTGAAACAGCATTGAAAATCACATTGAGAGAAAATGCATCTGGCCAGTGGCGCATTGTTTACCTTTGGGCTGTTTTTAAATCATAGACCCCTTGCACACGTTTTGGACCATGCAAAATTTCTTTTATTCACCTTCCTGAATGTATTAAATTATAATATATAATAATTAAATGATATCCCTTGTATAATACAACACTTGTTAAAGCATAATTTTCCCAGTTGATGTAGGAGTAGTTGAAGTCACCCAGTATGAAAGTGTTGGGTTGGACCTTAATAGATGTCCTTCATGGATGCATCTGCAGTCATAACAAGTGGGTTGTCCTGTCGTCAGGCAGCCCTGCAGTCGGCCGGATTCCAAAGTCCGGGTCCGGCTTCAGCTGATGTCGCACTCCACCCGACGTCATCTCTGTTGGTCTTCGGGTATATAAGCATCAGCCGACGCCATTTTCCTCAGTCTTTCTTGCCGCGTGGCGCCCGAAGCAGAAGCTGTTCGCAAGTGCCGGTCGGTCGGATCCAGAGATTACTTCTACCGAAAACTACCCGAAGACTTCTAAAGCTAAGTACCCCGTTCGGGACTCTTTCTTGCCTCAGCCGATGTCAGAAAAAGTTAACAATTGTTTAACCTGTGGGAAACAAATACCTCATAAAGATTTCCACTCTTACTGTCTGCCTTGTTTAGGCCCAGCCCACGACGTAGCAGCCTGTTCGCCTGTCGTGCCTCTTTCAACCGACGAACGCTTAGGCGCCGGTCGGAGTTTGCAGAACAGTTTTTCGGTTCTGATTTTGCGTACATTATGCCGCCGGATCCTCCGACTACCCAATCTACCAAAAACGCAAAGATAAAGACCGACACTCGTGGTCCGCGTTTTTGGCCTAAACCACGGTAAAGCAAATCATGAGTGTCTCGGTTTCGGCGAAACCGAGAAAACTGATCAAAGTACAGCTGAACCTATTCTTACAACTGAGGCCCCTGCTACAACTCTTGAATCGACCTCAGAAATTTTACCCACTACGGTGGTTGACTTATCAGACACCATCCCTTGGATGTCTCTACCCCAGCACGTGGTGCTGCTAGGCCTCCAGCAGCCATGTCCATTAAGGCCTTCGCCAGGGCTAAAGCAGCCAAGACTACTAAAACAGTGCCTGTTAAACCCCGCACATCCAGGCCCTCTTCTAGTTCTCAAATGCTTTCTTTGGCAGAAGATTTAATTTCTTTAATTAGAGGATCTCAATCTCACCCAGACAGGGCCTCTCAGCCCCCAACCCTGAGCCAGTGTCTTCTGATGATTCTGCTGATGAATCAGACATAACTGACCAGCCAGAGGCTCCCTTCTCCAATTTTGAAGATTCTGATGCTGAAGAATCCATTCCAGCTGCTTCCCCACCAGAAGAATTCTCCTTTGGGGAAACCTTGCATGCCATGCAAGAACAGTTCCAATGGCAGCAACAGGATTTTTCAGACTCCAGAAAAAGACTTAGGACCTTTCTGCACCTCCCACAGCACAGGCCCTTAGCTATACCTCCTGTTCTCTCTGTGGTGGATGATGCTTTCAATGATGTTTGCTCCGCTCCAGATTCTTTACACCCAGCCCCTGCCAAACCAGATAGATTTTACAGGGTGCCAGATACTCATCACCACCTTTACAAGGCCCCACTTGCAGACCCAGAAACTATATCCCAGGGTCCCAAGGCAGTAGCCGACCACAGCTAAAACCCTATTCCTTCTGAAAGGGAAGCAAGGTCATTAGACAGATGGGGTAAAAGGTCTACACTTCAGCTACTCTCTCAGCTAGAGCTTTAAACTGTCAGTTTCACATGATACAATACCAAGAGTTTATGCTTGATCAGTTAACTAAAAAACTAACCACTGATGAATCTCTTGATAAGAAATATGTATTAGAGATGGTAAATAACATACAACAGGTTAGCAACCATTCCTTAAAATGTGGCTATGATGCACTGGAGGCTTCATTTAGATCAGCCATGACAGGCACAGTGATAAGAAGGCATGCATGGCTAAAGGAACAAGCTTTACCGGATCATGTTAAAGCTAAGTTGCTAGATGCTCCTATGGACAAGACAAGTTTGTTTGGTACACCTGCCCAGCAGGTTATGAAGAAAATGGAAGAGAAGGCAAAATCTGTTCAAACTGTTAAAGATTTCTTGCAGGTTCAACCCCAAGGTTTAGCAGGAACTGGCCTGCCAAAATTGGTCCTTTCCTGACTCCACAAAATTTCAAAGGGGCAGGAATAGACGTTCCAGAGGCAGAAACCAATCCAGAGGAGGTGCCTACAGAGGACGACAGTGGCAAGGTAACAACAGAGGCACAGACACAGCCACTGCCACTACATCAGCACAACCACAGTGACTTAATCCTAAATCCGCCTACCAGGGAACAAATAGCAGCTCCTCTAGGCGGAAAGTTAACCTTATTTTCAAAGAACTGGCACTACATAACAAAAGACAAGTGGATTTTACAAACCATAGATCAAGGTTACCGGTTTCACTTCCACACTTTACCAGTCAAAAGAGGAATGCCAAATCTACCTCCAAATCAACAAACAGAGGCTCTACGCCAGATAATGGAGTTAGCAAACATGAGAGCTGTGGAAAGAGTGCCAACAGCAGAACAAGGAAAGGGTTCTATTCCAGACTATTCCTAGTTCCAAGAAAGGAAAAAAGTTGGAGACCAATTCTCGACCTGTCCACCTTAAATACATACATCATTGTCCCAAAATTCAAAATGCTGACCCTACAGCAACTTCTTCCCATGCTGGGCAAGGAGTCTTGGCTGGTAACTCTAGATCTCAAGGAGGCATACCTGCACGTCCCCATTCGACCAATCTGCAGAAGATACCTCAGATTTCTTGCAGGATCAGAGCACTATCAATTCTCAGCATTGCCCTTTGGCTTATCTACTGCCCAGAGAATTCAGAAAATGGCTGGCATCAGTAATGCGCCATTGCGGACTACAGGGAATTCAAATTTACCCATACCTGGACGACTGCCTGCTACAAGGGGACAACAAAAGCAAGCTGACAACAGATTTACAAAGGGTCATTTACTTGCTACAAGGACTGGGATACACAGTCAATTTACAAAAGTCAAGGCTGATACCATCCCAAACAAGGACATTCTTGGGCTGAATTGGACACAGTACAACAAATGGCATTCCTGACTACAGAAAACAAAAAGAACTTCCTCTTTACTTCTTGGCACTAACAAAACTGAACAAGTTAACAGCAAGAAAAGTTCTGCAGGCCTTGGGCTTCATGGCATCATGCATAATCTTGGTCCCATTTGCCAGACTACATATGAGGAAACTACAGTGGTACCTAAAGAATTTATGGTCCCAACACAGACACAGTCTAGAAACAGAAATCCCACTAATTCCATGCTTAAAACAGGAGTTCCTATGGTGGGCTCAGGCATGCCAGTCAAACCCAGGCCTACCCTTTCGCAGATGTCAACCAAGCCAGACCATCACAACAGACGCTTCAGACCTAGGATGGGGGGCCCACATGCTGGACAAATGCGTGCAAGGATTGTGGACACAAGATCAACTTCACCTGCACATCAATCTAAAAGAAATGCTGGCAGTAAAACTGGCAATCCAAAAGTTCAAACCATTTCTCAAAGAGGGCCAGTTGATGATAAGGACAGACAACACCACAGTCATGTGGTACATCAACAAACAGGGAGGCACTCATTCATACCCCTATGCAGAATGACCTTGGAGCTGTGGACCCTGGCACTCAGCTACAACATTCAGTTACAGGCAATATTTGTACCGGGGAAAGACAATACTCTAGCAGACATATTAAGCAGAACCACTTCGGATGCCCACGAATGGAAGCTGCACCGGACATCTTCAAGACCATCTCAAAGAAATGGGGAATGCCACAGATAGACCTATTCGCATCACCTCTCAATCACCAGCTCAAAAATTCTGCACAAGGACATTCCACCCACTAGCATGGAAAGTGGACTCACTCTCCTTCAACTGGAAAGGCCTAACAGCATATGCATTCCCACCTCTTCCTTTGATACACAAGGTACTACTAAAAATCAAGGAAGAACGTCCAAGGATAATCCTGATAGCTCCAAACTGGCCAAGACAACACTGGTACCCACTACTGAAGAGCATGTCTCGGAACAATATGTGGCCAATACCCCTGATGCCTTTGATGTTAACTCAGAACAACTACAGCATCATACATCCAAACCTAAAAACGCTGCAACTGACTGCATGGAACATCACATAGCAGCAGCTAATCCAGAACTTTCCCAAAGAGTTAAAGACATTATTCTTGAAGCGCGCAGACCTTCAACAAGAAGGAACTATGCTGGAAAATGGAAAAGGTTTGTCATTTGGAGTACGGAAAGAGGAAAAGATGTGTCAAACATAGATATGCCTAACATTCTGGAGTATCTGGCGAACTTCTTCATTCAGGCCTGTCCTACTCCTCCATCAAGATACATGCATCAGCTATTTCAGCAGAATACAGCTTTGATCCACCTGTTTTTCGCACCCTTTGCTCAGGCAGTTCCTCAGAGGAATCAAGAATGTAAAACCTCCAAGGAAACCACCATTACCAGCTTGGGATTTAAACTTTGTGCTAGAAAAGTTGACACTATCACCCTTTGAACCAGCAGCAACAGCAGACCTACAACACCTGTCATGGAAAACTGCTTTCCTACTAGCAATTACTTCAGCAAGGAGGGTTTCAGAACTTCAGGCCTTAATGGCAGTGCAACCCTTCCTAATCTTCCACCAAGATAGAGTGTCCATGAGGACTAATCCTACATTTATGCCCAAGGTGGTATCCAGAGTGTCTTTAAACCAGGCAATCCACCTACCTACCTTCTTTCCCAACCCACAAAACAGAGGGAAAGAATACTGCATACCTTGGATGTACATAGACAGCTACGCTACTACTTGGACAGAACAAAAATAGCAGAAAGACTGACCAACTTTTGTAGCCTATGCAACAGGAAGGGAAGGAAAAGCTATTTCCAAACAGACAATCTCCAAATGGATAGGAAATTGCATACGATACTGTTACTCCTTCCATGGAAAACCAATTCCACAGAACATAAGACCTCATTCTACAAGGGCAACAGCCACTATCACAGCCTTCTTACGAGGAGTGGCAACCAAAGACATTATTGAGGCGGCTACTTGGACCTCCGTGCATACATTTGCCAAGCATTATAATTTGCCTCTATATTCCAGATCCCGAGCAGGGTTTGCCACTGCTGTACTGCAAGGGATCCTAAACACACCATAATCTACTTTTATCCTCCTCCCTAGTTGGCTATGGTATTCTACCCATTAGTTATGACTGCAGATGCATCCATGAAGGACATAGTACAGTTTTGTACCTACCATAAATGTAGATGTCCGAACTGGATAGCATCTGCAGTCAGGATTACCCTCCCTCCTTCCGCTCTGTGGTACTCCTAGGGTGTTTACCCTCCTAATAGCTAGCTGTTGGGGAGTCTTTTATGGTGTATTTGTTTGTATATATGTACATATATGCTTATTGTTGTGTTTACCTCTATCTATTTGGAAACATTGGCATCTATCCAAATTTTAGCCTGCAAGAGGGCTACTGGCATCTGGGGCAAGAAACACTGAGGAAAATGGCGTCGGCTGATGCTTATATACCCCAAGACCAACAGAGATGACGTCGGGTGGAGTGCGACATCAGCCGAAGCCGGACCCGGACTTTGGAATCCGGCCGACTGCAGGGCTGCCTGACGACAGGACAACCCACTTGTTATGACTGCAGATGCTATCCAGTTCGGACATCTACATTTATGGTAGGTACAAAACTGTACTTTCATGTCTGAAAGCAGGAAGCACACACACACATTTTTAATAGAGTTAATCGTTTGGCCAGGCCCCATGTGGTAGCTGCCTACATCATCTAGTGCTTGATCTGGCTCTGCTCAAAGGGCAGTTTCTCTACTTGAGCAGACACACTACAGACTTAATTATAAAGTTACTACATGAATTTCAGCCTGGCTTCCACTTGTAAGCTGTTCATGTGCCTTAGAAAATGGTCCTGTAAAGAAATGCAACATATCCATGTACGCTATAAAAACTTCTAAAAATAAGGGGGAAAGCAAAACTCAAAGGTTAATGGGGAAGTGCTACACTCTCTGCCCTTGTGGGCTATTTTAAACCTTCCAGTTTCCCTTTTTGTGCTCGAATTAACCTATCCCATTTGATTTGAGATTGGCCTTATACCTGGGTAAATTTGCTGATCTGATGATGTTGCCTCTTCCATCCATTCCTCAACTGATGTATTGCAAACAAAACAAAATCTTTTATTTGCAAAAACATCACATCCACGTTCCTAGCGCCTCGGTCAAAGTCCTTAAAATGGAACAGCCCCCCCCCCCCCAAAATAAAATATGTGCATATGTAATACACATTTTCGCTGTTGCATGCAGGACACATTTTATTACCTCATTCATATGAGTTAACTAAAAGCAGTTCATAAACATGGCATTCCAAACAATCTGTCGCTAACATTAAATCTCTTTAAAGCAACTAGAGTTAAGCAACTTGGTTCCACAGCAAAATCAAAAGCACTCCTCACCAATGAGAGAAGAGCAAAGCACGTCTAGGTTTAATTCCAGTCATACTATTCAACCATCTCTACTTCTGCATCATAACTGTTACTCGAAATTACTGAAACCTATGCAGCTACAGAGGACTTTTTCTCCAGAAGCTAATCTGTAGACATGACATACTTATGCAAATATAAGTCAATTCATACATCTTAAGCTGCAGATGTTTTACTCTTTCACAGAAACAATGCGCCTTCTTTCAGCGTTAGCAAAAAATAATGGCATTTAAACATACAAAGATTTAATTTTCCTGTTTTTGTCCAAGGTTTCTCGAGTTGAGACTGAGGGACATCAGGGAAAAATAATTAAAACGTGTACCATTTAACTACAAGGAGAAATCATGACCAAAAAAAAAATCAGGATGGACGTGATACCGACCAAGTTGATGCTAAAAGAGAAAGTTTAACTGACGAGTATTTTATTCTGATGTACAATAAATGCCACCAAATCTTAGAGTTTAACAAGTTGTAATAATCTGACAAACCAAACTAGAAATCCCAAAGTAAGCTACTAAAAAGAACTAGGTACACAACATCTACAATTCAGTTTGTCCCCTGGCTGCTGCATACCCTACATTACCTGCAATGCTGCATTCAGCAATTAAATGGAGAAAAACCTAAGAGAAATTCAGCTGCCACTTTAATTTCATGAATTGGACAATTGCTTTTAAAGATAATCAGACTCACCATGAGAGAAGCTGGTACAGGCAGAGACTCCCACAACAGGTTCCTATTAGAAAATACAGTGTAGTGGAAACACCAACAGGAAAAGAACTACCCTATTTCCTGCAGCTGTATTTGAGCACTCGAAGGCTGGGGAAAGGACAAGGCAGCTGTGACATCACATAATGGGTGGGTTTCATTGTTTGACTGAGAACCAGAGGCCGGGCGTGGTGATGTCACTTTGGGGGAGGGGAACTGTTAAAAAAAATACCTGCACTGCCTGGCCGCGATGTCAGTAATTGGGGGACTTTATAGAACTGCGAGAGAATGCATTTGAAAGTGAAACCATCCCTGTACGCTAAGGTAGGCTTCTATTATAGAAGTAAGGGGAATTTAAATTTTGTAAATGCTACATTGTTGTTTGTTTATACAGGAAGCTGTAAATAGGGAGCAAAAGGGCAGAGATGTTGATAAATGCATTTAGAAACCCATTGTACTCCTTTAAGGGCAAGACAAGTGAGCAGCAGTAACAGTGTTACCTGGAATATCCCCCTCTGAATTTTTATCCTTGGAATCATAATTTGTCCTTTATCATAGCTTAACTGCAAAGTGGATTGCCACTGTTTCATGGTCGCTGTAGTGTAATTAATCCATGTGGGGTATATCTTGTACATTTTTAGCTAGTGTTTTATCCACGATTGTGGATTATTGTCAAATGCTTTTTTGTAGTCTGTCTGTGCCATATTTAGATTTTTCCCCTTTTTACAGTTCTCCATTATGACTTTATTTAACAACAAGTGATCCTTTGTTACCCTTTTGTTTTATTGCCATGATTGAGTTTTCTTCTAAATGACTATTAAACTATCAGCATCAATTCCAGTGTATAGTTTATATGTTATCAGAAGGCAAGTTAATGGTCTGTAGTTTTTAGGATAGCTTGCAGGTTTGCTCTTGATTAGGGGTATTGTTTTTTCTCTGGGTGACCACGGTGGTGCGGCTGTTAGCATTGCTGCTTCACAGCAAGAGGTTCTCCGGTTCGATCCTCGGCTGGGGTGCCTTCTGTGCGGAGTCTGCATGTCCTCCCTGTGGTCACGTGAGTTTCCTCCGGGTGCTCAGGTTTCCTCCCACATCCCAAAGACATGCTGTAGGTGGATTGGACACTCTAAATTGGCCCTAGGCATGAGAGCATGGGTGTGTATGCCTTCTGTGGAAGGTTGGGCACTGGGCTGGCAACTTGAACCCGTAAAACTCCACTGCTAATCATGAGCAGACAGGTGATCTGCTGTAGTGACCCCTAACTGGGAAAAAGCCGAAAGAAGAGGTTTTTCCTCTTAACCAGGTTGGTGTGTGTTCAGTGTGTGTGTATTAGTAGTTCCTGCTGCTGGCTAAATCTTCATGTAAAGATGTTAATACTTTTAGCCAGAAGCTAGGTACTGCATCTGGGCCTGGGGTTTCCAGTTAGGAGCTTTACTTGGCTTTGTTTTAATCTGTCTGGGTGTTACTTCATCTCATTTCATATCTTGTACATTTGAACTTCTTATTAGTATAGCCTGTATGTATACAGGCTATACTACATTTGAACTTATTCTTTCTTTTACTTCTTTTGCCCATTCAGCATCTTCATCGATATTTCTCCAAAATGCATCTATTTCTTCTGTTTGGATGGTGTTTCATTTAATTTTGCCTGGTTTCCCAATTCTTTGTAAAACTTTTTTTGAGTCATCAGTAAATTGCTTATTTTGCACTTTCCTTTGTATTTGTCTGCATATCTTCTACGTTTTTCTGCCTCTGCTGATATTTTTAGTTTATTATTTGCACGATAGATCCTGATCTGTTCTGATGCTGTGCATTGCTTTTATCATGTCTATCTTTGAGTAATTTTGTTGACCTGTTCCCTGCTCTTTACTCTTGTAACAGTGACACTTTGATACTTTCATGATGGCATTTGATTTCTTCCCTTCCTTGTCCTTACTGCCCTTTGTTTTGTGGTAAGACTTTATCTGTTATTAATTTAGCTGCACATTAATGTATTTTGTTTACTTCTGTTACATCACATGAGTCTCTGTGAGCAGTCCTAATTATTGTGTTCATTTGTTTTATCAAACTTCTAACTTTTTAGGTTTTATTGACTTTCTGTAGTCTGTTTCTCTTATTGATGTTAAGATGTCTGTCCATCTCTATTAAATCAAGCAACTCTTCTCTTGGATCATTTTCTTCTAAACTGAGGGCACATTCTTTGTTCTCAGTTTCTTGCGGGCATTCTACAGAAAGCTCCAGAGCATCTTTCTGTGCCACATTCTCTTCACTTTCATCCTGTGTCATCGGTTGCTCTTTCATATGGGAACTTGCTGGCCTATCACTCCACAACATTGACTGCATCAGAGTTGCCACAGTTTCATATTCCTTCCCTTGCTGTACAACTTCAACTGAACCTTTTTACTGGTTTCCAGTAAAAGGCACCAAAGTATCTTCATAGAGCAAATGATCAAATGTTTCCTGCTCCACTGGTTTCTCCTTAATTTGGGGATCCACTATCCTGCTGTGATGTTATTAGAGTTGGATTTTCTACACTAAACCCTTCATTTCTCGGGTAATCCATAACCTCAATTTCTTTTTCTCAACTTTAATGATTACCAATCCTCTGTTCTACTTTTCCTCTTTGTTTTTTTATTTTTTGTACTGTAAAATGTTCCATATCCAGATGCCTTTGCCTATGTTTTTCCAGCTATCTTTGGTGCTGCTCCTTTTGTATTGATTAGTTTTGCTTTCTATTTTGCATAAATATTGCACTGTATTAAATCTCTCTGTCTCTCCCATGTCTATATTTCTTCTTCAGATATAGCCTGCTCCTCCTGTTTCCCCTTTCTTGGGGGACTTGTTTTCCTTGACACTGTGATATAACCTGTGTTAGACTTTCTACACTAAATCCTACACTTCACAGGTGTTCCATAACTTCAGCTTCTGTTTTTTTTTAACTTCACCTTTACTAATCTTCTGTTCTATATTCCGACTTTGTGATCTTTTTTTTTTGTATTGTGAAATGTTCCATATTTGGATGCCCGCCTGTATTTCTCTTTGAATATCTTTGGTTTTGCCTTTTTTATCAATTAATTTGGCTTTCTCCTTTGCATATATATTGCACCGTATCAGATCTGTCTTTCTCTCTCATGTCCATATTTCTTTTTTTATACTTTTCAAAAATCTCTAGATTTTGTTCTTTATATTTTGCACTTCCTCAGTTGCTTCTTTTCTAAACAGCCCAAGGTTTCTTGGTCTATATAATGTTTTTCATAAATCTGTGGTATTTAATACAAATTTTTATTTGAAGCTTTTGACAGTTTTTTCTTGTGCAAGTGTTTTTCTTTCCTCTAATTTCTCATTCACTCTTTTTGTGTACCTTCTGTTTGGAAAATCTTGGCTTCTTGCATCATTTTCCTTATTCTCAATAGTCCACTCTATAATTGTTATGGCTTTTTTTTGGCCTGTCAGTTTTTGTGGACTACTACTACTACACCTCCTGTAGGCAGTGACTGGAGAGCTAGCAAGGCTGGCACAGAAGTCATGGATTAAAGGAGAACCACACCCACACACACAAAAAAACATGTTTGTTTCAGCATGGTTTGGTGTTTCCCACATTTTAACACCACTCTGGGACTATTTAGAGCTTTTTAGATATGTTTATACCCAATTTCTGACTCTGACAACATGCGGTCTGGCATCTTGAAATAATCTGCCTGTAAGTATCCTAGAATGCATTGTTTGTCTTCAAAAAATTGCATCATGTCTGCCACATTTTCCCTAAAGCTCCTGTCAGTGCACTGATTTTACAGGCATTCACTGCTGTGTTATAGTCACCTACTTTTGGTTAACATTTTATTCTTTTTCAATGACTACTTCAAACACAAGCAGTGCAAATGCTACAGAACAGAATTGAGAAGTGCATTTTATTGCTCTTTCTTCTTAGAAATGCTAACTTGATTTTTTTTTGTGAAGGCTGAAATCTAGTTTTTCAAGGTATCACCCCCTCCCTTCACACCTACCTACCCTAGCTGTCAAATAGCTAAGGGTAATTTGACCCATTATCTGCATGTGATTGACAGCTCACAGCAGGTGACCAGACTAATGAACTGTTTTCTTATCAGCCTTTCCTTCCTTACAGTGGGAGACTTTTTTTGTTGCACTCCTCCTGTCAAATTTAGAACCAAGTTCCATAGCACTAGGAATAATCACTGCTTTGCAAAGCATCAAACTCCCACTTATTTTTCCTTCCGGTATGGTTAAATAGCTAACAAGTGATACAATATAAACACAGATACACACTGGCCCCTTGCTTGGATAAACACACACACACAAACACACTTGTCCCTTGCTTGCATTCACACACACACACACACACACACACACACACACACACACACTTGCCCCTTTGCTCTACAAAGATGTACATTTGGATTCAATCCCAGCTATTGCCATAGTTGCATGCCCAGCAAAGACGGCTACTTAGCACTTGCCATTATAGTTTGATAGAGAGATTTATCATAAAAAGATTACTGGCTTCAAAAATGCAGCCTCCCAAATCCCAGAACTAGCAACCTCTTTAAAAGAGTTCACATAAATCTGTTATAGACAATCAACAGAAGTGAGATTTTTGTTCACCCTTATAGGGTGTAGGTGGCTGGGCAAGGCAGCTCTGACATCACAATGTAGGAAGTCCACTGGCTCTTCTACAGAGCATGCAAATCAGGCATTGCTTACGTCACTTTGGGGGAGGAAACATCCCTGTAACTACAGCAAGAGCTCTGGCAGATGTGACATCATCATTTAAGGACCAGCTAAAGGATTTTCAGCTTGGTTTTCAAAGTGAAAGCAAAACAGTACAGAAAGGTAGCAAGCCTAAGAGGTAAAACAGTCAGGTGGATTATTTTTTAAAGCTGCAGTTCTGATTTTTTGAGGCTGTATCAGCTAACAGGGACTAAAAGACAGTAGATTGAGCAATCTGCTTGAATATCCCGTTGTTGTCCTTGAAAACTCATCTTCAAGAAATTAATTTTAGTGCCTTTTGGGAAAATGGCCACCCAGGCTAATTACTTAGGTTCATAGGTTAGTACTAAGCTAACTGCCCTTGTGGGCCATTTTAAGCCTAGCTAATTACCCAATATGAGAATCAAACCTTGCACCTTGTGCCTGTAAGGCAAACACCTTAACCATTATGCCAGCCTCCCACCCATATAGATTAGTACTAGGCTAACTGCCCTTGCGAGCCATTTTAAGCCAAGCCAATTCTCCCTTGTGAGACTCTCAAACCCTGCACCTTGTGTTTGTAAGGCAAACACCTTAACCATTAGGCCACCCTCCCAACCCTAATTACTCCATTGATAAGACACCCGTAAGAGTTGAACTGGTAGTTAGGGATCTTGAAAATATGTAGACAGTAGTCTAGACTTTGATCAACATGTGGCAAAGGTAGTAAGAAAATTATTCTGTCTCCCAAGTTGCTAGTAAGGGCATGATATGTGGGTGCAAGGAAGTCATAGTTCAACTTTAATTGGCCCTTATCAGACCAATCCTTGCATATGTCCCCTTCAGCATGTAACTGATCAGATCTATGCAACAGTTAAAGCACGCACAAAGTTTTTATTTACCAGGAGAATCCAGGGTATAAACACATTGTCTTAAGCAGATCACCTTAACGTCCTATCTCTATGATTTGTCTCCTACAAGTTACTGAGAGACGAAAAATTCTTGGATCCAGCTTTGATGGCTTTTTTTGTACATCTGCAAAATGAACAGCGTCAGAACCACTGCATGCAAGGATTTAAATTTTGCTTGCTACATAAATAGGGTACATTGGCAAGACAGGTGTGTATCATGGAAGATCCAATGATCCTGGGGAGAGACTTTTTTAATCCATGATTCCCATTCTCATTTCCAACTCCAGTACAGTCCGTAACATCCTCCATTGAGACTTGCTGTCATTCTCTTGTGATCCTGTTTTGTGAAATATTTCAGTAACCTGTCGTTTGCTTTCCGTCTTGTAGCAGTAAGGAGGTTGTTTCTCTTGCAGTGTCCAGTTATGCATTTTACTGGGCTTGTACTTGCAGATTGCTAGTATAAGCCTTGTTGTGTACTGTAGATACTTCCACAGTAGGTTCTGTAGTTGACAGAATGCTGAAGGAACACTGAAGCTAGAGGCCTCTTTCTGTCTGACTAATGTTGTCCTTCCTGCGCTCCCTGGGTTTCATATTGCCCCTTCTTTGAAACCACTTGAAATTTGGACAAATGTTTAATGGATGTTTTGCCATAGAATTCATTGTGGAGCAGTGCATTGTCTGAGTAGAAATCTGTTTTGCTAATAGGGCAAAACCACAGCTTCTAGACAGTTTCCTGAAAAGTGCTTCTCCATAGCCATTCCTGTGCTGCACTTTGCACATTAGTTGGGTGTTTAAACACAATGTGTCCTAGAGTCCAGACAGCTTTTTGTATACTTTGTCTAGTGTACAGAGGGTTTCCTCTGGTTCAGCTAGCCATGTTGACCTTGCTGAAACTTTCTCTTTCTTCCTGTTAGAAACCATTAGGCAAACAAGTTTCTTGTCCTTTGATGGCTTAGTCCTTTAGAGTAGCAGTCTCTTGCTTCAGAGTGGTGTTAGCATGAGACGTCTGCACTTGTGTGCTTATTTGGGTGAGGATCCATATAGTAGTTAAAAACATTGCACCGAGAAGATGGGCCAAGAGCTGGGTTCAGCAAAGCTGGTCTTCAGGACCAGTTGCCTTGATTATTTTTTGTCTTATTTCTCCAGTCGCTGTAGTTACAGTTCAAGACTTTTTCTTGAATTTAGGACATGCTGACTGAAAGCCTCATGAAAAACTGTTGGTTTAGCTGGTACATGCAGCAATGTTAACATAAAAGTGCAAGTATCTGAGAGGTGGCAGTGTGTGAAAAAAGGGCTTCCCTAAGGTAAATTGGTGGGGGGGTTTTCCACTTGACTCGATCATTCAGGTCAATTCACTTCACGTTAGACTTTAACAATGTGAGGTTGTGGAGCAAAGACTTTGCAGCATTCTAATATAGGTGAAAAGCCACGCTGGCAACATGCTCAACATTTTGAACAATGAGTATGAATTTCTAATGCCTGGCTTTACTACTGACTGTAATGTTCAGCAGCTTACCAAAAGATAGGCAAATTTGCAAGGGAAAGGTAAAAAATATGAGAAACAAAATTAGGGACGTTTCTGCAGAATTCTGGATAGTTTAGGGAAATACGATGTGATTGAAGACCATGCTGGCAGTGATCAACTAGATGTTTTTGGTAGTATTCTAGCTCTGAGAGAATATGTATAATTCCTGGAGCTGTCTGTGGAGGACAAATGGCTAACTCCCTGCTGCTGCTGTTTGCTCATTGTCCTTGCAGGGCTAATGTGATTTGTTTTAAGCAACTTGAAATATTTTAATGACTGACAACTATTTGTTTTCAATCAAAGGTTAAATGTATTAGGCAGCCATTGTGTTTTATTACAATCAGACATCCTAATTATACATAGTAGTGGCTGTACCTTGGTTGTCTCAATGAAAATAACTGACCCTCTGGTCACTTGTTCTGTTTAAACAGTTGTCTCTCAAAAAGTAGTCTAAAACTACCCTGCTCAGAGATGTAGTGTATGTGTGGGGGTTGGGTTGTGGATGCGAGGGCTGGGGATGCTGCCATTATTTCTTCAGCTTTACTCCCGAAACTCAAGAGATCACTGGAGGCATTACTGCAATCAGTTTTGTTTTTCACAATCAGTCAACAGATGCATGTACTTTTTTTGGTGGTGGGGGGGCAATGCTGCTTATAGATGTCTGATGGCAAATGTCATTTTTTTTTTCATTTTTGTACCAATTTAACATAGTGGTACACAGAAAGTGGCTGTTTTTGGGTGGGGGTAAGTAGGCATTGTGAAGAATGGTAGAGAAGGGTGAAAGCTGCCAGCCTAGTCAAATGGAATTTGGTACATAATTCTGGCATTTGTAAATATAAATGTGAAATACAGGCTTGTTTTTCTTAAATGAAAGAAAATACTAAAATGTTGAACTTCAAGATTGTACCAACATTGCCATTTGCTGTAAAGAAAGCTAAGTCAAGAATTCCACATCTGTT